>NC_133973.1:85843920-86196920 GCF_047716275.1 Strix uralensis
GGAGATCCTGGGAGGAGGAGGACTGGGAGTTGGGAGGACATCTATGCAAATATTGAGGTCAGTGGAAGAAAAGAGAAGGAAGAGGGGAGGTGTGCTGGCACACCCTGCCCTGCAGCCTGCGGTGAGATGACAAAGCCGACCTTCTCTGTCGCCCATGGAGGTACGCATGTGGGGTGCCTGAGGCCTGTGAAGAACCCCACACCAAAGCAGGTGACTGCGCCCAAAGGAGCCCATGACTTTATAGGAAGAAAAAGGCCCTACTGTTGTGATTCAGTGCTGGGAAGACTGCAACATATGGGAGTCATCCATGATGCAGCAGTTTGGGAAGAGCTGTGGCCCATGGGAAACACTCATGTTGGAGAAAGTTCATGGAGGGCAGTCTTCTGTGAGAGGGGAATTACACTGGGGCACGGGAAGAATGCAAGAATTTTCCCACCGCAAGGAGAAACAAGCAGCCGGACTGACCACGCCCCCCATTCCCTGTCCCCCTGCACCCCCTGGAGGGGAGAAGATAGAGAGATGAGTCCAGGAAGAAGGGAGAGGTGGGGGAAGGTGTCTTTAAGATGTGGTAATGCTTCTCACTGTCCTACTCTCTCTGTTAAGTGTCGTTGTTACTGTCTGAATTAAATTTATGTTCTCTTTTCTTCCGCTAATAAGTCTGTTGTTTGTCCATGACCATAATGGGTGAGTCATCCCTTCCTGTCCTTATCTCAAATCTCCGAGCCTTTTGTTTTATTTTCTCCTTCCCAGTCCTGAGCTGAGGGGGGGGGGGGGGGGGGGGGGCGGGCAGTGAGCTGCTGTGTGGTGCTCAGTTCCCCACTGAGCTCAAACCACAAAAACCTGTACAATTTTATTTTGTACATGGTCACACTGTTCTCATGTGTATTGATAAAATAACAAAGTACATTATGATTTTCATTCATAAAGTATGAATATCTTTTTCAGTGTTGTGTCATTATGAGTCTAACGTAGTTTGTGGACTGATGCTGCAGAATAGCTTATCCTTCAACCTGTTACTTACCAATGAAGTTAAATGTGACATGTTTCACCAGTTTCCTTACAGTTTCTCCTCAAATCCATTTTCCTTCTCTTTCTCTTTTAGAATTCTAAAATGGTAGAAGGTTTTGATTTCAGATGCGCTTTTACAGAGACTTCATTAAATTTATTTTACCTGGCTTTGTAGTATGAGTTGACTTCCTCATTAGTTAATCAGATTAACTCCAAAATTGAACCTTAATTTAAATAAGTCTACAGTAATAACCTTTCAAGGCTTCCCTCAACCAATCACTAAGACTATTAATTACAGACTTTAACTTATCTTATTTGGGTCAGCCATCAGCAAACAGACAGTTGACCCATTTTTACTTCTAAAAGTGGATTAAAACCTGAGTTACCTGAGGATTCTATTACTTTTTTTGAAATATACCTGAGGCAAGACAGCAGATATTTGTCCAAACAGTTTTTGTAACAAAATTATATTTCATCAGACTCTGTTATTGAACAAAATCATAAACCTTATTGCAAGCTTTCAACTAGTAAAAAAAGTTTTAAAAATAAAACAGAAGCTACCTATTATTGTCTTGGAATGGAAAAGGTGAATGCTTTAATTTTAAAATATATCTCAGACATTTTCTTCAAAATAATAATACATTTTTAAAAGTAATTTAAATATAAATAACTAATTCAGCTGCCCCAAAATAAATCTTGTATATCTTGTAATCCCAATATTAGTTAACTAGCTTCCTGAGCATAGCTGGTTTATAAATTGTGGCTTCCTCCTTGATGATTGCTCCTTTTAGCATACACATAAGCTTAGCTTACGAGATCTAGCTTCTCATGAAAACATAGCTACTGTATTTTTACTAGCCTGATATAGTTAATTTCAGTCCAGTGAGTTTACAAAGACTGTCCATTTCTGGTCAGTTTTTATCTGGCTTTGCTTGCTCTTTTAGTGTTTGTTTTGGGTTTTTTTTAATGTCATCAGTCTAAATAGTCAGGTCAGACACATATGCCACTGACTGTATTTGCAGCCACAATCCTTTCAGAGCAACTTCTTTTTTTTTCCTTAGAATTTTTTAGAATTTCACTTGAAAAATCATATAAAATATAATTTAAAATAATTTAGCTGTATAAGTTGTGGGTCAAATCAGTGCTGGTTTGCACCACTTGCAGGTCTTGAAATCAGCAACAATATGGTGGATAAATCACTACAGATCATGGACTGTTGGGGCCAGTTATTCATTCCACTCCAACAAATTTATACAAATCCCACTTACAGAGCCACAGATCCCACCAAAGTTGCTGAAAGATGAAAACAATCAGTACTTTTAGAAGAAAAATACAAAGAAAACCCTTCTGTTTATCTTCTTAGTATGAATATGAAATAGATTTAAGTAGTCTAAAAATTTTAGGAATCTTTGATTTTGTGTGAAATCACTTTCATTTCTATCAAAAGAAAAAAAAAAAGTATGTTTGTTTATACAGTTCCCTCAAAAGCATCAATGTAGGCTTATATTTCCTCTCTATTATAAGCCATTGCTTGAAGACACGGAGGAATGAAGGAAGGATTTCTGCTTTAGTAAAGGTGACTTTAGTGAAGATGAAGTATTTTTGTCTACAGCAGCTTCAAAAAAGAATTAAAATTTGATTCACAGAAAGGAAAATTCCATAATATATATGTATATGCATAAAATACATAGATGTATAAGGAATTAAAAACAGAAGAACCAACTTCTTTGTGATTCCCAGGAGGTCGAATGTAATTTCTGTCATGCACTGTAGAAAGTAAAATGTAGTCTAAGCCAAGGACTTGCCTGAGGGCCTCCCTGAAGCATAAAACCTGGATGCCTGCATCCAAGCCTCAGTGTACCCATGAACAATAAATTCAAGAGCACAGAAGTGCTTTGTGAATTGAAAGGTTGAAAGGTACTGCTTGTGTGTCTTGTGGGTTAAGGAATGAAATCTGATGTGGAACTTAAGTTCCTGCATTCCCTAGTCAATACAGACAAATAGACTTCTCCAATGGGAAATTCAGAGTAACATTTTATACGCAAGGACTGAATTATTCTTTATAGTAGCCCTTCCTTATATGGAAGATATAAGGAAATGGAAGATATAATACATATTAATTCAGAATCCAAACCAAAGGAAATATTCACCACAAATATGTTACTAGTGCTTTTATCATGGAATTGGAAGCTCAAAGACAAGATTGTTGGCACTCCTACTGCCAGCATGTGATATATAATTATGCATGCTCATTTGCCTCTGCTAACTACTGTTATTGCTATATTTTATTTATTATTTTGAAATACATAGTGTCAAATCTTAAGGAAGTTAGATATATGGATTATAGTGACCATTTTAAAGCTGAAGAAAACTGAACCTCATCTGATTCCCTTTTTGCAGCTGGGCTACTTTGCAGTCAGAAATGAAGGAGAGAAGTCAGCAGAGCTGACTCACAAAATAGTCTTGAGTTTCACTGAGAGTTTATTTTGGACAAGTGTTACAAATACTGTGAGTTTTAGAAGTATTTATCGTCAGGCTCTCCCATTTGCTGCATAACGTTATATGTAGTGCAAGAGGATAAGGCAGGTTCATATGTAACAGGTGAAGTCTGCTTTTCCATTTGGAGAAGTCTTAATTGTCTATACACTGCTGGTGTTCTTGTCCATTGAAATCTGGGGAACTTGGACATTTAGTTCAGGTTTGTCCTCCTGTCCCGATCCAATATCGGGGAAGGTTTTGATATGATCCCAAGAGCGAGATTAAGACACAAATGAGGTCAGATGCTGTATATCCAAAAGAGGTTTTTGTTATTAAAAAAGTGAAGAGGGGTAGCGATAGGACAGAATGGAAGGAAAAGACAGAAATAAAGCAAGGATGCAGGATAGGGCTGCAAGAATAGTCACCACCATGGATCCAGAGGCATCCCGTTGGTCCTCAGTCTTCAGTTCTTCGGTGGTGGGTGCACACTGAGCAAAATTTTCTGCTGCCTTTTGAAGTTCATCGTATCCGCCGATTAACATATCTGCCCACCTTTAGGGTTTTTTTCTCTGGTCCTACAGGTTTTGCTGCATCTGGCTTCAGGGCAGGAACGTTTGCCTCTTGTCAGTTCATTATCAATGCATGCATGGGGTCTGGCCTACACAATAGAGCCACAAATGGCTACAGGATGGGGCCAGCTCAGCACACCTCTGCCCCTTTGAGGCTTGTCTAAAGAGTCCGGACAATGCAACCGCAAGGAAGTGGGGGGGTGCATCCTTCAATACACTCCCACTTCTCTGGGCGACATCCCCCAGACCAATTCACAGGCCGCAGCAGCTTCTCTTGGAGGTTTGCACAGACACAAGCAAGCTTTGAGACAGTCATAGGACATTTCAGTCTCTCACACCTCCAAAACCTAAAGTGCTAAAATGTGGTACATATGTACCTCATTAAACACATAGCAACTGCGTCTCATATTCATTTTTTTATTTTCACTGTTATATGACCTTGTCCTGGTTTCATCTGGGATAGAGTTAATTTTTCTTCTTAGTAGCTAGAACAGTGCTGTGTTTCAGATTCAGTATGAGAAGAATGTTGAAAATACACTGATGTTTTCAGTTGTTGCTAAGAGATTAAGGACTCTCCAACTCCACAGCCAGAGCACCAGACCCAAATTAGTCAATGAAATATTCCATACCATGTAATGTCATGTTCAGCATATAAAGGAAGGGCAGCCAGTAGGGAGGAGGTTCTCTCTTGCTTCCAGGATTGCGATTGCAGGATCTTGGTATTTTGGGATTGTTAGCAGGAAACGGGCTGGGTATCAGTCAGTGGGTGGTGAACAATCACATTGTGCATTGCCTGTTTGTACTTTGTATTGTTGTTATTGTTTTATTTTATTCCAATTATTAAACTGTTTTTATCTCAACCTTCACCCCTCCAATTCTCTTCCCCATCCCCTGGGTCAAGAGGGTGAGCTAGTGGCTGTATGGTGTCTGGCTGATGGTCAGGTTTACCCACAATGGACCTAAAGACCTTGTCTTTGCTAGAGCCTGAAATGTGCAGAGAAAATGGGAACACAATTATTTGAAAATCTGTTTAGAGGGAAGTGGAGGCAGGACCATTACAAAGGGGTTATGTGCCTCTTAGTCATGAAGGACACACAATATATAAGGAGATCTTAGGATATAAAGGCTTTTGAAAGTGACTATAATTGAAGTAATAGAGTGAAGACAGTATTATGGGATGATTCAGACCATGCACCGGTGGCACTTATCTTAGTGTCTTTAAAGTCTTAGAGTTCAGTGGTCATTTCTGATAGCTAGGGCTCAGGACTGTGCCTCCCTATACCCTCAGGATGACTGAACATCTACAGGTTGTCTAACTGCTTCTTCAGTGACTTCAGAGTGAATCAAGGTCCAGCAGTCCCAAACAGAGTAGCTTAGGTCCTATACTATTCTACAACTTCACTGTAGTTTGGCTATGTCTTCCTTCCTTCCTTCCTTCCTTCCTTCCTTCCTTCCTTCCTTCCTTCCTTCCTTCCTTCCTTCCTTCCTTCCTTCCTTCCTTCCTTCCTTCCTTCCTTCCTTCCTTCCTTCCTTCCTTCCTTCCTTCCTTCCTTCCTTCCTTCCTTCCTTCCTTCCTTCCTTCCTTCCTTCCTTCCTTCCTTCCTTCCTTCCTTCCTTCCTTCCTTCCTTCCTTCCTTCCTTCCTCCCTTCCTCCCTTCCTCCCTCCCTCCCTCCCTTCCTTCCTCCCTTCCTTCCTTCCGTCCTTCCGTCCTTCCGTCCTTCCGTCCTTCCGTCCTTCCGTCCTTTTCTTTCTTTTCTTTCTTTCTTTCTTCTTCTCTTCTCCCAACTCTACTCCAGTTGTTGCTTATGCTATCTAAATTTGGCTCAGAGTCAAAGCAAAGGACCATGAAAATTTTTCTTGCAACAGTTATGGATACGCAGAGTAAGAGTGCATTTTTCATGACAAAAGAAATGAGTATTTAAGTAACCTAAGTATAAGATGGTAAGAGTATGAACACAATTGTAGTTTTCCAAACCAATCAGTTAAACTGTGTCTTTATCAGGTGGCATAACCATAATTTCTTTTTTTTTCTTTAATACATTGATTTAAAATGAAATCACAAATGCTTTCTTTATATTACATCTCCTTTAATATCAAAGTTTTCCACTATCAAGTATGTGGGGACAATATTTGAATAACACTTGAGTTTCATGTAATCATTTTAATAAAATAAAATGTTGGACATCTACCCCAAGACAATATCTGGATTGGAATGTGAGAAATGTTCATTTCAATAAATTCATTGAATATTTGTCACTGCTCTCACTTTTATTTAGAAGAAATGGACAACCTACAGTGTCAGGCAGTAGTATAAAACTAAAGTAGACCTAGCTACTGCAATGTCAGAGTAAAGAGGAATTTTAAATTATTTGCAAGATTTTTGAAAGTTAGTGTATTTAAATGTTAGTTCAGGTGAGGAAAATCATATTCAGCTACACTCAGGAAGAGAAAATAAATAGATTTCTCTATCAGGTGTTTGAATTTCCAATGATGAGTGGGTTTTACAAGTGCAAACATATAATTTCTTGTCATCACTTCACAGGTAAAGAGAAGAGCAGGGTACATATTAACAGCATTTTATCTCACTAAAGTTGGGTGGCTTCTAAATCAAATCTGTAAAATGAACAAGTTGTGAAGATGTACAAATACCGAAAGCTGTCAATAAAGGTCTAGAAAAAGAGAGGCAATAGAAAATCGAAATTACCTTTAAATAAAAGTATGCTAGGAATTTTAACATTCATAACATAAAAGATAAATTTATTTTTTTTATTTGTGTTATTCATAATCTTATGCGTTATTTTGGATTTATGTTTAAGAGAGGACAGAGTCAGAGGTGAGCTTGGTGATAAAAATTAATCTATAGCGTAGAGTTTGAATAAGAAGACGAATTGTGAAAAGAGAAGATTGCATAGTTAGGGAGCAGTGAGAATTTTAAATTGGTATATAATACTCCAATCATTAGGTTGAATAATAGGGTGGCTGAGAAAGGAAATAACAAAAAGCTATTTCTGTATGACGTCTTCATACAGAAAACAGAAATATTGCATAATTGCAAGAACATCTTAATAATAATAGCCTTTTTCTTATTTACAGATAAAACATTTTCCTAATCTGTAATCTTCTGACAGTTTCTCACTTCTGCTTGCACGTATATAACATGAAAAACTGAGTTATTGGTATGTTTTAATCACTATACTTACACAAATGTTTGGGGTTTTTTCATAGTTTTTTTTCCCTTCTTCTTTTTTTCCCCTTAAGTTATTTTTTAGTCTTCTGGCTATAGATTTCTCTTGGGGTGAACCAGTAGAGAATTCAAAAAACAAAAGTTAGAATATATGTTCTTCTGCTGGTCAGTGATGAGGATTTGTCGACTAGAGAATAATCTCTCTAAAATAATATACTTAAAACCAGAAAAAACCATTGCTAGAGAAAATATGTATTTGATCTTATCTAGTCTTTTTCTCTTCTATTGAGAGACTACAGAAAAGGTCTGTGAAAAAAAAACCCTCATTAAAATGTGGTCTTAGATTGGGCATGGACCTCATGCTGAGAGTAAAAATGTTCAGCCTCTCTCTCTAAGCCATGAACTTCCCTTAGAAGAAGCTTCTTCTTTATATTTGGGAAATAAGACTAATTATATAACTAAAGAAATAAATGATAGTAAGAGCACAACTTTCATTTAACAACTAAAAGGTATTAAGATGTGTGATCTGGTATGTGACTGTTGTTTCCATTTACTCATAAAGCACAGTCAGCTGTAATATAGTTGTATTTTTTTCAGATCTGTAAAGGTCCTTGAATTAATTTTTCTTTAAAGGTAATACTTTTCATTTAAATATGAGATTGAGAAAAAAATATAAACATTTATATTAAAAAAAGAGAGAACATCATAATAAAACATAAAATGCTTAAAAATGCTGATAATAATTTTCATTGCCATTAAAGGTTTTTTCAAAATCAGTACCTTTCATAAAGAAGATTTCTTGACATTACTGTATATGTAACAAATAAACTTAGAGTCTGCAAACCAGTCAACATGGCCATCAACATTTAGATCTGTCACACAAATGCATGTATTCAAGTCACCATTTCCTCTTGCCACTTTTTTTCTGTTTGAATGTGTAAGGAAAAAAAAAAAAGTTATATATGTATGAGGTATTTTGTCAGCATCAGCAAAAGCAATAATGGAAATGAATAAACCAGAAGAAACTGATAAATGAATAAAAAGCAAATTGTAGCTGACATTGAATCACCTTTCAGACCACTGATATTCCCTCTTGAAGGACATTGGCTTTTATTTGGCTACTGCTGAGTGATCACAATGAGGCAATGAGAAAATATAAATCATACCAATCTAAACTACTCTGATTTATGAGATTATATGAGTTATATTTCCAACTGACAGATTTAAGAGAAAGCATCATATTTGCAGAACATTAAAGGAATTTCAGCCAGTTGTTGCACACAGATTTACAGCAGTTCTGTGTCTGATCATGACAATCTTTTATAGGCAGGATTGTTATTTCATTGCATATGAAGTTTGGATTATGCAGTTTAATATACATTTTGTAAAATAGCCTGGCCTCCTCAATTCTTCAGGCAAAGTAAGTCATATCGAAAATTTCATTTAGAGGAATTCCCTCACTTCTCTTTTGTTTCTTTTTGTCTGTCCTGACAATTCAGCAGTCTGTGCAGCTGACACATTAGGAGCTGGCCTTCGTTTGTAATGCAGTGTGATTACAGCTGATGAATTTTCTTTCTGGATTTCTGTATAGGACGTTTGGGATCAACTGTGTGCACCTTACTATTGATTTGCACATACTATAATTCTGAAGTTGCCAAACATGAGAGTTCACTGTAGTCTGCAGGATGAATACATACAAAGAAGAGTAAAACCATTCAGACTCCTCTGAGACAATATATTTGGACAAAATAAAGATGTATTTTGGGGTGATAAGAAAGCAGAGTACTCTCAGACTTTCTGCAGTACATGTTTCAAGTGGTAGAAAATGTTATTGCCATATGTGACTTCTGTGTATATTTGTTGTCTTTTGGAACTTCTTGGATACTGCCCACATAAGCATTTCGGTTCATATCAGGAATGTATTTTTTAATGAAATCTCCTGATTGTCTCCAGTTACTATGCTTTGGTTTGCATCATGGTGTGCATGAACTGGTTTATTTCCAGATGTTACTGAACTGGAAGATAAAGTCAGGTGGACATCTGATGAACTCCAGCTGCAAAAAGGCACTCAGTGCATGGAGCTAGGCTATAGCTTGTCTAAAGTAAAGTCCAAGTGTCATGGTTTTTGATCCATGCTACTTACTATTACAGGGTTTTTTTTCCTAACATAGCAGGAAATTTTGCTGTTGATAATACCGGCAAGTTCTTTACATTTGTGGAAACAGCAGAGTAAAAATTTTGAATTGGTGAATTTGCTATCTTTTATTAATGAAAAAATCCTTTTGGGAATCATCTAAAGAAGTAAAATACTCACATGAATGTCTTAGATTTCTTTGTGAACTTCAGGACCTGTAAAGAGATCAGTAACTCTGAGAATCAGAGCAGTGCAGCTGAGGATCATACCAATGGATATTGTGATCTAACTTGCTATCAACATTTAAAAATTTGATTTAATAATATCTCTTAAGGGGAGTCCTTGGCACCTCAGGTCAGATATACTCAGGTAAGTGGGACAAGAGGAGGAAGAGCTTCTGAGTACACAGCTGGAGATACACTCTTGAAAGGATGCATGCCATACCAAAGGAGGAACATTCCTGTGGTCCATGGGTGACCCATGCTGAGGCAGAGTCATCCCTGAGGGACTGAGCCCATGGACAGCTCATGCCAAGACAGAGACACTGAAAGGCAAAAAGCAGCAGAGGAAAATGAGTAAGAAGCGAAAACTGACAGTAAGAAACCACTAATGCACCCCAACCCCAGCATTGCCTGTCACCTCATTGGAGAAAATGGGACAGATTGAGTGTAATCTGCTGTGAAAACAAGGGAAGTAGAGACAATGAACGAGAAAAGGTGTTTTTCTTAAGTCGAATGTTGAGAAGGGTAAGGAAAGTTATTTACTTAAGTACTTGTTGGTTATATTGCTAGGTTTTTTCCCCCCATTACTGGAATCAATGACAAGAAGTCATTGTTAATTTGCTATAAATTTAATTAAGTAAAAATTCCTGGAGTCGTAATTAGTTTTGTTGTAACAATAATTCAGCTGTGACTGCTTGTCTTTAAATGATCTTTGTTTGTAATGTATGATTTGATGCAGAAATATTTTTGTGATGTGGTTTGCTTCATGTTGTTGTTATAAGTAGCTACATTTTTGTTACAAAGTTTGTTGCAATGATATGGGCATAACACTGGGATAGCTAAGGGGGAAAATATATTCACGAATTTCTATTCTATGCAATGTGCAAAGGTTAATATATATCACATACACCCTTTCACCCTAACTCCAGGAAGCTCTTAGGATTACCCAAGGTATTGTTTCTTTTATTCTTACAGCTTTATTTTATTGAGCTGTTTCCTTCTTCTAATTCCATATATTTAACATACCAGAGTGTTTCGGACTGAAAACAAATCACACATTAAGCAGAGGAAAACTGAAGACCGCAGTACCTCTCTATAGATGGCAGTTAGAGCTTTATTTAGTAAAATATGGAAGTTTAGAGTCATAGATCCTTTTGGAGAAATACTGTAATTCCTGCTTTCTTCTACATTTGTAGCATGTGTCAAGGTATTGTTTCATAGTCGTCATTATTTTTTCCATCCCAAGTAACTGCTTTTGAAAAACACAAAAAACAGCGGATGATTGTATTTGGGTTGTATTTTCCCTTAAATGCTTATTAGTGACAGGACTAACTAGTTTAAGTCTTAGCATTATCATATGGTACTGATAAATGAGAGCAGACATATATTTCAGTCTGACAGTTTGACACATTTTAGGAATATTTTTTCCCCAAAAAAATGACATTCTGCTCCACTGTCCTGGATTTTATTTTTTGCTTGTTTGTTATTGTGTTTCCCTACAAACCTACTTTTCTTTGTATAATATCTATCATATTTCAAATAATTTAGGCATAATTTTGTGCAAATTAGTGAGCTACTTAGAGAGGACTAATATATTAAAGTAACACTTTTCTGAGAGTCTGAAGAGAAGAAAACATAAGAAACATTTTGGTGGTTGTGTTATGCACTTTGAACAGTGGAAACCCATGGATAAGAAATTAATTGCCTTTGCTCTTATGCCATAATCTAAGATAGATGCATAAGACAAATCAGGAAAAAGACTATGCTCCTGTCTTTCTGTATATTTAGGTCACTGTAGTATGTGAGTTTATAAAACAGGTATTTAATTTGGAGACTTACCTGTAAATCAAAAAGAAAAGGAATCTTCATGTTTTTAAAAGGAGTAATTAGCTACTGATCAAAAAACAAACATCAAAATAAGCAAAGGTCTGATTATCAGGAAACCTGTTATTTATAAGAAACTAAAAATGGAACAAGATTCCCATATTCGTTTAGTAGCATTTACAAATACATTTTAAGAGGCTGCACTTGTCTCAAACACACATGATTAGACCAGATACAGACTGATGAAGAATTGGGCTGTATTTACCCACTTTAAGTTTTTCTGCATTTTGTGAAGCATCACAACCAAAAAAGTCACAGTAACCAGAGTCTTCATCATAGAAATGTATTAAGTTGGTCAAGCATGATTTCCCCTTGGTGAAACCATGATGACTACTCCTGATGATTTTCTTGAAATTCACATGCTTGGAAATGGTTTCCTGGATTAGCTAGAGTACTTCCCAGAGATAAAGCTAATGCCAATTAGCAGATAGTTTCCTGGGTTCTCCTTCTTTCCCTTGAAGATGTAGGTGACATTTCTTGTCTTCTATTTTTTGGGTACTTCTTCCAATCACTATGATTGTTTAGAGATTATTGAGAGTGGACTCACACTGACACATGCCAGGTCCCTCAGCACTCATAGGTGTATCCCATCAGGTCCGATGGACTTACGTATATCCAGTTTGCTTAAATATTCCCTGACCTGATCCTCTTCCACCAAGGGTAGATCTTCCTTGCCTCAGCCTTTACCCCTGGTCTTTGGGATCTGAGATTTCTGAAGATCAGTCTTGCTAGTAAAGACTGAGGCAAAGAAGACATTCAATACTTCCCCCTTTTCCATGTTCTGTGTAACCAGATTCCCTGTCTTATTGAGCAATGGGTCCACATATTCTCGAGTCTTTCTTTTCACATCTGTTTTTATAAAAGCTTTTCTTGTTGCCTCTGACATTCCACACTTATACTTTGACATATACACACAAATATATGAACAAATGTGTAATAAACATGAGCAAAAGAAATATAAAATTATGAGATCTTATACTCAAGCAGCACCATAAAAAGCTCATCAAAGATGTAAGGACAAGTTCTGTCTAGTGTGGACATGGCCAGTCTGCAGTAGAATATGTACTCAGCACAGTGCACCATCAGACAAATTCGGCATAAATTAGTATGTTCATGCATCATAATATAGCACCATAAAATCTCCCTGTAATTCCAGAAACAGAAGAGCACACAACTCTATCAGTTATACTAGGGATAATTAACTCAAAGTACCAAATCGATTCAACTACCCATCCCAAAGTTCCTCTGTTAGCTTACTTAGGACTTGTCCTCAGGTATGTCTATACCATTTTGCATTGCATGCTGTCTATCTCCCAACATAGTACACCTTTCTGGAGTTATGTGAATGACTCATAACTGACTTTTTAAAATGTTTCTTATTGTCATTTTGTATTAGTATAATAGGGAAGAGCTCTCAGACCTGTTTGACAGAACAAGGATAGAGGAAAAGAAGCAGCTTACCTAGATCATGTAGGGTTGAAGGAGCAGCTAATTCTGGAAAACATTTCCAGGTGCATTAATGACAAGAAAATCATCAAGAGTAGTCTGCATGACATCACCAAAGAGAAGTCATGCTTGAGCAATTTGATAAACTACTATGATGAAATAACTGGCCTGGTAGATTAGGGGAAAGTAGTGCATATTGTCTACCTGGACTTCAGTAAGGCCTTTGACATTGTCTCCCACAAGATCTTCATAGAGAAGCTGTTGATGTATGGGCTGGATAAGCAGACAGTGAGATGGAGTGAAAATTATCTGAATGCCTGGGCCTAAAGGGCCCATCATCTGGATAATGAGGTAGAGCATCCCCTCAACAAGTTTTCAGATGACACCAAACTGGGAGGGGTGGCTGATATTCCAGAGTGCTGCCATCCAGAGGGACCTGAACAGGCTGGAGAAATGAGCTAACAGGAAGCTTATGATGTTCAAGAAAAGAAAATGCAAAGACTTAGACTTGGAAATAAACCACCCCATGCACCAACATATGCTGGGGGAAGTCCAGCTGGAAAGGAGCTTGGCAGAAAAGGACCTGGGCATCTTGTTAGACACCAAGTTGAACATTAACCAGCATGTGTCCTTGACACAAAAAAAAAGGCAAGGTATCCTCAGCTTCATTGAATAAAGTATTGCCAGCAGGTTGAGGCAGGTGATCCTTTCCCTCTACTCAACACTGGTGAGGCCACACCTCAAGTCCTGTGTCCAGTTCTGGGCTCCTCAGTACAAGAGATGCATGAACATATTAGAGAGAGTCTAAGAAATGGCCACAAAGATGATTAACGGACTGGAGCATGTCTCCTATTAGAAAAAGCTGAGATTGTTTAACCTGGAGAAGAGAAGGCTTAGGGGATTTTTATCATTGTATACAAATACCTGAAGGAAGGGTGTCAAGAAGATAGAGGCAAGTTCTTTTCAATGATGCTCAGTGACAGGACTAGAGGCAATGGGCGCAAACTGAAACACAGAAGGGTCCATTTGAGCACCAGGAAATACTTTTTTACTCTGAGGGTGACCAAGCACTGGAACAGGTTGCCCAGGGAGCTTGTGGAGTCTCCATCCTCAGAGATGTTCAAAACCTGTCTGGACAGAGACCTGGGCAACTGGATCTAGGTGGCCCTGCCTAATCAGGTCCATTCTGTGATTCTGTGAATCTCTAGCAATTAGGGAATTTGAAAGCAAAATATTTTCTTAATTCCATACATTGGGTAACAAAAAAGATATAAGAGTTGCTCTTTTCTAAAGATAATAATAAGGCCGGTTTTAAACATTTCTCTTCCTAGGAAACATTTTCTTCTAAATCATGTATCAGAATGTTAAGAAAGACAGGAATGAATCTTGGCAAAAACATTCTTCAGGGAACAATTCATGGGCTGGAATAAAAAGTAGAAGCTAACAACACAACATTTTCACTAAAAGCTGAGATTATGGGACTCTGGTCATAGTAATTTCCTCTTATTTCATGCTGTCTTCTTCCCATTTTATATATCTGAATCTAACAGTCACTCTCAGTATTTTTGCTGTTAGTAAATTTTGTATTTTACAATTCTAACATCATAGAATCAAAGAATGGTTTGGGTTGGAAGGGACCTTAAAGATCATCTAGTTCCAACCACTCTGCCATGAGCAGGGACACCTTCAACTAGATCAGGTTTCTCAAAGCCCCATCCAGACTGGCCTTGAACACTTCCAGGGAGGGGGCATCCACAACCTCTCTGGGCAACCTTATATCTGATCTAAATCTTCCCTCTTTCAGTTTAAAACCATTACGCCTCATCCTATCACTATACTCCCTGATAAAGAGTCCCTCCCCACCTTGTCTGTAGGCCCACTTTAAGTACTGGAAGGTTGCTGTAAGGTGTCACCAGAGCCTTCTCTTCTTTAGGCTGAACCCCAACACTCTCAGCCTGTCTTCATTAGGGAGGTGTGAAGTGCTAAGGCTTGGACAACACGCCCAAGCCAGAGTTGACCTATAGATGAATCCTGTATATTTTATAACTGATAACCATTGTGCTAGTAGGTATTGTATTAAGTTATAACAACCCACTTATGCTGGTGTAAAAAGTGCTAAAGCATTGAAATACTGCAGCCTGAACAACAGGCCCCAAGCTGAAGCTGCTAACTTAGCATGTAGTCATTAATAAAATATGTAAACTCATTAGTGAAAGACAAAATATAATCAGTAGTGAGGAGAGAATGTATCCAACTTTCCTTTCGCAGCCTTGTTCAAGGCTGAGAACCCAAGTTCGGCCTTCTTAGAAACTCCCTTGGTTCCCCCCCTGAGCCCTGGCCAAGCTTTGGGTGAAATCCAACAGGAGAATCAAACCAGAAATTTTCCACTCAAAACAAAGGTGCCAGCTATTCTGGCTTGTCGATCTCTCATATATAAGGCTGGGCCCATCTGCAGCGACTTTGGATGCCTCACCTATGGGCGGACGCACCGCGTAGGATTTCCCACTTGCCGGGACAGGCTCTTCAAATCCTCGGTGTAACCGGGGCTCCCCAGCGTCTGCGGATCTGGGTGATGATGATAATAAATGCAAGTGGTGATGTATTTCTCTTAATTACTATTCTCTCTCTCTCGTGTAGTAATGATTTGATGCATTACCCTGTATTTTCCTGTTTGTTGCTTTAAGTGCACTATTCTGCTTTTTCTTACTGCATGTTTTCTGTATTACGCTGTTACATTACTTGGTTATCACTAGTGAAGTACGCCTACTCTTTTCACTCTGGTGTCCAAGTTTAATTGGTATCCTTAATCAGCAAAACAAGGTGCTCCAGCCCCCTGATCATCTCCATGGCCCTCTGCTGGATTTGCTCCAACAGGTCTATATCTTTCTTACACTGAGGGACCAGAGCTGAACACAGTACTCTAGGTGGGGTCTCATGAGAGTGGAGAAGAGGGGGAGAATCACCTCCCTCTACCTGCTAGCCACACTTCTTTTGGTGCAGACCAGGATACAGTTGACTTTCTGGGCTGCAAGTGTGCACTGCAGGGTCACATTCAGTTTTCCATCCACTACTACTCCCAACTCCTTCTGCCAGGACCGTTCTCAATCCACTCTTTGTCCAATCTGTATTTGTATTTGGGATTGCCTCAATCTATGCGCAGGACCTTGCACTTGGACTTGTTGAACTTCACGAGGTTTGCACAGGCCCACATCTCCAGCCTGCCAACATCCCTCTGGATGGCATCCCTTCCCTCCAGCATATCAACCACACCACACAGCTTGCTTTAGAGGTGCATGTCCCCAGTAACACCCAATCCAGAAATCTGTTGGGTTTTTTTCTAGTAATTTTGTTATTCTTTTCAAAACTCTGGGTCTTATCAGGAGATATTGCACTGACTATGAACAATAGTCATCGAAAATAAGATGTATTTACTGAAAGTCTGTTTTAATAATTGAAAAAAAGCCCCCCCAAAAAAAACCAAAAAACAAAGAAACAACAAAAAAACAAAACAAAAGCACCACTCATAAGAACTGATTCCTTTCTTTCCATTATAATTAATGACATAATTCCTTTTCAAAATACAGATTTCATCAACCCTGCCTCTTAAAAAGTGATTCTACAGCAGACAGCCTTCAGGGAACACATTCGAGAGAGTTGTTTGGATGAATCTTCTTCAAGAACTGAACCTTGGCACCCAGAGCAAATGAGAAACCTATCTTAAAAGGAAGTTGCTGCTCAGTGATGTCCTGCCTCTGGGAATCTGTCAGTGAAAGAGGGGCATGGCCAGGTCAGGCTTTCATTTTATATGTTTTGCCAAGTGTCACCACAAAGCAGAACATACATCCTAGCTCAGATAGAACTTGAAAAACCACAAGCCAGATTCCACATTGTAAAGTTTGGAAGATAACAGAACATACATTTTTTCTTCTGAACAATGGAAAGGAATAAAAATGGTAAGAAACTAAGGATGCCTAGAAATGTGGGATCAGGCATGAAGATTTTTCACTACACATTTATGCCCAGTGATATTTAAAAAAAAAAAAAAAAAAAAAAAAAAAATAGTTGGATTTATATACTGAAATAAAAAGAAATGGAACATGCAATAAGCATTGCAAAATATGTGACATTTTAAAATTCCCTTAATGAATAGCCAAAAATATTATTGGAACCCTAGTCTGAGAGAATTTGTTTGTATGTATGACATTTAGGCCTACACTATATGAAAGACTTTCAAAGTGTAAGGTTATGAATGGACTCTACTGTTGAGGTTACTGTGAACTGTAAAAGTCAGTAGAGTGCCAGAACCTGCCAGCTGGAAAGAAGACAGGGAAATATCAACAGGCTGCATTCAGAAGGAATCCTGATGCGTTGATGTAATAGCCAGATAATGAAATGATTTGCCTGCCTTAATATTCCATTTACAAAGAACTCATTTAGCCTTTGAAGTGGAAGACTTTGGAGATCATATAAACATATCTTAGGCTGAAAACAGTCTCTTTAAGAGCATTATATTTGACTTTGTAAACATGAATGCTAATACATCAGTAACTAAGGTTGATGTATTTAATAAACAAATATAGAAATGTGTTTGATAATTTGCTGGCTAAGAATTTAAAAGGAAATTGTACTTTTCAGTAAGTGCTGGGAAAATTACATTTATCTGTCTAGACAATGGCAAGTATATTGTCATCGCATGAATACTGTAGCAGAGTAACTGAAAAGTTCAGAGCCACATTGTAGGAAATGAGCAAAACCATACAGTTTGCAAACAGTACTAAGGACACCTGCCTCATAAATAGTAACTTCACCCAAAACCCACTTAAACTATTTTTTTCTCTCAATATCTTCATACTGTGTTTAAATGTTAAAGTTTCAGCTGATAATGTTTAGAAAAAGTTACATTTCTCTTGATATTCCTCATCATCTTACTGAAAAACTATATTGAATACAGCAATGTAATTAAGAGACAGTCTTATGTGACTGAAACCATGATTTCCACTATCTGATAAAACTTGACAAAGCCCTTCATTATTGCTCTTTTTCTCATCAAGTAAGACTGCACTCATCTGAAAAATGCATGTCGCTTACCATGAATTTTTCATTACATCATACTGTTGCATAACTCCATTGTTTTGGGGCTTTTTTTGGAACCTCTTTAGATGAATACTTTAGCATATTTGGTAGTAAACTTGTGATCATTCTGCAACTGAAAAAACAATTTATTTAAGTGTCTAGGTTTGTGTTTGGTTTTCATAAAATCTGGAAGAGAACCATACTAATTTATGGACACATTTTTGAGTTTTGTCTATAAACACTGTTTTTAGATTATTTAGTATTTTTCATCCTCTGTGTTTTAAAATAACTATTCTTGTTTCCATCTTTTTGTATGATACAGATTTTTCTGAACCTGTAAAAGACATTTCAAACATGAGGGATCCCTAAACCTGGAAGAAAAAGTAAAAAGGAATAAGTAAAAAAGAAAAAGAAAACAGGAAAAAAAAAGAAAAAAGAAAAAGGGAAAAAAAAAAAAAAAGCAAACCCCAAAATTATTTTCTCACTGGGATCATTCTCTTACAAGAAAACTTAAATTCTATGATACTAGAAGAAATTAGGTATCATTTAACAGCAACAGAACTGGTTCATCCATTCATAACACAAATCTCAATTTATACCTGAAATTTGGTTTTGTTTCAAAGAAGTAATGTCTTCTAATAACTTCTGGACAATAACAACTGTCTTTAGCATCAAAATTTAATAAATTTCTTTGGAGATGCCCATTACAGTCATGTTGCAGCCTGCATAGGAGGAAGGATGACCACTCTGATTTTTTCAAGCCCTGATTCTGCAAAGTATAGACAAACACATATATCAGTAGAATGATGAGTGAAAATGCCACACATATATTACTGCAAGGTCTGACACTTCCTATATTTTCTATAAGTTTTTCACTTGGTCACGTTATTGCTTGCATTGCAACTTTTTTAACAAGGTTACTCCATATTACCATAACAGAAAGTGGTTTTGAGGTGAATAATAATGAGCATTCCCAGTTTGTAGAGGGAAAACTTTTCCAAAAAACACACATCAAGGCCCAGATTCCATTTCATAGTGTAGTATTAATTTCTGTGTGTGTGCTTCTAAATGTATGCATCTTTATGGGAGCTGGACTTCAAAGCTCCACTAAGCTTAATTAGGTTATAGCTGAGATTTTGCAAAGGAATTTGGCAAGTTATTCAGTTTGCCCAGAGCAGATACCTAATTTTGGTCAAATGAAGAATTCTTTTTTGTATATATATAAGATGCTGAAATTCAAATATGTGAACTCATAGAAGTCCTAAAAACTACAGTGTATTGTCTAATATTACAGTCATTGCTATCAAATTTAGAATGTAACCTTGTAAAATATTTTGTAGAGTAAGAAAATATTAGGAAAATTATATGACACTAAACAAAAGACAGATTAGTTTATTCTTCATTAACAACAAAGTAACATTTCGTTATGAACTTACTTTTGAAATAAATTATTAGTGTCAGAGTATAAAATTCTTGTCAGAAATCAGTAAAATGTGAGGGTGTTTTTTTGAAGACTTTTTGTACATTTTACCCCCAGATCAAGAATAAGCTTGGGGAGCATCATAATCTTGAAAAAACAAAAACAAAAACCCTGAAATTGTGGAACAAAAGTAAGTCAGAGTCAGGATACATATATGGAATGGATCATCAAGAAGTGATCTGTCTTTGAACTTTCTGTTTTGTACTTGGGATCTACTATGGGTTAATAATTCCATTTAACCTACTTTGAGAAAGTCAGGATCATTTTAATGGGAGAGCAGTCAGCTTTATTTTAAACAAAACCTTATTAAGGTTTGAAAACAAAGACAAATGGTAAGATATAAATCTTTATATTTCCCTGCTGGAAAAAATTAAGAAAAAAAAAAAAATCCTGTGTTATTTCTGAATTAAATGAAGGAAAAAGTCCTGAAAAAAATAATTCCCAGTGAAGTTTTCTAGTTGCAGTTCGTTATTCTGGGGAGAATAGAAAAGCCAGCTGATTTAGAAGAGGATGATTGCATTTCAGCTGCATCAGAACTAGTTCAGTCATCATAAAAGAAAACAGGCAGATAAGCTGTAAGAATTTTTGCTATGGGAGAACTTAGGGTGAGGTAGATGCAAAAACAGAATCACAACAGTCAGTGGTATAAAATATATATATTTATTGATTAGAGGGGATAGGTATAGCAGATGGATAGGGATCTCTTTCCTAAGGTTCAGTTCTACAGCACCCACAGGATCCAGGATATTGTACAGGACATACACCAATTAAGCCATTGCCTGCTGTGATAGTGTTGGAAGTGTGGGAAAAGCAAAACACAGATTTTCTTAACAGATGGTGCCCAGAACAAACACAGGACGGGATGGAGATCCAGTGATTTGTGTTGCTGTAGCACCAAGGAGGAATGCAAAGTGAGGTGAAGGCCACATGGTCCCGTTCTTCCACTTTGCTAAAGGAACATTTGACATGACTATGCAGATTTATCTCCTGCTCTTCCCCTTCTCTCAAGGACTGTTTTGCACAACTCTGTAGACCTTATCTCTCATTCTTCCTCTTTTCCCACAAAACCAGTGCACACTTTGCACCAAGGAAAGTGCTGTGTCATTACTCAAGAAACAATGACTTGACCACAGTCCCACCCACTCACACACATACATACTTAGATAAATACTACCCTGAGTTTGTATCTAACTCAGAAGGATGTTAATCCGATACCAAATTGGAGGGACAGATCAATGGGTTTGTGCTCCTCACTCCACACACACACACACACACACACACACCCCCCCAAAGGGACGTCTTTTGGTAAGATTTGGGCCCTTGGCTATGCCGAGTGATTACCCAGGACTTAAGTATTTGTGATTGCAATAGTTTTTTGTGTGTAGTGCTACATAGCCAATCTGCAGTTTATGCATTTATCGTGGGCAATCTCAAAGAACCTGTAGATGTTGCATAAGAATAAACCGTACTATTCGTGAACCTGACTGCTTCTCTTGAATGCAACCGGACCTACATTATACGGGCTGTTTGTGCATCTCGTGTCAGGTCTATAGTTATGGCCATAATTGACATACCTATTAAGAGATAAGTCCATCCACCCCTAGCCCCTCTAATCTCTGAGGACTGGCTAGAGTGCAAGGGGATTAATCTCTTACCAAATTATTTCATTACCTTAAATGCAACAGATGGTCACTAAACCCGCAGAGAAACAACCAGTGTGTGCTAGTCCTGGCAGGCAGGCTGGTTTTACCCACCTTGGGCTTCCCCTTTGTCATGATGTTGAACATCCCTGGATGTGCTTTCCCACCTCAGGGCCTACCATTTTCACTATTTACTCCATAGTAATTTAAATAGTTGCCATAAACTGCCAATTGATGCCTTGGACATGTCCACTTAGGTTAACTTTTCTGACTTTCTCCATATCTAAAGTCAATTAACATTTGTTATCTGGTTTACTATCACCTTCTGCCTCTCCCCCAAGTGTGTTAAAAAGATTAAAGCTGTTACCATTTCTCTGTACTTTGTTTCTTTCCCGCACATACCTTAATTGTGAGCACAGCAGATGTAGTCCAGATTTCATTTAGCAGTGCTTACAGATAGCACCCTTGTGATAATATTCTCATTTGTTTGTTTTTTTTTTTTTCTTTTCCTCACACATGTCAAAAACATCTCATCAGTTGAAGATGGACAGATATGGTCCAGGATTTATTTAATCTGAATGTACAAGTTTCACCCTCTGATAATATTGTATTACAAAAGACAGCAGATACCTATATTTGAAAGATGCAATAGTGTAGTTATCTCTGCTGGGTTTGTGTCTGTGACAGGGGTTTTTGGTAACAGGGTGGCCTCCTGTGAGAAGCTTCTTGACGATTCCATGTCTCCAAGTTGGACCTACCTCCGTGTCAAGGTCAAGCCAATTAGCAACAGTGGCTGTGCCTCTGTGATAACATATTTAAGAAGTGGAACCTGAGAGGAGGAGTGGGAGTTGTGAGGAGGAGTTGTGAGGAGGACACCTATGTGAACACCGAGGTCACTGGGAGAAAGGAGGAGGCAGGGGAGAGGTGTTCTGGAACAGAGACTCCCCTGTAGCCTGTGCTGAGGGGGCAGGGCCACCCCCCACCACAGCCCATGAAGGTCCCTGATAGAGCAGATGTCAACCTGCAGCCTGTGAAGGACCCCACAGGAACAGGTGGCTGTGCCCGAAGACAGCCGGGACTCTATGGGAAGAAGCTCCCTCTGCTGCAGTTCAGCACTGGGAGGACTGCAACATGTGGGAGCAACCCACACTGGAGCAGATCAGGAAAAACTGTGGTCTGTGGGAAGGACTCATGTAGGAGAAAGTTTGTGGAGGACTGTCTCCTGTGAGAGGGGAACTACTGTGGGGCAGGAGAAGAATGCCAGATTTTTCCCCCCCGTGAGGAGGAAGAAGCTGCAGGACTGACTGCACCCCACATCCCCTGAACCTCTGTGCTACTACAGGGGAAGAGGTAGAGAAATTGGGAGCAAAGCTGAGCCTGAAGTGGGGGGAAAGTGTTTTTAAGAGTTGGTTATACCTCCCACTGTCCACCTCTGTCTGTTAGGTGGTGGCGTTGTTGTTGGTGTCTGAATTAAATTTATGTTCTTTCTTCTTCCCCTAATGAGTCTGTCTTTTGTCCATGACCATAATGGGTGAGTCATCCCTTTCTGTCCTTATCTAGATTCCTGAGTCTTTTACTTTATTTCCTTCTTCCCAGTCCTGAGGTGTAGGGGAGGAGTAAGTGGCTGCGTGGCGCTCAGTTTCTCTCTGAGCTCAAATCACAACATTATCAAATTTGTGCAGAATACAGTGCTGTATGTACAAAGAAATTGATATACTATATGCATGGAGATATATATACACACATATATAGATAGCTGTAGACATACATAACCTTTCTCTCTCTTTTTCTCTTTGTCATATATCTACCTATATATATAAATACCCACATATATTGTAAAGTGTTATTCTGCAACTAGAAGGAAATACATCCCTATAACATTATTACTGCTTCAGAAATCATGCTGCACTGACAGCTTAATTACTAAGTGTGCATAGTAGAAGGTAAGTCCCTTGGGCTGCCTGGTGCCCTTACACTACTGAGAAATCAAAACAGATGCTTAAAGCATAACAGCAGCTAATAAGAGGAAAAAAATTAAACACACCACTGCAAAACATGGAAAAAAAAAAGCTGGAGTACAGAATTATCTTCAGAAGTTGTTGCATTTTCAACTTGCCTGAGAGTCAGGTGACATTTGAGTCCTTCAGTATGGATGCAAACTACTAATCTTATCTTCCTAGCTAGTCCTGCTAGCCCCAACAAGAATAGAAGCTTGTCTTCCTTAGAGATATGCTAAAGGCTATGACCACAAGATTTGGGCATACTTATTTCAATTTAAAGAAATAATTTTCTAGATTGCATGTTGTTAATGAAAGCAAATAGTCCAGTTCAGTCAAGTGAAAAAATAGTCCAATTCTCTGATTCAAATCAATCCACATTTACATTTCATTAAAATTACTGCTGTCACATTGTAGGAATGAATTCTATATTTTATTTTTCATTTCAAAAAACTTACTGTGAATACTCTGTACACAACACAATGCATTTTTCTCAAGTGCTTTTCTTGCACTAGCTTCTCTCATTTGTAATGTTACAAGTTCAAAAATACTATTAAGCAATGTTAATATACAGTAACCAAAGATGTTAAATTAAAATTGGAAAATATCTGCTTCTTTTTTTTTTTTTTTTTTTTTTTTTGTATTCTCACAAAAAAAGAACGCAAACATGATTGCTTAAAGAACTGAAAATTCTGAGTAGCATACTTTTATTTTTTAAATAAAGATAACAAATTGTTTCTTCTCAAATTGTTTATATTATTCTTTTCACCATCACTTCTTCCCCTCTCATGCACATATACATACTTTTTTATATATTAGCAGAAATATAATGAAAACAAAATACTCCCCTCTATATAGAACTACTTAAAATTATATAGTCATGGTCAAGGATTTGTTCCACTGCAAAAGCAGGTTGCTCATATAAACGTATCATGAAAAAACATCAGGAGGATGAAAACTTCTGTAGATTCAATCTAATATTTTTAAAATATATTTAGATGGATTTATGAATGGTTTTATAAATGCTGAGTGTTTCAGATAAGAATTCTCAGGTATTGAACTTTTTTCTCAATCTTACACAATATAGTAAAAGATATTTCAACTTCTACACATGCAGAGCATTTTTTCTTCGAATTAATCTATTGATTTCAAGATCTCTGAAGAGATATATGTATTATTTTTTCAATTTACAAGATAAACATGAAATAACTGTAGCATGATGTTTTCATTCATACTTTTCTCAATGGATGCAGCAACCTCATTAATGTCATACCATGAATGAAAAACTGAAAAGGACATCACAAATCACCCAGTTCTGAAATTTGATCATAAATATATACCCTTTTATATAGTGTATAAATGGTATCTAAAAGGGATCTGCATCCATGCATAGCTCATCAAAAAAATATATCTGGACTGGTAAAATAGATGGCTTTTTTGTTCACTGAACTGTAATTTGTTTATCAGGGAAGATCTTTCAGAATAAGTTACATCTTAGAACTGCTTAGGCTAAAAAGAAGCCTGTCTTGTTATGCAATGTGAGAAAAAAAAAGTGTTTCCTACCTTCACATTCCTTATTTTATTCTGCTTAAATTTATGCTTAGAATTCAATTTAGTAGCAATAAGAAAAGAACTGAAAACTTGCTTAATAACAATGCAAGTGCTTGGACCTAATCTACATTTACATGTTCTTTCCTCTACTTGTGAAAAATAAATAAATGCATATTTTCTGGAACTGGAATAGAAGACATCTGTCACCTGTAAGCATGCCAAAGAACATTAATAGCTATCTTGCTTGAATTACTCATTTCTAACATGACAGGAAAAATCTGGTTACAAACTGTGTGCAGAGCACTGTGCTTCTGTCATGTCAGCCATATCTGACATACACATTGTTCTCCTCACTACTCACATGCTCATAAAGCACTGTTGAGCCACCAACTGAAATCTGTTTGCTTGTATGACTGTTGGGGGACATTGTTCCTTGTTATACTATGCTCATGCCACAATACGGAAAGAAAAAACTCAGCTCCACATAACTTTAGCTGTCTGTTGTTTTAGACTTTGAAATTCATTTTCTCTTCAAAAAGATATAAAATACAGTCTTACATCACTTTAAAGCAGTACTCAAGATATGCTGTTTACATTTTGTGGTGCTATTTATATCCGTATTTGGTTTCCTGTTTTATGTTAGAGTGAACATAGGGATATTGTCTAAAGTTTAGGAAAGCTGTTTCCACATAAAACACACCAAGAGGCAGACAAAGAAACAAAGGCATTAGACACTGTGACATCATTATATTTATAAAAAAGTCATAATTTCTAAGAGAATTAACATACCTTTGTGCCTTTTTAAATATTTAATGAAGAAATGTTAAAAAGCAAAATGTTTATGCCCATATTTTTTTTGCAGGAAAAAATATGTAGCTTTTTGAGACTAATAGGTATTTAATATTTTCAGCAATAACAGAATCTAAAGATACTGTACAAAAGAGTAAAATATTGTAAAAATTTTGTAACATACATACTCCTTCAGAAGGAGTATGTCCTTCAGAATAATGTTCCATATACATGGGATTTATTTACAGATCTTTACAAGGGAATACTGTATCCCTTTTTTTGTTTGTTTGGTTGGCCAGTTTTTTCCCCAAGGGTACCTCTGTAAGTACCTGTTGAAGAATACCACTGCACACTCTGGACTAAGTGCTTGTTAATAGATTTCCTTTCTCTACTATCTTGATTTTACATGGGGAAAAAACAACAAAAAAAAATGGTGTTGACACAGTTCAGTATCGTTTCAGTACAGTTAAGTTGAGGAACATTCAGTCTGAGAAATACGGAATGACTTCATAGCTTATAGTCAAAAGTGAGAAAATCAAGGTGCTAAATCTGTATTTAGGTTAAAGAAGGGGAGAAGAAAAGCTGTCATTAAGATTGTAGTTTATGACTTTGTACTAGGCAGGTAATATACATCCAGCATTCAGAAAAGCTAGTGTAGATCAATCCTTTCCCTTATGACTTTCTCTAAAAGTAAGTTCATTGATTTCAACAGCACTAGCTGTGTAGCACATGGTAGTTAGTACAAAATGGCGGAATCATTTCCAAAGATAATGTGTAAACAAATGACTGACATCTTTAGAGGATAAGTGTCCTTTCTCAAGAGGGCCTGCATCTGCTGCTTCAGGACTATAATACGAAAACCCTTCCAACAGAAGCTGATAATAGACTTTCTCAGCTCTTCTAACAAGTTGACAGCATTCATGCAGCCAATATACAGACTTTCTTAGTGCTGTTATATAAGGTAACAGAATTTTCTTAGTAGCTTCAACATGTCATCATTATGTGTACTTCATAAATATTATTTTGATTGAAAATCTTTTTTAGTTTACTCTGTTCATCTATAAAAATGAAATCGAAAATTTCTACCATGGAACGTATGTTGAAACTCCTTTCTCTAATGCCCACTTATAGGATATTAGCTGTTTAGCTGAAAGGTAAAATTTAAGTCTATGTTCCCCAAAACCTCCTGTGTATTATATACCTGAATGCATAATTTTCTAAATGATACATACAAATTTCATTCAAATTGATAGAGATTCTGTCACGGATTAACTTCATCTAAGGTTAGGAAAATAAAAAATTATTTTTGCCTTTTTAAACTATCTAAGTCATTGGGAGAAAAGAAAGGAGACAATCAGATCCAATGCCCAGGGTGATTAGGCACTAATAGAATGGTTAATTAATAGAATCATAGATTCATAGAATCAAAGAATGGTTCAGGTTGGAAAGGACCTTAAAGATCATCTGAGTTCCAACCACTCTGCCATGAGCAGGGACACCTTCAACTAGATCAGGCTGATAAAGCCCCATCCAGACTGGCCTTGAACACTTCCAGGGAGGGGACATCCACAACTTCTCTGGGGAATGTGTTCTAGTGTCTCACTGACCTCACAGTAAAGAATTTCTTCCTTATATCTAATCTAAACCTACCTTCTTTCAGTTTAAAATCATTGCCCCTCATCCTATCACTACATTCCCTGATAAAGGGTCTCTCCCCACTTTTCCTGTAGGCCCCCTTTAAGTACTGGAAGGTTGCTATAAGGTCTCCCCAGAGCCTTCTCTTCTCTGTGTTGAACAACCGCAACTCTCTCAACCTGTCTCCATTGGAGAGGTGCTCCAGCCCCCTTAATCATCTTCATGGCCCTCCTCTAGACTCACTCCAACAGGTCCAGTCCTTCTTATGCTGGGGGACCCAGAGCTGAACCCAGTACTCCAGGTGGTGTCTCACAAGAGCTGAGTAGAAGGGGAGAATCACCTCCCCTGACCTGCTGGTCACGCTTCTCTTGATGAAGCCCAGGATACAGTGGCTTTCTGGGCTGCAAGTGCACATTGCAGGGTCATGTTGAGTTTCTCGTCAACCAACACCCCCAAGTCCTTCTCCACAGGGCTTCTCTCAATCCACTCATCTCCCAGTCTGTATTTGTGCTTGGGATTGCCTTGATTCAGGTGCAGGACCTTGTACTTGGCTTTGTTGAACTTCATGAGGTTTGCAAAGTCCCACCTCTCAAGCCTGTCAAGATCCTTCTGGCTGGCATCCCTTCCCTCCAGCATGTCAACCATCCCACACAGCTTGGTGTTGCCAGCAAACTCGCTGAGGGTGCACTCAATCCCACCGTCCATGTTGCCAACAAAGATGTTAAACAACACTGGGCATGATACCAAACTCAGAGGAATGCCATTTGTCATTGCTCTCCATTTGGACATCAAGCTGTTGACCACAACTCTGATGTTCTAGTTGTTGTTAAGTAGCACTTATTCTAAGTTAAGGATTTTTCAGTTTCCCATGCTCTTCCACCAAGCAGGGGTACGAGAAGCTGGAGAGGAGCATGGCCAGGACATTTGACCTGAACTAGCCAAAGGGATACAATAGAATGTCATGCTCAGTATATAAACTGGAGGGAGTTGGTCGTGAGGGGCAGATCGCTGCTCGGGCATTGGTCAGCAGGTGGTGAGCAATTACATTGTGCATTACTTGTCTTTTCTTGGGTTTTATTTCTCTACATTTTTATTATATTCCTTTTCATTACTATTGTTACTATTATTATTATTATTGTTGTTATAGTTATTCGTATATTTTACTTTATTTTAGCTATTAAACCGTTCTTATCTCAATCCGTAGTGTTACTTATTTTTTCAGTTCTCCACTCTACCCCACTGGGAGGGAGAGGAGTGAGTGAGCAACTGTGTGGTGCTTAGTTGATTGTTGGAATTTAAACCATAACACAGTACTACAGACTAATTTGATTCCCTTACTTTACTAACAAAGGGCAAGTTATTAATGAAATATGGTTTCCTTACACAAAGTCAGATTTTTAATTTACATTGAATCATTTTTTCATCTATGACATTGTTTATACTACACAATAACGTATCTCACCATGGTAAATATTTACAGTATTTGAGTAAATGTTTGAAGTGAGTTTGCCAAATCAAGTAGCTCTATAAATTCAGAAATTATTCAAACAGTTTTCAGTTTACAAAGCACATTTATAAATATATATGTGTGTGTATACATGTGTGTTTTGCCTTGCTTTTTCCACAACTTGGATGTCAACTTTATCCATTAGGATACTGTGTAAAAACCATACTGTCACAGTCATTGCTAGTTCACCACAACTTCATGTCACTGTTTACCCTCTGGAAGTCTTCTGAATTCTCCCTCAATTAGATTTTGGCTGTTTCTTCTAAAAGAGAGAAAAAAAGCAAACCAAAATAAAACCATTCCTCCCCCCAAACCCAAAACATAAGAGACCATGTTTTCTTTTAATCTGATTTTAATTCATAGTTTCTAGATGACTGAAACCACATTATAGAGAAATTATAAAAAAACCCCCAAAACAACAACACCAAAAAACCCAAAACAAAAAGCAACTCAACTACAATTTTCAATAAATTTCAGCAGTATAATTACAAACTAGTTGAGAAAATATAAGGCAATTCATTAATTTTGGTTATATAAGAAATCTTTCCTTGAGTATTTCTGAGCCATGGAATTATTGAATTTGCAATAGTAATAAGATTATTGCACTGGAATGTTTTGCTTCTGTGTGTGAATTAATATAAATTGCCTAAGACTGAAAAAATAAAAACCAAACTAATCCCCTTTTTTCTGCCTAATTCTGCTGTGTACTTTACTGATCACCCCAAGGTATGAACCCAGTGAAGCTATGGGGTGACTGAAATTTATGTCTGGTAGTAGGTGGGAACCAGCACACACAAAACCCCCCATTTTTTTCCATGGGGAAAAGACTTCAGAGGCTATTAGCTGAGGAATAGTACTTTGAATCCTAGATTTCCTTCCACAATTTAACAGGAAATATTTCTTTATGTTTAAGAAAAGCTTTGCAGTTAGCTTCAGGTTTTGCTTGGTTGGTTTTGGTTGTGGTTTTTGGTATTTTTTTTTCCTATCCTGATTCCTTCAGCTGATACTTTTGTCAGTCTTTTCTGTAATAGTTGGCTGCCCACTTCTAATGCATTCATGTAGAATCCCTTAGATGGAAGAAATTTCTTTTCCCTTGTCTGTAAGGGAAATGTAGTGCACGTAGCTCAACTGTTGATGTCTTTGTTATAGACAGCTAAAATTACATTAGATGTACATAATTTCTTGTCTCAGTCCTGACTATTCAGCTTTCCTAGTTTTCCAAGTTTTCCTGCAAATCCAGCTCCAATCTGCTCTGCTGATGTCTTCTACTTTTTTATCTCTTCCTCAATACAGTTTGCACAATCTTCCAAACGAAAATGCATCTCTTATGCTTATCTCCTTTCTAGTTCTCTCTTCTCATCCTGCCAATACCAATTATTTTTCCGCCAGACTGATTTTTCATATGAGCTTTCCTTTTGTTCCTTGGACTGTAGTAACTCCTTATTTCTCATGTCTATACATGATTGATGCTTTCCTGCCCCACCAACTTTCTGGAATTCTTTTGTCCCAGAATTTTTCCAAACTAGCCTCTTAACCTAAACTATTTTTGTTACCACAGACCTCTGCTCCTACTTTTTTCTCTTCATCTGCTCTGTTATACAGATGTCTGGCAAATCAGCTGAAAATTTCATTAAGTGACTCTAACAGTATAGTTATTGATGGCAGTTCCACTTGTCAAATTTAAACTTTGCTTTCCATTAACTGTTTCTTTCCTTGTAAGTTATGTATTAGCCACACGAAGAAGTCATTTTAAAAATTCTATGCAGGAATTTTTATCTTCTGTAACTATTTCTCCCTCTTTCAGTCTTTTGCTGTTTCTGATTCTGTTGTAGCTTTTGCATCATTATGCTTGTTGATTAACAGGAAAGGACAATAATTTTAGTATTTCTGAACTAGTTCATGCTGTTAGGTAGTCTGCTTTAACTGTTTAATTCTAATATATACCACAGTGCACAGTAGTTGTTCCACAATTAACTAGTGATATACTGCGTATGTTTCAAGGGAGTATAGGAAAGGTAGACTAGGAATCAAGTTTTAACTTAAAGCACTACAGGACAAGCTGTATTTTTCCTGAAACAATACTGACTTTTGTTGCCAATTGTAATTTGAAAATTATTTGCATTCCTCATAAACAGTATGCATATATTTTACATACAAATAAATTATCCACAAGCGATCTGAGAAACTTGGCATTTCCTCTAGTAAAATGTGATTAAACTTTGCTCATGAAGGAAAAACTTCAGTATTCATGCATCTTAATGTGTTCTTTATCTACTGTATCAACTTAGGAAAGAGATGCTGCAGATAATTCATTGAAGATTGTGTTCAATGATCATCTGTTGACAGAAGAATGAAAAAGGATTTAAAACTGAGATTGGAAAAGAGAAAAGGAAAACTCGAAAGCCAAAATAATGTTCAGGTCTTGAAAGCTGTGTGAAACAATCTACCTAGAGGTTAAAAAAAGATGACAAGTAACCAATAAAGGGATTCACTAATGGGAATAGAGAAGATTTTCATGTACACAAGGCTAGAAAGAATGAAACTTCTTTCCTTTGATAGAGAAGGAAGAGAGATAGTAAAAGCATAGTACAAAAAATACATAATATTCAATGGGATAGAGGAAATAAACAGAGATTACTGTTCCTCCTCTTTCATACTGTGTTTGAAGCATTTGAAAGCTAATGATGGTAAAAATTGGATTTACTGTCAGTAACCTACATAAAGTTTGAAGTTCCCTTCCAGAAATTTATCCTTATTAAGAAAAAGGAATTCCATAGGAATAAATTGATTTTAGCTAAATGTGAATAGAAATCATGAGTGGAATTCCAGTTCAGATTTAGACATTTAAATACAAGAATCTACATGAAAGGGTCTACATGTGAGGGATGAGTCTAAGCTTCCATGGGAGTAAATGAAGATATGGAATAAAACCCATTGCCAAACATGAACACTCTCTGTCATTTGACATATCTGACCTTCTTTAACCTCTGCCCAACACTGGCAAAGGTCTCCTGTAGGTTCTGTGTAATTTCTGCCAAGTACATGTCCTTTTTCAAGGTCTTATGTGCTACTAGATACCAATGTTTAGTGAGCATTCAACTGATCAATTTTAAGTGTTCACCCTAAGGTAAACTGAGCAACTCTAGGTTATATGGGACTATGTCGACTCCACTGTCAACACTGAGAGCTTTGTCAGTAGCTCACATTTAGACACATGTATTGCAGACGTCTAAACATAGATACATAAATCAAGAGTTGATTCCCAACCCACTGTCTTTGATCTAGCCTTGTCACTCAACTTCAAGACAGGTCACTTAGAAAGCAGGTAGGAGTCTTGGGCTAGTGAATCATGAGAAACATCTTAGACAGGTTACTGAGAAGTCAATTTATGAGAAACCAGAACTCTAAGACTTCCTAGGAATCTCAGGTGCCAGGTTCTCAAGATTCTTAATAGTAGCTTATAGTTCTGGATCAGAGGCAGTTTTGATTCTCCAAGAGGAAGGATTTCCAGGATTTCTTAACTGATGTTTAAGGTTCCTAACTCCTAATTGTCACAGAAGCTTATGAATACAAGCTTCTTAACATGGAGCTTGCAAACATTTGAGAAAACATAATAAAACAGTTTACCTTTTTTTATTGTTGTTTTAACTATCATACTTTTTGTGGGAGTGAGATTAAATTAAATTCTCCACCGTTTGGATAACTTACACTTCTCAATAGCTTAATTGTTCAGAGGATTCAATACCACACATTTTTTGAATGCTTACACTTAAATAACAATATGAATGTAACAATATGCTTCTATTCTGCACACCAGTGAATTCTGCACAGTATCCCATGATTTGATTTTAAGTATGAGCTTCTAAAACTATAATTGATCTACTGTTTCTAATTTTATGTGTTCTTTTATTATATAAGAAATGCAAAATCTATAACTATTCTCACAAGTTGATGTTTGTTGCATAAAGATACAGTATGCTTAAATTATCTGCTATAGATTTATTTCCTCACAGACCAATGCGCTGAACCTGAAAAAGTAATAACAAAGAAGTCTTTGGATCTTGTATTTAGACACAAGATCTTTTCATGTATTAAAAACTGAAACAAGAGGAAAAAATAGGGTTAACAAATGCATTAAAAATTATTAATTTGGTCCAGAATGTCCAAAGGTAACTAAGAATTTACCATTCACATTGAGCAGTTAGGGAAAAACCTTAAATCTAATAAAAAACCTTCACAAGTACCAATCTTGGTAACAAACAAGGTGTCCATAAGCTGAATATCTCATATTAGTGTCTCCTATGTTGAATTTATTAACACCACAATAAAGAATTACATCAGTGTCAGCATATTACCACATTCATGAACCACATTCTATTCCGGTATATTGAGTTCATTCAGTCATTTTTTGATCATAATATAGAGAAACAATCTTTCTCAGTGCAGACTTTCAGTCAGTTCAATAGCATTCAGTTATATGATAATACTGACAAAGAAAAAGAATATTTACAGTTCTTTTTATTATTACTCAGTAATAAAGTGAACGTACTTTCATCACAAAATCCTTGAAGCTGGTCCAAGATGTAATCTAGCTCTACCATAATTAGGTGGATTTCAGAGTTCTCAGTGTATAAGTACCTATGAGGCGCTGCCATAATTCATTGTATTCTCATTCAAGTTTCCAGGCAGAGGCAAAGACATTTTTACAATTTTGCAAAACATCTGTTTTGCCCTGATTAAACAGGGTGCTAAGATAAAAAACAGCAAGAATGGATGTTATTGCAAGAAGATTCTTTAAACATAACTGCTTCCAGATGCATAAAGCACAGATACATACAAAGATACAATTCTAATTCCTGTGATATTATTGATTATTAAACTTCTGGACAGTGTTTGAAATTTAAAACTTTATTTTTATTATTATAAATGCATATTGTGTCACTTTTTCAATATCATTGCACTGAACTGAATAAACAAGTGAATTAACAACAGAAAATTAATCCACCCTTCCTTTCTTATGAGGTGTTTCATAGATTAATAATTTTCATTTGCACAGGCTTTGTAATGTGTCAAACACCATTACAGACATTTAATGATATCATTTCCATATTAGACTAGAGAGGGGAGATGGCAAAGCTATGTATACTGGGAATTTTTGGCTTGTCCTTAACAAGGCATTCCATATCTATCAAAAATTTAAGTGTCACAGTGCTGGAATTGTTGGAAGCACAAAATAGTGAAAAACTACAAAGCCCAAATACTGCTGAACACCTGATGCCCAGAGCAAACTCAGGACTGGGTGAAGATTGGGTGTTTTGCATTGCTGTGGCACCAGGGAGGAACACGAAGCAAGGTGGAAGCCTCTTCCGCTTTTCACAAGAAATGCTTTGCACAACTGCTTGAAAGTTATACCAGTAAATGTTTTGTGCTACTGCTCAAGGAAGAGTGGCTTGACCACAATCCCACCCACCCATATCTCACACACTTGGCACACTTGGCACAATAGTGGATAAATACTACTCTGAGTTTGTACCTAACTTGGAAGGACAAGAATTCAATATCAGATTGGAGGGACAGATCGACGGGTTTGTTCTCCTCTCCCTGCCCCCAGAAAGGATGCCTTTTGGTAAGATTTGTGGCCTCGGCTCCACCGAGCGCCTTCTTGGGAAATTGAGCTTGTGATTATAGTTGTTTTTGATTTTAGAGCTATATAGCTATTCTGCAGTTTATGCATTTATTGCTGGCAATATCAAAGAATCTGTAGATGTTACATAAGAATAAACTGTACTATTCATGAACCTGAATGCTTCTTTTGAATGTGACCGGACCTACAGCATACGGGCTGTTCGTGCATCTGGTGTCAGGCCTATAGTCATGGCAGCAATTGGCATACCTATTAAGAGATAGGTCCCTAGCCCCTCTAATCTTTGAGGATGGGTGAGAACATAAGGGGATTCATCTCTTATTAAATTTATCCCTCTTTCAATGCAACACACAGCTGTTAGGCCAGAAATCTAGCAATTTAATTAAAAAAATATTATTCTGTGACAGTTAACCTCAAAAGATTTGTTTACCCTCATTTCTTCTCTGATTTTGTTTTTTTTGTTGGGTTTTTTGTTTGGGTTTTTTTTTGTTTGTTTGTTTTTTGTTTTGTTTGGGTTTGGTTGTTTTTTTGTTTTTTTGTTTTTTTCCCCCGCTACATGTAGTTTAAGCTTTTGAGGTACACAACATTAACTTTCCTGGCAACAGTTCTGCTGTCTTATGAACGCCTCAAGTTGTCTCTGAATCCTGTTTTCCATATGCCTTCCCCCACAAAGGAAAATTATTTTAAGGATTTATTTTCTTTCTTACCTTGACCCATTCAGAAAATGACTCTTTCAAGAGGCTGTTCCAAGACTGGACTAAGTTAGCTGGAAATTTCTGAGAATTTTGTTTAAGTTCTCAGTAAGTGTATCATGAGATCCTTTTCTCCAAATGATAAAATATCTCTATGAGCCTCTGAATGAGTTCTACATTGCTCCTTGTTTTCTTAGAAATAATGTAATTCTTAGTATAAGATCCATATTTTATTATCTATCTATATAGATGTAAATTTATATCTAATATCTATATGTAACGGTTTAGCCCCTGCCGGCGTCTGAGACCACGCGGCCGCTGCCCCTCCCCCTCAAAGGGAGTGAAATACAAAGCCCTGAGACTGAGATAAGGAAAGGTTTAATACAACAGTGCAACAGCAACACAACAAACAACAACAATAACAATAAGAATAACAGTAATAACAATGAACAGAGCAAAGTATATCTACCAATACAGCAGTGAGAGGACCAGTTGTACAAAACCATGCGCCCCGCGCTCTCGCGCCAGGATGTGACGTCCGCATGGTATCAGAATAACCCGGCTAGAGCTCCCCCCCACACTGCTGGGGAAACTTAACCCTATCCTGGCTAAACCAGGACACTATATATAGATATAAAGGTGTGTTTATCTTGCTAAATGAAAGGTCACAGAAAAAAAAATGTGATGAATCTCTGATATCTTGTCTCTCCTGGACTCTTTTGCTTCACTTCAACTCCTTCCCAAATCAAGCCCAGGCATGGTTCTGGAAGCAGATCACTGCACGGTCAGTTCCCAAAAGCTAATATACATATAGTTGTTTCAGGTTTGTTTCCATCTGTTTTTCATGCCTCTTTCACAAATAATTTTGCCTTTAATTAATGAAAGTAAATTTAAAAAGAGATTCCAGATGGACTTTTAGGATTTTAAAGGAGTGTGACACCTGTTTTCTTTTTAAGGTTTAGAATATGTGCAGTTATCACTCTTTTCAAAGGTCAGACAAAGTCCAGGAGAGATATTTGTCTTTAGAATAAAGAGGCCCATCCTTTCTCTTTAAAATGTTAGCTTACAGTGATTCATGAAGCCTTTTCATGGTGTTCTATCTATCTTAGACCTCTTCTGTATTCAGTGGAGAAAACTGGGAATTGCTATAGGGTGATCTATTAGAATTAGAAGTATGTGAGTGGAGATACTTATCTTCCTCTTTTGGCTAATCTTTGGATGGCTAACTTGAGAGAGATGAAACCTGTGAATAAAAAAAATTATTCAGTGAGCTGAATATTATCCTAAGTAATAACCTACCAAAAATTCTCTGTTATTGTTTATACTGTAATAAATCAATAAAGTAGAAGGAATTCAGATAGCATTAAAAGTCTGAAACCTACCTTTTTATCAGCATTGCTAGTTTAAGCCACATGTTTCTTTAACTTAACTTTTATGTTACATTGAATATCCTTAGTTCTTTCCATGTGTTTGTAAGCAGATTTCCACCTGTGTTTCAAAGAAAGTTCTCGAGATGCTTATGCTGAGTTCTGAGAGTGCCTCAGAAACATTTAGAAGTTCTCAATGAAGAGTCAAACGAACAAAATTTTTGCAGGGCAAAATACAAGAAACAGTATAAATAAACCAATAAGTGACTGATACTATTAAAGCTGTCATAGCACTTAATCTGTAGCCGTCTAGATTAGCCGTTCTTTATTAAAGCCATTTTTTATTATTGTTTCCTCTACAAATTACAAGCAAATTAAAGCCCACTGAAATAAAATTACCCTATGGATTGTGAGCATTATACTGCCATCTTTATAAAGAGAGATTAACTACAAAGGGAAAATTAATATAATTTATCTCTTGAATGGATTATTTAACCTGGATCTTTATATGGATTCTTATTTAGAACTAAAATAGTATTAAAATGGTTCCATTTCATTCACTTTGAAATAAGTGTACCCACTTATGTACTTAATTTTGTTCAAATACTTCAAATTGCACCTTCAATATCATGAGCTAACCTCCTTGTACATCTGCAGGAGACAAGCTCACTCAGAGTAAAATATCTAAAAAACCTTGTGCAGCATATCCCCAAAGAGTCTAGACTATTGGACAAGCAATTTATTTGTCTTGTTAATAACTGAGAGGCAGAAGTACTTCTTAGCCTGCCCAAGGGTTTGTAGTGTATGGGTGCCTCACAGACAGATAGTTAAATGATCACAACATCTGCAAGTGGGTGGATAAGGAAAGACTGAAGCAGGGAAAACAGACAGTTGGGAGAGAGGATTTGTGAAGAAGATATGATAGGAGGGAAAGTGTGGTAACTGGTTTAAGCCTTTATTGCACCACCCCCTTGATTTGGGCACTGCCAGAGCTAGTCATGACATAAGGTCATTCTCTTTTAATTTAAAAAGGAATGAGAGGAAGATCAAAGAGAGATGTATATTACATGGGAAATTAAACAGTTGGTAAGATGTTGCAGTAAAGAATAAAACAACTGTGGAAAATACAGTGACGTATATCTGCAAAAGAGGGGGCAAAAAAAAGCAAAGAAAGAAAACCACTGGCAGTTAAGAAAAGAAAATAAGAAAAGTTATAAAAAGGCTTGAAGAAAGCTACACCCTAGCAATAATGGTTATGAGGAATCGCTCTACTAATTCTGAGGAAAGGAGACATGCAATCTTGCCAAAAATCCATAAAGGGGAACTGTGAAGGTGGTAATACATTATTTTCTTTTGTTAGCAAGAACAAAAGAAAAAATAATGTTTAAAGGAAGCAGTAGGAAACATTTATTTGCTATTAAAGGAAAAGCTAATCTGAAATTAAGTTTTTAATGAATTATACTGAGGAAAAATGTAGGATTCATACTATCACAGAGAATATTCAAGGTTAACATGTCTTACATATATAATTCAGGCATAATTTAAACAATTTTATCATACTGAACAGTATTCCTGAAGTCCCAATACCAGTTTTGTTCAGAGGTTATTTCCCCTATAACTTCTGCCTCCAAAGGTATAATCATCTAATCTAAATGATTCTGTAATATACTCACTTACACTGATGTTACCCTGTCTTTATTAAGTATGCATTATATATTGTTTGTGTTGTAGAACCTATTTCAGTAACAAAATTAAGAGTTTAACTGCAGTCTATGCTGCACTGAAATCTGTAGAGTTTTACCAAACATCAAAGAATTCACCGAGTAAGACTCTGTTCACTCTCTCTCTACAAGTTTTTCTCCACATGTGGTACTACTTCTTCATCTATTTCATACCAGCACTGTTAGATTGACATGTCTGAAATACTTTGAAATAAAGAGGGTTAAATAATTATTGATAGCAAATATACACAACCTTTTCAACACAATCAGTGGTATGCTGCCACACCACAGTAAGATTAAGAAGAAACCAGGTTTAATCCTACTATATTTTAATGTTTATCATCAAATGGTCCACTTAACACTACAATTCGATATATTAGTAAGAATACATTCAGAATACTCAGCAGAAACTTGGGATTTTATTTGTACTTAATCCATTAAAAATGTCATAAAAAGATTTTTCTTTTTAAGTATCTCAGGAAAGTGAGGAAATAGGTCTATTTGGTTATAATAGTTTCCCTCAGCAGCTTTCTGTCTCTTTCCCCTCACAGAAGACCTATGGGAGCATTTAAATCCCATTAATATCAGAGCTTTCATGGTGGTTAGGAGTGGTACTCTCTATTTTGCCCCAAGGCTATTATTCTATTATATATTACAACAGTTACTTTCAGAATTAAGCAACTTCCAGTTGTGTTAACACATATGAGTTAACAACATAGAAATAAGTATGATTAAATAATGGCATATTTGTTCTCTCAGGTGACTTGCTTTGATCTAAATTCCTTAAATACAAATAAATATGGAAATTTACTGCCTAGGTCTCTTTATTCTCGTTTTTAAATCCTCTCTCTCTTTTAAAGAAAACCTACTTAGTAAATCCTATGTATATGTGTATATGTATGTTTATAAGGTAAAACATATTCAGCTTATACAAAAGCATTTTATTTCACCATCCATTCTGAACGGTGACAGAAAGTGTACTGATGATTAAGGCACATACAAAACTGCGAGCTTTTAGTGGCATGCTCCAATGAAATTAATGTAAAGACTTCAGCTGCCAGAACAAGCATCAGTCTGATAAACAGAAGTAAAACAGAGACAAATTGAAAGACCTTTAAGTTTTAGTTTATAAATTATTTGTGCCTTCAAATGTCATACCTTATAATTCAGATATTTAGATTGCAACTATCAAGTAAAAGAAGGAACATGTGAGCTTAAGAATTTTGAAGGATTCCAATGACTATATACAATAGTTTAATAATGTGAGGCTCCACATTATCAGAGTGTTTGACAAGTTTATATGTAATGAAGAAATAAATACTAAATATATTTAAATGAGTAATAAATAAATGCAAAATATATTAAAACAAGTGATAAATGCAGATTGGTTGATTGTATATTTTAAGCTCCTTAAAATCTTATATTCACTGCATTTTAAATTCTTAACATATTAAATTCGTTGTATTTGTGTAGTCTTAAAATTTTGCAGGCTGATCTCATTACAAAAATGGATGTTGAATACAAAAGCAAATTTCTGTGTTCATGGACACTGATATAAATAAGAAAATATTCTCTAAGGGAAATCCACTTACCAGAATTTCATATGTATCTGCTACTATATTCCTTCCTGACCACAAAAATGAGACAGAAAATAATCTAATTGAAAAATTATAGGGCAGTACTGATCCTTCATTTATACAAGAAAAATATGACTGGCTCAGATGTAGACATTTACATTTTCAGCATGTAAAGATAAATAAAGTAGATCCCTCAAAAGCATCTTCACTTTTTCCCCAGAAGTACTCTGGTCACTGAAGTTAACTCAGTTCTGTAGGGGAAATACCCATCCTACAGATTTACAGCAATTATTCAACCCTAACATCATCATTCCTTCTAATGTATACTGCAAATAACCTGGTGCTTACAAGGTACATTCTAATTCTGTCCACTTTTCAAAAACAGTAAATTGCTCTGTGTTTTATAGGTGAACATGATAAAATTGAATTTTCAAATAGCAATTATTTTTTCTTTGTTTCTAAGGGTTATTTCTCTGAGATATGCATTGTGATACTGTACAAGAACTGAGAGGCTGTTACTAAAACTCACTGTGCAAATTAAAAAGCTCCTTTCATATCTGAACTTCTTAAAAACATATTTTGACATCCCCACATATGAGTAAAAAAGACACAGCAGAATCTGTGCAATATACAGTTTCCCAAAGGCTGATTATTCTTCATTTCATAAAGCATTTAAAAACAATTTGTAAAGTCTCACAACATAGCAGTGTTTACTGACGAAGCATCATTAAACAACTTGAGAACTGGCGCCATGCTTCACTGAAATATTAGAGTTTCTTGTTGTTCTGTTTTCTAAGTAAGCAAGGTAATTCATGTATAATTTACCAAATTCAGAGTCATCATCTACTCCTACTGGCAAAATGTTAATTGACTCCATTAACTGCAGTCAGAACCATAATAATTCTTTCTTTATGCCATTAACTCAGTATTTTTTGCAAATGAAAATTTAGGACCAGAGATTAGAAGTGTCATGATTTTGTGTCAAGTGAAAGTGAAGGACAGTACATTGAATTCATTAGTGTCTTGTGTGACCTACTCAGAAATGGCTTAGAGAAATTACCTACCCCATGGTGCAGAGCAACATTCTGTGTGTGGTATTCTGGAGCTATTTTGGGAAATAAGGTTTTATTTGTGAAATTGAATAATTCCTGCAGAAAATAAAAGAACTATGCAGCAATAGACACCTAAATACCTGTAGTCAAGAGGACAGATCTGTGAACTGTAAAACACTGGATTCTTTCTAGAGAACCACTGCGAGCAGATGGTTAACTTGCCATCTTTGGAAGTTGAGAAACAGGGATAGCATAGATTAGGTAATAAATCCTGTTGGTCAACATATTCACTCAACAGTCTTAGGGAACCTGGCAAGCCACCAAATACAAAGTAAATCTCTTTAGTTGGTGTCCTAACATTAGATATAGGTTTTCAAAAAGGATATGAGATCCTGTGCTCCCCAGCTACAAGAGGAGCATTCCCAGCATGTTCTGAAGAAATATGAACATCACACTAATGACTAAGTGAAGCCTCAGTAATCACATTGATATCTATGTATAAACTAATTTACCCCATCTCCCCTATTAATGAGAAAAATAGGTGTCTCTTCCATATCAGAGTAGATATCTGAAATAGGCCAAAGAAATGAAACCCCCCAAAACCCATCTCTGAATTGACTAGAAAGGTTGCTAAAATAGTTAAGTATTTGCCTTAGAGTTAGGGTAAGATTCTAAGTTAGGTAAGATTTCTCTTACTTATTTGAAATAATTTAATATCAGAAGAGAAAAGTGTAATCAATATAGACGAAGTTATTTTTAGCCTTTCATCTATCTAATTATTAAGGCAATTCTAATCAAACCTAATACGGGAGAATATAAAGTATGTTCCTTGAGGTAACATGAAGACAGTGGCATTCAGAATTACAATCTGGACAGAAAAATTAACAACCTTTTGAATCCTTCATTATGTTACAAATCTAATTTTATATAGAAGTTTGCTTTGAATCTACAGTGGTTACAATGCAAAAAACAGTAAGAAGAGGTTTGACTAATATACCAATTGCGCATCATATCTCTGAAACTTTGGAGCACAAGCACTCATAAGAAGTACTCTTCAGGTTCCTAGATAAAAGATGCTTGAAGCTGCAGATGCATAAGTCAAAGTCAATGACAATAACAACAGTGTTTTTAGTAATGACACGGGAAATAAAAATAGGCATTCTGGATGGTAGTAGTAGCTTTTCACCCTCCTTTTTGGCAGGGCACTTATAATAGTTGGTGATAAAACTTTGAGGACTGGAAGGACAACAGATATATATGAATTAAAATACAGTGTAAAGGGATAAACTGTTGCAAACAGGAAAAGAGGGTAGGTTTATACTTATGGTTGGAGAGTGTTTTTTTGGTTTTGTTTTGTTTTGTTTTGTTTTAATATAGTAATTGTCTATATGTTTTGCCATGTAGTTGAAAAGTCAACGGCTTTGGAAAACTACCAAATTACCCTATCCTCTCCCCTCTTTTTCTTTTTCCCTTCTACTCCATATTTTTCCATGTTGCAAGCAGTACTTTTCCTGAACTCTGGTCAGAAAAAGATATTTTATCAAAATTATCTCTAAACATATAAAAATGAAGGTCTTGTTTTGCAACTGTTCTTAGAAAGATTAAACAAATTTTACTTGATGACATTACAAATGCTTTTTGTGAGTCAGATCATGACACATGTTTTGCAACACCTTTTTTTCTGGTTACAACTCACAGGGTAAGAAACTGCTGTCACAGGTGGAAAGGGGAGGCAGAAATTGATCTTAATAACTACATGCATAATTAAGACAAAATCACTGGGGAAATCAGCACGTAATATAAATCAGAATTTTCTTCAAGTTTCATAATGACAAGAATATCAGAAGAGAAATTCCCATATACATCTCAAAAAGCAATATTTTTTGCTAGTGAAAACAAGAAAAACTCTCTGCATCTCCTGTATGTTCTCTGCTTTTGAAGGTAACAGATTTAAACAAATATAAAATGTTATAAAATAGCTTAATTTGTCAAGTAAAGTGTTTTTTACTTATGAGTGATTGCAAAATAAAATCATGAAGGCATGAATCATAAACCATAATTCATAAATCACAAACTACTGCAGTAGTGAGTAGCAATGGCAGCAGTCGGAAAGTAATAAGAGAAGGTAATTTATGGAGGGGTTCAGTTTGCTGAGCCCTTAGGGAAGGGCTCAGTAAGCTTTTCCACTTAGTCATGCACATATTTTCCACTTCTTTTCTGTTATTGCAGTTTAGTCCAGCCATAATTGAAAGACTTTAAAAAGGCATGAAAGCAAATTATGAAATAAGGAGAATAGACATGTCTACAACACTGAACACAGACGGCATGTTCATGATCTGAGAGTGGCTTTTACCTTCAGTATATGAAGAGCTAGTTACAGAACTGTTTCTTCTTTTTTTTTTTTTTTTTTTTTTTTTAAGAAATTCCCCACCCCAAACACTCTGTCCCTCCTGTGGATACAATTCTCAAACAATTTAAAGAATTGTAGCATTTCTGTGGGTATTGAGACTAGCAGTCTGTGTAAATAGTCTCCTCAAGATCGAATGAAACATTGAAATACACAATATAAAAGTTTCATGCCAATGTTTAGCTCAGACATTACTTTTTAGCCTGAAGAGTCACCAGCTTTATTGGTTGTAAATAAGCAACACATAAAATTTAGACCTTAAATATATTTATTTTTATATACTTTTTAATGTTATACATACTAGGAATTGAATTAGAAAAGACCCTCTTTTAAAACAAATGTTCAAATTTCTGTGCAGAAGATCTCTGCTGACTCCACAGTAGCAAACTTTTTCAGGAATTTAGTTCATTGATTGAACACAAAAGCAAGTTTTTCAGATTCCCCTGTATCAGAACTAACATCCCAAACAACTTGAGAAGAAGGCAGTTAAGAAATATTACAAAACAGCGTGAAAATTAAATGTCCAGTAGAACTTACACTCATTGTACTACAACTCCATTACAACCAATAAAAAAATAACATTATGATAGATGAATCTGGCAAATGCCAACATTTTAATTATACCAAGATAGAGATACTCTTTTTTTTATACCCATTCAGTTGATGGAGCATATATCAACACAAATGTCCTGGCATGCAGCAGTACATAATGGTTTTGCCTATGGAGTCCCATACTTGCCTCCTTTGTAAAAAGAATCACAGTTTAACACGTAGTATGAGAAATGCCTGTCCAATATAACAAAGAGTGAACAAGCATAGCATTACTCAGATAATAACACACTGCATAACACTACTGAAATAGCAAAGATGAGACATATTCTGACCTTTAAAAACAGCAGGATTAACGTTGGAAATTAATTGAACAGTGGCCTAGATGACTGAAAATAGCTGCAGTGTTTCTCATTTTCAATAATAAATTTCTATTTGGAAAAAAATTCTTCAGTGTTACAAATGATATAAATATTGTCACATTTTTCAGAGATGAGCAGCAGACTTTGACATCCTTGTTTTGGAATTGTATTATGCAATCATTTGCTACTTAGCCACTGGCAATCACTTGCCACTTGGAAAATGCACACTGTAGCATTAGTCTAGACAGTTATGCTTAAAGTCGACATCAGTGGGAAGAGCAAGTTCTGTTCCTGAAAATACAGGAAATCCCATACCTACCAAAAATGAGCATTTGAGAGTTATCTACATTACACACTCCAGTTCTCACTAGCAGCTCTTCCCCTTTATCCTTTGCACTCATGTAATCCAGTTAGCCACATAATAATGTTGCTATCAGGAGAGCAGAAGTCTCCCTGTTTCTTATCTCCACACTTCACTGCCCAGGGAATGCCTAATGCACTGTGCATGCCTAATGCATACTCTTTTCAGAGCTGAAAAATACAAACTACTTCAGATTGCAAAAGACTTTTTTCTTTTTTTAATCCCCAAAAGCTAACCACTTGTCACTTAGACCTGTGAAACAGACGTTTTTGTTTCACAGACAAGGCTTTTAAAAAAAAAAAGAAAAAAAAAAGTAAAATAACCTGAGAATCATTCTTGTACATCAACTTGTACTTAATCTGAAGTTGGTGACTCCTATTTCTCACCTAAAGAAGGTCTTGAGAGTCTGAAAGCTTGTCCCTTTTTATTCCTCTTCAGCCAATAAAGATGTCTGTTCTCTTTATGTAGTTATCTGCACATACACAAATAGATAAAATCTACAAACAAATTGAAGCAGGTTTCTAAGACTCAGCCTTTCCTCAGTTTTTGTGAGCATTTACAGTAAGAATACAGAAAAAATAAAAAACGCTCACAGAAATAAAGATCAATAATTGGTGCTAAAAATGGCTTCATAATTATATCTGCTCAGAGGAAAAAAGAAAGAAAGGGATTTTCAGCAACACTCCAGAAAAATGAAGAAGATATTTTTGGAAAATACATGAGAATTTAACTAAATAACCATCATTTTAACCTCATTTGACCTTTAGTATTCAAACTTATTTTGACGTCTCTGTAAGAAAAGTCATTAACAAAGACACTAACAGCAAGATGAAGATCCATTTCTTCTCTCTTTAGTTAGTAGATGTCTCTGTAAAGATATCTCAGAGATAACTAGAGGGAGTCCTTACAATAAAGTTGTTTTATATCGTGAGGCTCCACCTGGAATACTGTGTTCACCTCTGGGACCCCCAACATAAGGCCATGGATGTGCTCAAGCAGGTCCAGAGGAGGGCCATGAAGATGATCAGGGGGCTGGAGCACCTCTCCAATGGAGACAGGCTGAGAGAGTTGGGGTTGTTCAGCCCAGAGAAGAGAAGGGTCTGGGAAGACCTTATAGCAGCCTTCCAGTACCTAAAGGGGGCTACAGGAAAGGTGGGGAGGGACTCTTTATCAGGCAGTATAGTAAAAGGATGAGGGGTAACAGTTTTAAACTGAAAGAAGGTAGATTTAGATTAGATACTGTGAGGGTGGTGAGACACTGGAACAGGTTGCCCAGAGAAGCTGTGGATGCCCCTCCCTGGGCAGGGTTCAAGGCCAGGCTGGATGGGGCTTTGAGCAACCTGATCTAGTGGAAGGTGTCCCTGCCCATAATAGGGGGATTGGAACTAGATGATCTTTAAGGTCCCTTCCAACCCAAACCATTCTATGATTCTATGATACTGTGATCTCTACTAGATGTCCTGAGCTTTCCTTGATTATACCTGCTTTAGCAAGCAATCTGGTCCTAGAGGATTTGTACAATGAAAATTCCTGCTGAAGATATGGAATCCTCATTTTCCTCATTTCAGCTATTTTTTTGAGACTTTAGACTACCTCTGATCTCATATAGTTTTCTGAATGTTGATGAGGAGCTGGTGTGGATTAGATACATGGCTGGAGATCATCTGGTTAATTTCTTACTAAAGAAATTCATGAGATCACTCTAATAATAACTAAAGATGTTAGAAGGAGACTTTTTATAAAATTCTCTAGACAAGGTAGTTTCTAATATTTTATTACATTTTCCATGTTTTAGCAGAGAAACATGTGATAAAGAAACAACAAACGCTCCTGGCTGTACATCAATGTACTATGATTTGTTTGTTCTATTTTCAGAATCATGGTAGAGATGTCAGAAGAATGATGTAACCTCCTTAAATCATTACTATGCAGTATTAATTTTTAAGTCTAGTTTAGCTCAATGGCCTCAAAATCATACAACATCTGTAATCACTAGGATTTTTAAGTGGCTAAGGGATGTGAGCACTTAATTAAGGCCAATTGTTAAAATTCCTCTTGTTCTCAGGAGGATTTTTTTCACTTGTGGATTTAGGTGAAGTTGAGTTCCTGTAATTAATCTAGAGAGATCCTGCACAGAAATTCAAAATTGTAAATCTACAAGAAAGAAGAAATAATCTCGTATGAATGGTGCTATGACTCAAGGAATGAAAGTGGTTCTTTATATTTATTTTTCATAAATAGATTTACTAATCATGATCTGACACATCTTCAGTTTGAGGAGGTACTAAGAGGACCTATGCATCTTTAAACTCCAGTCAATCTAGCCCATTATTACAGGAACAGAAACAAAAAGATTCAGCTAGGATGCTATTCTGTAAGATATTTTTCTCTTTGGAATTTAAGAAACATAGGATGCAGTAGGGAAGACAAAATATCCAGAACATCAGTATGTGTCCCGCTCTGTTGCTAACTAAATCTTTCTCCAAATATCACATAAACATGGTAAAACTGCAGCTTGGGGCAGAAGGTCAGGAGTAACAACTGTAACATTTGTAGGATCAGTGCTTGGGGAGATAGCGTATGAGATTTTTTTGTTGTTGATTCTGTTACCTTTGTCTTCTGTACATTTTTCAGCCTGATCTCACAGGTGAGATGATACAGCTAAATTTAAGATGCAACTGAGATACATATTGAACAATATAGTTTTATATATGACATGGGAGTTTATTTTACATTAAACCCCTTCTAATGCTTCAGGCTCACATTAAAGTTATGCAGAGTTTTTAAAAATCATTGCACAATCCTCCAAGTTCCTTTCTATAATTTAGTAATTCCTAGACTATTGGTGGGATTTACAAAACCTTTTCAACAGGTGTCCACACTGTTTCTAAAAACACTTTTCTGCTTTTGGAAACATTGGGTAGGAGGGTTCGCCAGAGCCTGAGCAGATAAAATACCAACATAGAAAGACAGCTCACATTGTTTCATCTGCTTAAATAGAGGTTCCAGCGAGTTTTCAATACATTATGCAACTTTAATCCAATTTAAGAAAAAACAAGCCAATGAAAAAAAAAAAAAAGTGAAAGTATTTCGTGTGTGTAGCAAAAGAGGTTGGTTATGGAAGTAAGAGTTTTCAATAGTGATTTCAATAGTGACAGAGCAACAATAGTAACGATTCCAGTAGTGACAATTTCAACAGTGACAGAGGGTGACAGATTAAAGTTTTGATTTAACACAGAATGCAGACTCCTCTGGTTTAGTGGAAAATCAAGGGATTTCTTTCACTGGAAGGAAAGATCTCTGAACTGAAGGTTGTTTGTTTGTTTGTTTGTTTTTTTCTTTAAAAAACTCCAAACCATCTGCATTCTTAATAAAGACAAATCTAAAGAGGAATTACCAAAACAGGTGAAGATATCAAACACGTTAGTTTAGATAATAAAGAAGTTGTGAAGCCTTTATTTAAAAAAGAAAGGCAAAAGTCTGCAGGAAGAAACTATGCAGGAAGTACTTTCAAGTACTTGCTTGCAAAATTTCACAAATGCTGAAAATAGGAATGCTGTTCAGTCTGTGGGGTGCAGGGTAATCATCATTGGGGAAATCCTCAGGCCAGGAAGAGAGAACACAAAAACATAAACAATGACTAGCTGCGTGAAATATTATGTTTTCTCTTTCCTCTCCCCCTTTTCCCCCTCCCTTTCTGAATGCTCTTGAGGCTAAATGCAGGTCTGCCACAGTATTACAGCTTTGACATACTTATTACTCTTTCTTCTTTTAAAGGATTTCTTAGTGTACAGATACCAACTACATGTCTTTTTTTCATGTCATAATGGGAAGAAACTTTCATCTAAAAAAATCTCATCAACTGGAGAAAATGATGATGCCTGGAAAGATACAGATAATACAGATATTATAATCTCTGAACTGAATTGTCTCACACATAGTTTCTATTGTGCAAAACATTAATTTGTGTTATTTGTTTGTTTTCATTTGTGGTTTTTTGTTTGTTTGTTTTCCTGTTTCAGAGAACAACCTTTTTTTCTGCTTTAAAAATTACTTTCTGCAATCAGAGGTATACATAAATGTAGAAAAGTATAATAAGTTTAATAATATATAATTAATCTATCACAAGACATGATACCACTTAATAAAAGTCAAAAGCACTTCCCAGGATATCCAAATTTTTACAAGATAAATATGATCTTTCTTCCTGCAGTCAGTAACCTTTTAGATTACATGGTTGAAGTTAATTAAATAATACACACAGGTACACACACCATAAGAAACTAAACCATGACAAATCTGCAACACAATGCACGTATCAGTCTGAGCTTTCCACTTGTTAACAGAATCTGTGCGTTGACACAGTCTGATGCAGATGGACTGTTTCCCCCATTCTTTCACTGGCGTTGATCGTTTTCAGTGGAATTTGAGGAACTGCCTGTGTACTTTTGTTATTTTTTAGTTGGTTTTGTTCTTTACAATTTGTATGTGTGAACCACCTATAATTTCATATAATTTAGTGCAACAGCATTTAGAAAATTAATGCCTCCCAACAGTCTCAGTAGTCTGCAGTGGTCTACAAGAAAGAATTAAATAATAATGAAAATTAACCTCAATTCCTTAGTCTGTAAAGAAAAGAAAGGTACTGAAGAAGGCAAACACATTACTACCAAGTTTGTTATAGTAAACTGGCTGCCTTCTTAGAAACGTACAGATGCATCATGAGTAATATATAGCTTTTAGGGGGAGGGGAGGGAAAGAAAGAAAGAAAAAGTAAAAGCTTAAGTTACCTGAAAAGTCTGCTCAATTGGAAAACATCTCTAAGGATATTACCATACACAAACAGTGCCTGTACAGCCCATACTGTAACTAATTTTCCATTTAGTGTCTCATCTACCTCCAAAGCCACAATATGACTAAAGGATTAAGAAGGTCATTTGCCAACATAAGATTTCATTATGAGAATTTATACTGCAAATGGGTCAAATTCAGCCTTGGCTTGCATCCCTGGGAACCGAAACATTTTACATCACAGTGGCAGGAATATCCTTCATAGCAGACATTGTTTCACAAACTTCACTTACATCAGTAATTCCCCACACCAAAGTCAAAATAATATAGTCACAACACCAAGAAAGGTGGATAACCATTACACACTCCACTCCTTGTCCTTTCATCACATTACAACAAAAATTCCCTACAATTATTTGGCCATGAATATTTGAGAGTCAGTAGTTCTGTAGGTTCTTCAATGCTTCTCGCAAACCCCGCAGCTCAATGAGCTGAGATAATAATCAAGAAGCAGGATTTTCCACTTTTACTGACTTGGACTGTTTTAACAGGTATGTGGCTATCTCCGTGGGTATGTTGAGAGAAGTATTGATAAAGCTATCTATTCAGTTATTAATATAATGAGAGGTTTAAGTCTCACATACAGGCAAACAAAACAGAATTTTAGTTTGGCCTTTCCTATACTTTCAATACTTAAAAAAGGCAACTGAAGTAATATTATTTTAAAATTATTATTCAAAAAATGGTAATGTTTTCAGAATATGAAATCATTCTGTCCAATGTTTTAATATTCTGATCCTGAATAGGTTGCTGCATAGTTCATGAATTTTTCTATAGGTGCCTTTTTTAGATGAAGACTTAATATAAGAGGAGTTCATGCTGTTCAGGAAGGTTTCTGAATTCAGTTTAGCAAGGATGAAGGTAATTGCTGTACCTTTTGTGACTTATACAACAGTATTTAATATTTTAAAATACTGTATCTTTACTGCTTTAATAAAATTTAAGCCAAGGTGACTTAGAACTAATTTCCATTAAAGGGTCCTTATGTCTACACAGATGACTGGAATCTTCAGCTCATGATCTCAAATTACTCCCTTACTATATTATGTTATACTATGTTATTCAACATAACTATAGATACAGAGGGATTCTTCATTTATGAAATCTAGTCAATGAAATATTATCCACATTTATGTTGAAGGATATTTTTCCTTTCTTCTTTTTGAGATAAATGGGGAGGCTGAGTCTATAAATGAGCTTGAAGACCAGTGTGGTGGTGCAATTCTTACCCCCCCGCCCCTCTTTGTTGGGCTGCTTGGTGCGATTCCACCCACATCCCCGGGCTATACACCAGTCTGCGGAGATAAGGACTGATAACTTTAACGAGCCTGGCTCCTGCCCCCTGCCGATTGCTCGGCTATAACGGCCCATCAACTCCTAATGTCGTGGCACACCTGTGCCTGGGATGTGGTCAAATGGGAACAATAACAGAGTCGCACATTCATGAAGTTCCTGTGCAACTGCTGGAAGGCACCAGATGGTAACTGACAAAAGTCAATTATCTTGGACCCTATAAACTGCAACCACCAGGGAGACCCTTTGAGCTCTCCTGGATCGCAGTGGGCCTGTGACCAGCATCTCCCCTGAGCTGGGACGCCCCTCAGGTACCAAACCCTTAAGGTGTCGTCTGCTCCAGACGGAAGGCCAGGGCGAAGTCAACCCGCTCGAGTCTCAATTATCGCCCGTTTAGGAGTGCCAAGGCATTGTGAGTATTTGCTCTAAACTTGAGAAGGAAATTTTCTTTGAGCTAGCTTCTCTTTCACCTGTTCTTTCTCTGTTTATTGGGGGGGGGGGGGGGGGGGGGGCGGTGGTGGTGGTGGTGGTGGTGTGTGTGCGTGCGTGTGTGTACCCTTGTTTCTGTGTGTGTTTGTCCGTTCTGTGTTCATTCTACTGAATCCAAACACCTTTGTTTCTGTGTGTTTGTCCGTTTTGTGTATGCGTATGTATATATAAAGGTACCATTAAGTAAGTTAGTGTGAATCTTGTCATTTTAGAATCTGTGAATAAGTCGCTTTTCTTTCTTTCAGTATTTCTGAATTATTTTGTAATAATAAATTGCTGTTAGTTATTAATAAACCTAGATTTCTTACTAAATCATTACCGTGTTGAAACTTTCATCCGCGACAACCAGAAGTTCAGAGGCATCTCAAAATTACTGAGAATTTATCTTGTACGCAAAGTAAGTGATGATAATTGCTTAGTATCCAGTCTTTACAAGCAGCTTTTCTTTAACATCATGCTCAATCCCTTTTTTCCCCTTTGATAATACCCTCATTCATTTCTGTGGCCCTACCATGTTATTTATGTGCAGCACCAAAAGAGCCATTATCTTCTGAGCTACTGGAAGATAATTTGGAAGGGTCATCAATTCGAATTCTGCAATTACATTATCAACACTTATTGTTTTAATATACCATGAATAATATAGTACCATATTAATTCCTTTGAAAATCTCAATAACTGCCTCTGCAGTAATAGATTTTCAATCTCAAACTAATTGATAAAAAAATCTGCTGCAGTCTGGGAGTAAAAGTTTTTAAAAATTAGTAGGAACATGCTTCTAGATATTGGTTGTTCTCTGTAATCTTGATGGTTCAAGTGTGAAAGCAAGCTCCAACAACCACTCACAATATTTTTCCCAGTGGAAATTCTCACCTTACTGTCCATGATCACGTCTTGATGACATCATATTGCTTGTGTAAGTACCTGAAGCCCTGCCCTAAAAGCAAGGTTCTATGTAATAGTCATCTGTCCTTAGAAAACATCAAATTTGCAAACAAAGCAGCCAACAAAATCATGAACACTTCATTTCTTTCCTATATGCCAGCATGGTCCTTCTATTTGCTTCTCACTGAAGGATACCTAGGTCTGCTTCAATTGCAAAATTGTCACCGGGACCACTGTAGTGGGTTAAAGTGGGTATAAAAAGTGGGTTTTTTTTCACACGTGGTAATTAGGCAGAGGTGAACGCAAACCCCTGGCTGAATGTTATAGGTAAAATAAGTGAAAACTTTACATGTGCTTTTCTCAATAAATTAATATTTCAGTCTAAAACCCAGTTTCAAGAATACACAGATAAATTGTTCACAACCATACTAGAAATACAATCCTGTGGTTATGTAAACAGAAGGGTATTACTGCTTCTTATAGGCCAGCAAGCCCATACTTTATAACATCAAAATCTTCAGAGTGACAGGGGTTGCACATTGTCAAAACAGTCTAAATAATATGTAACTGTGTATATACTAGTAATGTGTGTACACTATTGATAATTACTAATACTTGGTCATAGACAGCACTTTAAGACTTTAGCACTTGGTAATGGAGAAGCTTCAAAAGGAGGCCACGAGTTTTTAAAGTCCAATCTGTAATAACTTTAGTGAGCTTTATTTTCTAATAAAAATAATATATTTCTTCATACATATTAAACAAAAGGCTTAGTACCTAACAAATCGATTTTTTTGTATGCATTAAAATATCAAAATTCAGATCTAAAGCCCTTGCAAATGGTATTTTATGATCCACTTTGATTATAAACACATGAATGAGCTTTGAAAAGAAATATGGAGTGAAAGATAAAGAAGCATTAAGCCATTAAAACATTTATTTTATCAGAGAGAATGACCTGACAAATAGGAAGTCCCAGTGCTAAGAACAGGAAATTGGTGAAATACCATTGCAGAACTGGAGAAAACATTTGCAGAAACTTGTGTAGGGATAAAAAAGGTGGTCCAAAACTACACTTCAACTGAATGTTGGATGAGAATATTGAAATTCTACAACCAGACTGAGAAAGTCAGAAACAATTTTGGGTCCAGTAGGACAATCACAGTTGTCATGAAGCCTTGAGTAACAATACATTGGTATTCTTATATCATGAGAGGAAAAAGAGTTTTACAGGTGAGCAATGTAAAACATATGCCTAGACTGAAACTTTCAATGGTGTATTGTAAAGCCATTTACAGTCATTATTGGAAAGCATAATTAAAGACAGATTTTTTGTGACTTCCAAATATTGTCTCTCTGGCAGTAGCACTCACAGGTTTAAGTTCTCCAGAAAATTCTGTCTGCTCCGTGCATGGAAAGCCAGACAAAGTTTTCTGTTTGCCATGATCTGATCTTATTCTGGATAGATTTGATTAAGGGACATTACACTTCTTTTTGTACTAAAACATGCCCAGCATTTCCTCTGAATTACCATTTTGAACTTTTATTTCCCCAGGTTTCTACAGAAAAATCTGAGACTGATCACTGATCTGATTTTCTTTAAAATGAACGTAAATGTGTTAGTTATGATTTTAGTTCCTTTTGTCTGCCAGTGGGTAGGCATTCCTGTGTGTTTCAGAGAACAAAAAAAGATACCTGCTGTGTCACTCACAGTGGAAACGGTGAAGAAAATCTAAGAACTGCTATGACAAGAAAAGTTGCTATTGCACCTGGAAACTTTGAAGTCAATTGTTCAATGGTTATTTCTTGTAGGATTTTAAAAGTTAATGTCTGTGAACAGGAGAGAGCCTCCAAACAAATTGCAGTTTTAGATATCTCACAATACCTCTATTCTCTCCTGTTCCCTCATGCAAAATGCTGCATCTGTAGCATAGTAAGTATGAATTCAGGTGCTGGAATAAAGAAGGAGATTTGTGTATTTAGTCACACTGCATGTCATAATCTGTTATGTCATAATGCTTCAAGTCACAACTTGCAGCGGTTGTAGTATGGTTCTGAAAGTGGTAAACAAGTTCAGGGAAGAAAAACAATCATAATTAAAAAAAAAAAAAAGCTACTCAAGGAAAACTGAAAAAATATCCAGCTCAGGAAAGCCCTGAGGGATTGAATAGTTCAGTCTGTTCCTTTGTAGCCGGTAACATCTGCTACTGGACACTGTTAGAGTCAAGGTATTATATAGAACATTTTTACCAAAATGGTATGCTCAAAAATACTGGCTTAACTCTGCTCACATTGTAACTGAACTCAAAAAAAAAAAAAAAGTCTGGAATGAGTTTTGTTTTAAAACATGTACTCGAGTGTACCGGTTAAAGACTGGAACTGTCAAAATTATACTAGCAGGTGGAACCAGGAAAATCTAATGTGGAAAAGGGCTGTTTTCACATCAGATATAAACAAAAGATGAAAGGTGAAATGGGAACGCTTCTCTGCATGCTGATAACTTGCACAGAAATCAGTGAATTTCTTCTAATAAGAAAGGGCTTAATGTACTTAAAATACAGGAAAGAGAACCAAAAGATGTCAGCATTATTAAGAGGGAATATATCTCAAAAGTCTGTTAATTTGCCTCCTGTGGTGTTTGGAAGGGACTGGAAATGATTTAGAGTATTCACATATTAGTCAAAGACCTTTTTTTTCTGTATTCATAGGAAAAATATTTACGGGACTTTCTAATGGAATCCTTGTGACAGATACACATTAACTCTAATTCTACACATCAAAACCAGCTTCTCTGTGATTTGAATTTTTTAACAGGTAGTCTTTGTGCAGAAGAAATAAATTTTTCTCTCCTTGGACATTTCACCTTTGAAAGTATTTGATATCGTGTGAACTCTCAAAATGTTAGAGACCCTGTGTATGTTAGACAAAAATAAACAAATTAGACACTTAAGAAAGGGGACCTAGAAGTCACATTTACCATACCTACATGTAAATGAAACCTTTTGCACAAAGTAAAACTCAATACCAAGACACTGATTCAGTTAATCATTGAATGAACTGATTTTTAAATGTATGTATACCTCAGTATAACTGAGTACAAACTAAACTTTAAGGGTAAACAAGAACTATAGTGTAACTTCACAATAAATACAACAATGTAAAACACTGTCATCTGATGTGCTTAGCTGACACATAAGCAGTTGAATACCTTTCCCTTCCTGTCATCTGTAAAACCTTTCACAGTACAAATTAATAAAAATATGCTACACTGGACAGGACAATAGTTTTATACCTCATATAGGCATGAAAGTAGATAGGTGAGTCCATGTAAGAATTCCTTAGGCTAATTCCATTTTCTTGAGTCCTAGTTAAATTTTTAATTTAATTGAATTTTTCAATATTAAAATAGAACTTGATTAACAACTCTTCAACTTGTTCTCCGCATCTTGTATGAAATTCTCAAAATAAGTCAAAATATCTTACCAGTAAAATATGTAAAAAAAGTCCCACCAATTTGTCCAATTCTCTAGAGTCAAATGACCTTTATTATACAAAGTCTTAATCCTTTTTTGCATTTCTATATAACTCGTTTTTCACAGAAAATCAATCTGCATATTCCTGGACACTGTTGCTCATTCTCAAGATACAGGGTGTGGTCAGAACAAGCTCAGATCTCTCTTTGCAGTTACACCAGCTATCTGAAATTACAGTTAAAGGAAAATATTTCACAACGAAAGAAGGAAAGTTAAATGTACACATAATCCATAACGGCTTTTCTGTTTCCTCCCTCAAAATGTTTTCTGGGTACTGATACTCCTGTTCTCCACATTAAAACTATATTTTTTCTGAGAATTTAACTGAACCAGGAGATTCCAGGGCTAATTCTGAATTTTACTGACTGCAGGAAGTGTCAGAAATTCACAGAGAGAATAGGTGGTTCTCTACTTTCCTGTTCTTTGGTGCTTAAGTCCTTACCCTCTCTGATAGAAGTTTGAACCAAACTCAAGAAATTTGTAAGTACACAGTGACGGAAAACACTTCAATCTTACATTTTTTAATTATTTATTCTTGCATTTTTCTATCTGATAAAATAAAATGAGGTTACAAGATTAAAAAAAAAAAAGAAAAAAAGAATTAAGAAGTCAAGAAGGTTTAAAATAGGAATTCCAGGTAAACTGAATTTTGAAGTGTTATAAAAAGTGATTTTTAGAGATCTTTGTTTTGAATTTTTTTTTGAAAAGAACAAAAGCCTGTAAACTAAAACATCACCCTGAAATGGAACAAGAAACTGAAAACGTGTTGGGTTTTCTTCCTCCTTGATGTAGATCGGTTACATATTTTTGGAACCAGGACATGTGTAGTGCACCAGAAGAGACACTTCAGCACTGAGTAGAGGACTAGCAGTCTCACTGTAAAAGCCTGTCAAGGCCTCTCCAGCACCTGTTTTTTGATGAAATTCCATTTCCTGAAGGAAAATAATTGAGGGTAGTCTTTTACTTGCTCTAACTGTAGTTGAAATCTGACTGGATAACCAGGCAGGAATCAGGAAGAGGGGGATTGGTCTGAACCAGGAGCAAGTGCTGAGGCTGTGCCCTTATCAGAAAGACTGGCAGGAAGACCTGGCTTGAACATCAGGGCCAGGCTTTCCACATTTGTGAATCGTGGAGGTATAATGCTGCAGATCAGGCTCTGCCTGAGGAAAGCAGGTTGGAGAACTTTCTCTCTTCTAGGAGCACATAACCTAAGTTGGTCCCTCTGTAACAAAGGCAATGCTTGTCAGAGCAATGCTTCTCCGCAAAAAGAGGGCACTTCCTTTCACACAGTGACCTAAACTTATGAAAAGTACTCTTAAATAAAATAAATAATACAACCTTCCTCTTTAAGTACACAGCACATTTCTGAAGGCTTTGCAGCCTGTGATGTAACTACACGGCAACGTGAGTATTATATACTCACAAAGAAACGCCAAACAAATATCAAAAACCCCTCATATCTAAAGAAAGAACTCTGCTCACCTGCTTCCCTCTCACTGCAAAGTATGAAAACATACAATGTATGACAGATATCAATCACATTTCCAGGACATACTTAAATACTCTGGTGATAGGCATGTTGAAAGAATCTATATTAAACTGCAGTATCTTGCTGACTACACTAAACAGTGCAGTATAGAAAATAAGAGTCATCAGCTGTCATTGCCTCATCTTCTTCATTTAATCTAGGATAGTCTGTTGTAGGGGAAATGTAATTATGAAGCATTTCTTGTCTTTCACAGGACCTCAGTGTTATACACAGGATGCAAGCCATACCATTATCATGGCAAGGCATGAATGACAGAAATGAAGGATGGGGAGGAAGGGAGAGAAGGAGGGATAACCCTTGTTTCTGGCAATCTTGTGACAGTACTGTGGTTATAGTGCACAAACTGGAATCTCAGCATGATTGTTCAGGGGAGCATATACCATCCCTCTATATAACTGTAGGATAAGGTAGTCTATGTTGGATCTGCATTTGCAGAAAGACTGTTTTACTCAGATGATGAAAAAATATACGTGAATTCGTAACTGCCAGACTACTTCCTTATTCACAGACTTATTGAAAATCAATTTTGCTGTAGTTAAAAAATGTATGAACAAGGGAGAAAATATATGTATTACTTCAAGATGGGTTTCAAAAGACTGTATTCCAAGTATCTACGTAGTCCTTTCACCTGTGAACCTAACATATTAAAGTGTCTAAAAGCATATGGTACAACAAGAGTGCTGCTGACTGCGTTTTTCATTAGATACTTGATTTAAGAACCCTGCTCACAGAAATACAAGGTACTGTGTCAAGACCCCTGTGCATAGATTTTTCCTGCGCAAGAAAGTGATGCTACCTAAAGAAGCTTGCACAGAACTCTTTGCCTGAAATTTCCAACAGTACTTGGAAAAGTTGAATCCCTGTATGTATTAAGAAGTAGGCTTTCAGAAACATCCTAAGGCAATAGTATCTTAGACTTTCACATTCAGCAGCTAGTAAGCAATAGTTGTCCGGAAAAGGCACATTTCATCACACTATTTCCACAACTCAGTAAGTTACATAAACCCAAAGCAGAGGTAGTGTACTGGAATATTTACACTCCGGTTGAAGGTCTTCTACATAAAGATAATGGGCTTCTTCCGTATCATCAGCACAGAAATTTCAGTATACCAACATTTGGTATCAATTAACCGTGAGTATGGGGAGATCTGAGTACCAAAACCTACAAGCACCTCCTTGCTATACAAAAGTATTACCTTACATGTGAATAAAAAATTTCATCAAAATAATATCTTATTTACAGGAAACATTATTTGTGTGTGTGAAAAAACCCCAAATTTCACTTAATAATTACTTTTATTTTAATTGAAATTGCTTTTTTAAACAATTTTTAACAAGAACTGACACATACAATTGTATTGTTAAATTGAACAAAAAAGATTTATTTTTCAATTCATACTTACAAAGTTTAGATTTTTGTTCTAAAGTGGAACCAAAGAAGTATTTTTAAGGTAGGTACACATGTCCTGCAAGTTTAATATAAGCCACAGTACACATTTTAGAAATCTTCTGAGAACTTTTTACCTGGTTAACTTCAGTGTCTTTGATTATACAGTTAAAAGTCATTAAGAATTAATAATTTATGAGATTGCATTGAAACATAAATCTTCAAATGTAAAGAAGTAAAATATAGTTTTGGTAGATCAGCAGATCAGTCTAGTAGATCAGTTTTGGTAGATTCAGATTTGTTGGCCTGTAGACACTGTGTTGTTATAATTGTGTAAATCGGAAAGTAGATTAGAGAAATGCATAAGTATATATCCTGAACTATTTTTCCTAATACAAAGTGCAAGTCCTTTGTCTTTGTACGTGCATAATTGTCTGATTTATTAATTCTCAGATCTATTATCCCAAATCTTCATTCTCCCATGCTATTTTGGACTAATCACATTAACCATTAGCTAATTAAAATGCTCAGATGTTTGGAAATGTTTATAGAGAATGATACTATCTCCATTTCAACTACATAATTGACACATGGTAATTCAAAATGACCTACATTACCCTTAGAGCTTAACAACAATGAATATTTTTTACCCTTTTTTTTTAAAAAAAAAATTGCTTCTATACATGTGGAAAGTGTAAGCATCAACTAATTGAAAAGCAATAACTGACGATTCCTACACAGCACGGTGGGTAGGAATACAGGACTGATTTCTGTTCCCATCAAAATCAAATCCAGTAGCTGATCTCAGGGAGTGAACCCTTTCTGCCTGCCATACCGTGTACCAGACTGATACTGTATCTTTTCCTTCTTCCCCTCCCCCCCCCCCCCCCCCCCCCAATAATGCCTCACACTACTATTATCAGTGGGAATTCATCTCCCATCATTTGCACATAAATGGGACTATATCAAATTAGAATCTCTGAGAGCTCTGGGCTTATTTTGGTGTGCAGATAATTTTCAGACAGGTGCTGCCTATACGTTCAACATGGCCTCAAAGCACAGTGATTTATCCCTTGATACAGGGCTATGACATGAGAACACATGGTGATTTATCCTCTGCGATTTAGTTCAGTGAACATGTACTGTCAAATAGTAAAATGAAGTGTGTATATTGTATAATGGAGGAATTGAAAAAGAATTTATAAACTGTCATCTTATTGTAAAATGCTGTGCAATTTCTACTAAACTCTTAAAAAAAGCCCTATTACAAGTTGTTTCAGCAGCAGCTGCAGCTGTTTAAGACATGCTGGGAAGAAGCGATAATGGCAGTGCTTAGCAATTCATTACATGTCGTTAATTCATGTCACCGTTATGCTCCTCTATTTACACTGTGCTGGTACCTAGTTTATCTGCTTACTTTCCTATAAAATCTGTCCAAGGATTATTTCCATTAACTTTCATTGCCAGATTTTTCTCAAATAAGATTAGAATCCCTGTTAGCCTCCTGTATGGGCATTTGAAAGCTTTCTTTTCTTCTTCTGGGAGTTCTGCAGCTATCTTTAGGAAGTTAATCAATGGTGAGTTAGTTTAAGGCATCCTCATTCAGGAGGAACCAGCATGCCCTTTGCAGCGCAGCCAGGCTCCTTTCAAGATTTCTGATCTTGAAAGAACATAAGGTGCATAAGGTGGTAGGAAATGCTATCTCATACGTCAGGCTGTTGTTGAGTTCATCCCATCATACTGATATTAGGCATAAAAAGACCCACATCCTCTTCACCTGGGAGAAGTAGAACTGCTTCATCTCTCCTGAGGCCAATGCTAATGCTGTTCCTTCACTAAATTGCTCAAGAATGATGTAAACTGCAAGAGACTGAAAAGGTCACCTTGCAATGTCTTCTGTTTATGTTAGCCCAGTGAGCAGTAAACCTGAGGCTATGTACAGAGAAAATTCATGTCCCTAACAAACTGTCAAGTAACCCTATCAAAGGGTCCACCGGGCAACTTTCTTAATTTCTTCATCTAAACATAATGTTATATGTAATATATTGTAATTATTACTTGTGATTAATGAAGGTACATTTTTTTCCACTTGCTTCATATGTTGTTACTACTTCAGAACAGCTGTGCTCTTTAATTTTAACCTGGTAAATTTCGAGCTATTTCACTGGGTGTGTATGTACCTTGTAATTTTTTTAAACTTTAAAACATTTTAAAGTTTTAGAACATTTTGAAGCAAGAAAAGAAGTCCAGCATTATCGTGTTGAAATTAATGGGTTTTTTTTGGCTTGAGATGCTTGCCTCAAGCATAGGTGCATCTCCAATAGATTTCATTTGAACATGTAAAGGTTCTGTCCAGATTTAAATGAGTCCCTAGTGACTCACACTGGAATAGGATTATGAGGAATCTACAGCAACAGGCTAGGGCAAAAAACATCAAAAAAAGTTCCATGTCAAGAACTATACTGAGACACTATGACAGGCACAGGGATAAAACAAAAAAGTTATTTTTCAAAATATTTGCATATCTAGAGATAGCTTCTCCTAAATCAAATATTAAAACATTTGTGATGTTGGAAAGTTTACTTTTTTTTTTTTTTTCCCCAAGAATTTTAAAATAAACCATTCACTTCCATTGAAGAAAACCCAGGGAAAGTTAAATACATAACATCTGGAAATTCCACTTCTTTTTATCATGGAGCCTGGGAATTAAGGTGAAGAGAAAAAAAAAAAAAAAAAAAGAAAAAAACAGAAGAAGAAAGAAAAAGTAAACTCCTGACTAAAGTTCTGAAGCCCTGAGCTGAAAAATACTGGGGGCATATATGCAGAATTATGCTAGCACATGAACATTCCTCAGGGACCAAACATGGTTTACATGATTAGAATGTGTAAGGCTCTAGTACCAAGCATATAAAAATGTAATTTTGCAGAACATTTTCTTTGGAAGATAACCCCAGGTGTTTTCCTTGAAGTAAAAATCTGCAACATGGAAATCCCTCCATATTTGTATTGTTTTTATTTTTTCGGTTAAAAAACTCAGCCAAACCAAGCCAAACACAAAAACCCCCCTAACTTTCAGTCTTGTAATAGATTGCAATGTTGCAGTTTAAACCCAGAAAAATAATTGGCCCGAGGCAAACAATGGCATTACTGGCATTAAGGAGAGAGACCTTACAGGGTTCCAGGTTTTCAGCTCAACTGAGTTGTACTAAATTCATTTGAGTCATTAGAGAGGAAATATGTTCCACATACATATTCCTTCTCTCAGGGATGCACAAAATGTACTCCTGATCAGGTCAGTAGATGTCTATGCTAATTCAACATCATCCTACCATACCTGTCTATGGTGAAAAACTCCATCTGCTCTGTGAGATTTTGTTTTGCCTCGCAATGCAGAAAAGTCATGGAGAGTTGTAGGCCAGAATTTTATCTAGTTTTATGCCTGATTTATTCATAGACAGTGTTATTTATTGGCTGTGTGGACAGTCATGTAAATAATGATGAAGCAGCCAAGCGCATCCTAGTCCAGATACACCAGCTCCCACTTAGGTTAAAGTATTCTCATTAACTGACTGCTATATTGAGGTTGTGATACATGGTTATGATCCCTGCACAAAGCTTTTAAGACTATAGTTACTGGCTTCTGTTCAAGGGAAAGGACAGGCTGGCATAGAATACCATTCTTCCTCTTCTAGAAAAATTTATTCATCTCTACAGCCAAGCTGCTCCTGGAGGGAAGAACAGCCTGTTCTCCACTATTATGAGCACTTTCTACATTTTAATCTACGTTCTTTGCTGCACAGCTGGTGGGAGCAGCAACAAGCCTAGAACTGAGGGACAGAGGGAAGCTTTCAAGTGCCATATCAGGAGTCTGATCAGAATATCTGAAAATACAGGATCTAAGTGTGAGACAAGATAAAGAAAGACTGATCCTGCTTGAGTAGACAAACTGTTACTTTGCATCAGTGGACTCTTAATGAAACAAATAACTGTAATTTTTTTTCTTTTTTTTTTTTTTTTTTTTCAGTGTGCTATTTAGAATTATTTTAGCAATTTCTTAGTACTGAATTTCATAGAATCTTTTCTCTGACTTTCTGCCAACTGTAGACTGACCAAGCTTCAGTTCTTAACAAGTTTTCACCGATGTAGATGCATTGTAAGATTGAAGGTCCAGGTATATGTTGTGAAGTCTCACAAATGTAAAATTTAAGTTTAATGGTATGATTGTGCTGTTGAAGACTGAGTCTCATATTCTTCAGTGGAAGGAATTGAGATAAATTCTTGATCTTGTATTCAGACTGTAATTCACAGTGCCTAACTTTTTAGTATCTACAGCCTAAACAGCTAGAAGTGCAGTAGTGACTCCAGGCTCCTGTTTTGGTTAGCTCAGGAATATTTTTTGCTTATACATTAAAATGGCTGAATCACACTATAGAAATCTCTTTGTTTCTCCACTGTAAAGAGAATCTAGATAATTAGATCAGAGTTCCATTCTCTAGATTCACAAAATAAAAATACTTGTGTTGAGCAGAGTGCAGAAGCCAGAATGAGCAAAAGCTATGTTTGCTATTCAGGACTATTTAACAAATTCAGCATATGCATTCTGAACAGACTAATAATAATGAAAGAAAACAAAAAAAAATGTCAGAGGAAGGATCAGAGCCCCAAAAAAACAATTTCAGGATTTAAGATATAAAATAGTTCACTTAAAATTATATAAAGGATCTGCCTCCAATAAGGGGCACACCTTCAATAGACTCTCTAAGTGCTTCAAGTGCCTGTAACATTGTTATCTTACAATGATGCATGAAAGATTCCACATAGTAAGATCTACAGATACTAAGTATTAAATTAATTTGCTTTTGTCTGCTTAGTACCTCATATATAGAAATATAAAACACTAGAACATTGTATAAAAGTTTACTTGCAAGTTTAGTGAGGATATTTAATTTCTGTATGATATTTATCATGATAGTGGCTGTACTAAATTAATTACATCTTGCATTTGCATGTGTTTCAAAAGTATTTTAAAAGTTAATGTATAATAGTACTGAAGAAATTTTTGTAAACAACTGGAGAATGTTTCGGAAGATATATATGTTAATTTTTAGCAACTAAAACTGCATCAGTATATGCTGGGGACTGACTGGCAGTTGACCATGAACCAGCAATGTGCCCTTGTGGCAACGGAGGTTAATGGTATCTGTGCTGCGTTAGGAGGAATTTCACCAGCAGGTCGAGGGAGGTGATCCTTCCCCTCTGCCCAGCACTGGTGAGGTCACATCTGAAGTCCTGCGTCTCATTCTGAGCTGCTCCCTCTGAACATCAGGAAATCTTTCTTTACTATGAGTGTGACTGAGCACTGCAACAGATTGCACAAGAAGGCTGTGGAGTCTTCGTGCTTAGAGATATTCAAAATCTGTCTGGACATGGTCCTGGGCAACTGGCTTTAGATGGCTTTGCTTGAACAGGGGGCTTGGGCCACGTGACCTCCAGTGGTCCCTTCCAACCTCAACCATTCCATGATTCTGTGAACTAAAATTCAATGGTCTCATATGCATTCATACTACTACATTTCTGAAATATCTGATTTTTTTTTATTAATTTATCTTTTACGTATTTTCAAGTAGCATAATTCCATACTGTTACATTTTCCTGTAGAAAAAGCTAATACCTAAACAAGAGTACAAAAATATACATCTAGACAAAGTATATTTGGAAACTCTGAGTTTCCTACCAAGAACTAATTGAGCACTTTTGGAAAGGATGTCAGTTGAGATAAGGTAAAGTTAATGAAACAATGCCACCACCCCATCTGACCCGGCTTGTCCTGTAGGAGATTGCTGTGGCTGAACAGAGCAGCTGACAGGAGAAAATCTCAGGGACACGAAGGGGGGAGCATGAATCATCACTCTGTATGTTTATTGTAACATAGTGCTGGAAATGTGTTTGAAAAAAAAATAAAATTAATAAATGTGGAGGGTGGTAGGAATGTGTCATACCTGTAACAAAGTCTGTTATTCCTGATGAGGAACCTGAAAAGGTCTAATGGCTCTTTCATCTCCACTAAATTTAAGTAAATGTTATAATCTGAATTCGGACTGACTGACTCATATTTTTGTTCTCCAGACACTAAATTATGTACCTGTCACTGGTTGGCTTCTGTCAAAACCTCTGTATTTATAAATGTATATATCATGTAAGTATTAAGGAACACACACAATTTCTGAGGTTTACTAGTATTTAGGTTTTCCTGTCTTTACCTGCTGATCTAGCAATGATACTCCTTTCCAGGTGGGAAGTGGTTGTTTCTGTTATTCTCAGTTTCTTATCTATACATCATATTTCTGAGACATCATACTAGACATTTTAGTTTTACCATCATGAACCTCAATTATTTTGACCTGTAATTTCAGTACAGATCCCATGGAGGGAAAAACAATAGGGGATGATATATTGTGGTTTTAGTATACAGTCAAGTAAGGATTAGGAAGAATGATTCACATTAGCTAATTTAATAGTATGTGCTCAAGTGCAAATACAAGTTCAGACAAATATTATCTAATTCTAGAGTCTTTAGTGAGAAGACTTTACTACTGTACAGTCACTGACTACAAAGGGAACCAAGGAAGTCATGGCAATTAACTTAGGTGTCTTGGTCACATGTCTAAATGGAATGAGTCAGATAAGTCTTCCTAGGTTACATTCAGGAAAATGACCTAGCAAAGGCATCCTGGAGGATCCCATCTCTCCACTGCTCACTGAGGGAAGATTCCAACAGGTTAGGCTACTGCCTACAACACTGCAAATCACCCAAATTATGCTTACGTATATAGTTATTTAGGTACTGAGGCACATCTGCAACTGACTGGAAAACCAGTCATTGTTTTATGTGACAAAAAGGAATGTGAGAAAGAAATTATATGTTACAATATAACTAAAGACAAAGATAATTAAGGGTACAATGCAGCCTAATTAAGGTTACAGAAGTTATTTTAAATCTGGAATCCCCTAGTTTTTCATTGTTTCAGACTACTATTGGATAACTTTATGGAAATAAAATTAAAACACTGATATAAATAATAAAGAGAAGGAAAAAAGAAGAATTTCAAATAGAATGTTACACAGCTAAGCCTCACTACACTCACAGGTGACAAAGAAAAAGTACTTATTTACTCCAGGGAATACAAAGCTTTAGATCCTTGTAAGATGATGTCTCTATCCCTCCCTCCTGAAAGGACACACACATGCAAAAACCACCCCTAAACTAAAGACGTAACATAAAAATAAGAGCCCTACTGGGTTAGGAGGAAGGTCCATCTAAACTATTATCTTACCTCTTCCAGTGGCCAAGACAGATATCAAGGAAAGAAGTGAAAAATACAACAGTACTTTGCTTGAATACTTGCTTGCCTTTCAAAAATATGCAGTTCACAGAGGTGGTGACTTTGTAATGAGTACTCTTTCATGGATTTCTTACTGATAAACTCCTCCCTTAAGCTTTTATTGTCTACAGTATTTGGTGGTAAGTATCTTTAATGATGAAAAATATTAGGAAAGCCTAATTATAAGAATTGCTTTTATGCTTCTATGGACAGATAATTGTTATTAGTCAGAACTTCATTAAAAAGTAAGTATAATGTCAGTGAAATTATGCTTTCTCAGTATGGACACAGCACAAAAAACATGTATGGAGGAAGAAAGGAGTGGCCTGTGCGTTAGTAATGACGCTGAGACAGATGCTTTTTGCTTTGATAATACTCAAGTGACAAAACTACTGGACTCCTGATTAAGCAACCTAATATCTCCATTGTCTAATTCTCATTTCACTTACTCCTATAAAATCTTATTTAAATGGCATTGACTACTTTCAAAATTCAACCTTTCTTCACAACTACTCCAAAGCACTGTAGAGGTGAAATAGAATAAGCATAGCAAATTTTAATATATTCAAACAAGATGTAGTCATTTCCTTGTATCACAACACCATTATTTTCCATGCATGTCTAACAGAAAAGCTCTATATTACATGTCATAAAAGCATTTGCAAAAAGGTCAGTTCTGAAAGTAGAAGAGCTATAGTCACACAGGACAGCAAACTGCTCATTTTTCCTATGCACTATGAGCTGTAGACTAACTATGTGACCAACATGTCCTGTAAAACCCTTTCTCAGTGTTTTCTCTTTTTTCTCACTTTAAGGGAAAACTGAGTGCATGTGGTGTGGCTTATTACATCTCCTCCATCTCTCCAAGCCTTAGCAAGACAAAAAGCTTTGTTCTGCATCCCCATAGCTCTTTCTCCCAGCCCAGACTCTACTGTAGTGTCATGTTATGTTCTTCCTTTTCCTCACTGCATGGCCACAGAGGAGAGTGTGCTGGGGCCGCTGCAGAGAAAGCAGATGTAGTAGGTGAAGGTAGCTCAGAGAAATGGGGGGAAATGAGTGTTGGAAGTGTGGGAAAAGCAAAACAGTGAAAAATCTGCAAAGCACACATTTTCTTAACACATGGTGCCCAGAACAAACACAGGATGGGATGGAGATCCAGTGATTTGTGTTGTCATGGGACCAAGTAAGAATGTGAAACGAGGTGGAGGCTGCGCAGTCCCATTCTTCCACTTTTCTCAAGAAACATTTGACACGACTATGCAGATTTATCTCCTGCTCTTCCCCTTCTCTCAAGGACTGTTTTGCAGTACTCTGCAGACCTTATCTCTCATTCTTCCTCTTTTACCACAAAAAAAAAGGGCACACCTTGCACCAAGGAAAGTGCTGTGTCATTACTTAAGAAACAATGGCTTGACCACAGTCCCACCCACTCACACACATACATACTTAGACAAGTACTACCCTGAGTTTGTATCTAACTTGGAGAAATGATAATCTGCTACCAAATCGGAGGGAAAAATCAACAGGTTTATCCTCCTTGCCTCCCCCCACCCTGAAGGGATGCCTTTTGGTAAGATTTGGGCCCTTGGCTATGCCGAGTGATTACCCAGGACTTAAGTATGTGTGATTGCAATAGTTTTTTGTGTGTAGTGCTACATAGCCAACCTGCAGTTTGTGCATTTATTGTAGGCAATCTTAAAGCATCTGTAGATGTTGCATAAGAATAAACCGTACTATTCGTGAACGTGACTGCTTCTCTTGAATGCAACCGGACCTACATTATACGGGCTGTTTGTGCATCTCGTGTCAGGTCTATAGTTATGGCCATAATTGACATACCTATTAAGAGATAAGTCCATCCACCCCTAGCCCCTCTAATCTCTGAGGACCAGCTAGAATGCAAGGGGATTAATCTCTTACCAAATTAATTCATTACCTTAATTGCAACAATGAGCTCATGGGGAAATGAGATAAGAATTATGAGGGAAACTGTTGTCTGTGATATGGATGGGGATCATCTGCCAAACAAGGAGGCAGAACAGGAGAAGATAGTATCTGTGCCTCATATCTCCAGGAAATATGAAATACTGTGGGAAAGTAAAAAGACATAAAGAAGACTAAAGAAGGGGAGTAGGAGAGATTTCTGCTGTCAAACTACAGCTCTCTGGAAGCCATGTTAATTGTTCCTAGCTCTCTAATTTCACCTTAATTCCCTGGAAACTCTTCTTTTTCAGGATCCCTTTCTCATTCATGATGTGCTAAAAATGAGGTCTAGACCTTGGCAAATCTGTCCCTTCTGTCATCAACGTTCCAAAATACTAATAGACCACAGTGTCTCCTTAAATTCATTTTGCTGTCACCTCAAAACCAAATCTTGACTGCACTACTATGAAGCTTTGAGATGTTTCTCAGTATTCCCTAAAGCAAATCAGTTGGACAGCCAAGCAAGCAGTCAGATGTCCTTTCCTCACCAACAGCCCGTAATTAGAAGTTGCAAAGGAGGAAAATCAGTCATACACTTCCTCTCTAAACATTTTCTGACAGCTTATTGTAATTATTGAATGTCAACTGTGAGTTCAGCCATATGCAAACATATGGACAGAAATGGTTCTACACAAGATTCAACTAGTTCAAAGACATAACAAAGTCTCAATAAGATGGATATAGGTTAAGCAGTATACACAGATATGTATGCATGCACAAATATGCAAGACCATGTTCACTACCTTAAAATTAATTTTTAAAAAATAAGTTTTTGCAGTGAATTTTATGACACCCTACATCTGTCCCATCAGAATAAAGGTACAATATAGTGTTATCACCAATATCAGCACAGCATCAGTTTTTCTATGATAATGTATAAATGCTTCAGAATCTTTGTCATTGTCAACAATTCTCCAAACAACTGAGAAGATTTACTAAAAAAGGATATGTTTAACATGGAAGTCCTGATGCAAAATAAAACAGCTTCTTCGACTTATGTATTTATATTCAGATCTGCCAAAATTCAAGTCAAATTCTATATAAGCAGGGTAAGGTTTTTTTTAAATATGTACTTACACATTAATCCATATTTTTCTGATACCTGATGCTTTTCCACAAAATTATCCACTTTTAGTTGAAACACATACAGTTACATCAGTGTTTATAGTAGTTGAAAAATATATTTTAGTAGAAACTGCAGTTCCTGTCTCATTATTATTCTAAGGTGCTTTGTACATTTCCAGTCTCCTTTACTCCCTTTATTCAAACAGTCTCTGTATCTATGCATAAAAACAAATGGTTCAAACATTTCCTGAAATCTTCAGCTTCAACTGTATTTCCTCATGTAGAGAGTGAATTCAGTGAGGTACTTAGAAATGAGGATGAGGAAACCATTGTGTTAACTGCAAGGGAGGCTTAAGCATCTTTAAATCTAGAAGGCCTAAGAGGGCTGTGTATTTACCTGAAACTCTGCATATTCCAGGCTTTAACCATATACTTGAGAAACTGGGACTGGAAGTCTGAAACATCTCCCAGGTTTACATAAATAGGTATTTTTCTTTATACTCCAGACCAGTCCTTTTTTTATGAATTACGTATGCATTTTAGAGAAATGGTACTGCAAAACAAACTACCCCTCTGCCCTTCAAATTACTACAGTGTCATGAATGTTCTCCTTAATACTGAATATGAGCCGTAAAAAGCTTTCTTTGTTCCTCATTTTTTGTAACTGTTATTTTTTCATTAATAACTTGACAATGATGTGGCTTCAGCAATGGGATGGGAGGCTGGTTTCACCAACTCTATCTTGGTGCTGTTATGGTGATCAGGGCAGCCTCCTGAGAAGATAGCATTAGAAGGATGATACTGAGGAAAAAGATAGGCAAATAAATTCCTCTCTTACCATGCATTTTTTTTTTTTTTTTAATTAGGAGTCTTGCACTAAGGAGGTGTAAGAGCAGGGATTCCTTTTTATTGGCTTTGTTGTACTTTTTGTAGTCAAAACAACAAAGAAGTCATGCTTGACACAAGCAGTTATATGGTTTTAGGCCCTTAGAAGGGATTTTTGCCTGTAATTTTAAGTAGGTGGGGCTTCTCCTACACTAAAACAAGTTAAAGAAACTCTCCTGAATGAAGGCTGCTAAACTCTATTTAAATGTCAGTTCACAGCTTGCTTGGACTCATCTATGTGCCATGTACAAGACATGGACGTATCATAAGAAATTTGGAGCATTATCTTTTAGGGCATTCATATTTTTTAACCCTACTCTTATACTATAATCACAAGAATCTTCTCCCCCTGATTAACTACAAGGAGAGGAAGGTTACAACAGAACCTTTATGTCCCTTTCTTGAAACAGCTCTAGGTAACCATACTGCTGCTGTGTTGCTGCATCCATCCATGTATGTGGGGACCTCAGCAGTTTTTGATAGTCCATGGTAGAACACAGCCCAGTTTTATGTCAGTGAAACCTTTAAGTTTTAAAGTTTCAAACTATTTTTAGCTGCTCTCTTTAGTAAACAAATCCACAAATATATTTCACAATCAGGCAATTGGAGCTATCTGTTGTCATTTCTTTTCATGTAAGAACCTGATCCTGTGGGAGCCTGTGAAGACACAAGGTCAAGAAAGAGAGACCAGTAATTGGAGATGGCAGATTTGGTTCATTAAGGATTTATTTATTCGCTATATGGTGGTGTTCGACAGCATCTTCACCATATGTGTTCCCTCTCTAATTTAATGTCCACTTCCATCAGTGCTTTTCCTATCCCTACTAAAGGATTAGACTGACAGGGTGCAATGGTAACAGAGCTGATCCTGCAATCTAAAATAAAAATAAGGCAGTGAATGTTTTTGTTGCTATTTTTAGATGTAGACTTCTGAAAAATTTATCTTTAGAAAAAGATCATTCCTTTTTTTTTTTTTTTTTCTTTTCTTTCCCCTGCCCTTATAATGAAACTATGATTATATCACATACACGTTATTTTGGAATCAAACGATTCTTTTCTAATAATTTTGACTGAAGCTGACTAATAGCACCAAATTAAGACATAGAAACAAAGAGTCAGTCTGCAGAACAGATGTAAAAGAGATAACCAGAGTATGTATGAATGTCTAGGTAACCAGTTTAAGCTTTAAATGTTATTTCAATGTGTTAAATACAATACAGATACTCTTAAACTTTCATCCATTTACATATTTAAGCTTATCATTAACCCATCTGATTTCACTGGCCCCATTTCTACTGCCTGCTGAGATGGGAATATTAACCTCTATATGTCTTGCTTGTCTAAATGAAAAGTCATCTAGCCAAATTCTCTGTTCTTGTGAAAATAAGGTCAAGCGAAATTTGTGCAGTTGTTTAAAAAAAGCTAACAAGTTGTAAATACAACTAAATAACATCGTAGATAAAAAGAACAACAATAATCTCACAATTAAAAATTAGTGCAAAATTCTCAAATAAAGGGATATTTTAAAAAGTTTTAAAAAAAGTTTTAATTGGAGTTATATTTTGACTGCAATTATAGCTTAGCTATTGCTGCTAATATGAACCATATGGAGTGAGGTCTTTTTGAATAAGTACACAAACATTTCTAGTACAAATACTGAGAAATGTGCTTATTGAGAATAGTTGTTCCTCTAAACAAAGTAACTGAGATATTCATGAAAAGACATAAATTAATTGAAACTTAAACCAAATATCTGTAGAATTTTCTCTCTATTTTCTCTATTTTATTTAACTTTGAAAAACATTTCTGAAGACAGGATGCTACAAATTTAAATATGGAGAAATTGCTAGGACTGAAACTTCAGTGTAGACAAGTGTTAAAATAATTAGGCTTATAAGGAATTATGTCTAAGTAAAGCCCTGTGTTGGAAGTCTCATACACAAAGTACACTTCTTGAGAGTCATAATTTTAGGTAGATTAAATATGTACATAGGAAATTTCTATTTCTGTTCCATTTGAAGTCAAATAAAAAAGGATTTTCTAAAAATTTATATTTTAATGGAAAATTAATGTTTAATTCAGCTTTGAGCCACATCTTCAAGTACCTTTTTGTTCAATTAAAAGCATTACTTCCCATGAAGATCTTGAGGAAATACTTCTTTTGCTTGAGTCACAGGCTCTCTCTCTACTACTCTGTAAGTGTAAAATAAAACCTGGTGGAGAAGGTTTCTCATTTGTCCTGGGCCTTGTTGTTATTAGACACTAAATTTAACTTTGGCACGCTATAAAATTCTCGAATGGGTCTCAGAAATCCAGCACACAGATGTTTGTCTACGTCGTTGTCTTTATTTGGATTAATTGCTTTTGAATATACAATGCACTCTGACTGTCAGCCACATCAAATGTCTTCCTTCCCTTTTGAAAAGCTTAGTCACTTCTTTCAGCTTTTGGCTGGATTTCTCAGGATTCTTTCCTTCTTGCTCTTGTTTTCTTCTTCCTGAACTTAATATTACATAAACAGAGCTATACTCATTGCTCTCTCAGAAGTGCATGTCTTTTCTCTAGATCAATTTATTTCTGTCCAAAATGAAATCTCAGTCTTTCTTGTAAGTTGAAATCTGAGCAGATCTGTGTGGTGGGTTGACATTGGCTGGCCACCAGGTGCCCACCAAGCTGCTATATCTCTCCGTCTTCTCAAGGCAGAGGGAGAAGACACAAGGGAAAAGCTCCTGTGTTGAGGTAAGGGCAGAGAGATCACTCAGCCGTTACCATCATGGGCAAAACAGACTCGACTTAGGGAAATTAATTTAATTTATTGTCAAATAATAGTAGATTAAGATAGTGAGAAATAAAAACAAAACTACAAACACTTTCATCCCACCTCCCTCTTCTTCTCAGGCTCAGCTTCATTCCCAACTCTTCTAACTCCTCCACCCTCACCCCAGGCAGCACAGCAGGATGGCGGATGGGGGTTGCAGTTAGTTCATAACTCTTTTTTTTTGCCGTTCCTTCCTCCTGATGCTCATCTCCTCCTCTCACATTGGGTCCCTCCCATGAGATACAGTCCTTCATGAACTGTTTCAGTGTGGGTCCTTCCCACAGGACTTCACTAAGAACTGCTCCAGCATAAATTCTCTCAATGGACTGCAGTCCTCCAGGAACAGACTGCTCCAGCATGGGTCCCCCATAGGCCTCAGTTCCTGCTGGAAGTCTGCTCCAGCATGGGCTCTGCATGGGCTGCAGTTCCCTTGAGGCAATATCCACTGGCTCTGTGAGGCCCTTCTTGGGCAGCAGGGTTTGTATCTGCTCCACTGTAGTCCTCCATAGGCAGCACTGGAACAACCTGTTTCACCGTGGTCTTCTGTTCTCTACAAGCTGCAGGGGAATCTCTGTTCCAGCACCTGGAGCACATCCTCCTTGGTGTCTGCAGGGCTGTTTCTCACATTTTTCTCAGTCCTCTCTCTCACAGCTAGTACACAACATTCTTTACCCTTTTTTAAGCAAGTTATTACAGAGGTGCCATCAACATCATTGGTTGGCTCAGCTTTGGCCAGTGGTGGGTCCATCCTGGAGCCAGTTGAAACTGGCTTTGTCCGACATGGGGGCAGCTTTTCATGTCTTCTCACAGAAGCCATCCCTGCAGCTCCTCCCACTACCAAAACCTTGCCACAGAAATCTAATACAGTTTGAAATAACGTTCACCCTTGATAAATTCATGAGCAGTATTCTTCCTGTAACTCAAGTATAGCCCTGCCAAGTTCAGCTTAGAAATTGTATAGTTTCACAGATGTTATTTCAGATTTCTTATGTCATGTCTGTGTCTTGCACATGACACATAGGTGAGTCTGAGTGAACTGTGAACTGCCACTTATATGGAATGTAGCAGCTGTGCATGAGAAACCCTACCCATTGCAAGGATCTCTTTAGTCTGGAGGAGAGAAGGCTCAGGGGAACCTTAGCAATACCTATAAATACCTGACAGGAGGGTGTAAAGAAGACAGCGACAAGCTGTTCTCAGAGTTATCCAGTAACAGGACAAGAGGCTATGGGCATGAACTGAATTACAGGAAATTCCATTTAAATATATGTTCTGAACCCCACCCCCCAAAAAAAAAAAAATCAAAGAATCCAAACCAACCTATATGCTTCCCTCAGAGATGTAAAACTCAGATTTCCTGAAAAAACTACAAATAGGTATGTTCAAACATGCCTACCCAAAAGGTCACTGCTGGTGAAACTGAGCAGTACAATTTCTCTATAATTCCCCTTTTTCTATCTGTATGTGACTATTGTCTGATGTGATGCATTTAGAAAGAAATCGTCTGGAGCAAGAATGACCTCTTTGCTTTGACATCATACAACACTGAGTAGTAAGGACACCCATTTCCCAGTGGTACATTTTCTGCAGAGCTTCAGGCTTCAGAGGAACCAATACTATTTAAAATATAATGCTGCTTACTTTATTGGATTTTTGAACAGCACAGAAAGTAAGAGTATAAATCTAGAAGTGGGTCAGAACTGAACGTGTATTAGAACAAAAAGTGAGCAGAAAAAAAAAAAAGACTTTACAGAGATTTTTACTAAATTTATTTAGTAATGCATTTTATAGTTATTTAATTTTGTGTATAGATATATAAAATGTATTATGTATATATAATAAATATAAATGTTATTTGTCACTTTGAAAGAAGTACTAATATTTGAATTAAGAAAAATTAATAACAAGGCAAATGAAAGACATACTTTATCCATGAGGAGCAATTTACCTGCCTGTGGAAGTTTCCATATTATTTTCAGGTTGTTCTGTGCACAAGGTGGAAGAAATAGTAAAAGTACGTTTTGCATATCTATTAAGTTAATCATATGCTCATAGAGATGCAAGATAATTCAGGTGGGAAGGAGCTTGTGAAGGCTTTATTGCAACCTCCTGTTCAAAGCAGGGCCAGGTCTGAAGGAAGATAAGGATGCCCAAGGCTGTGTCTAGCTGGGTCTTGAAAATGTGTGAGGACCAAAACAGTACATCCTGCCTGGGCAATCTGTCGTATTATTTGACTGTCGACACAGGAAAAGAGGTTCTTCAGACTGAACTTCTCTTGTTTAATTCATGTGTATATCCAGTCACTCACTGCTGTGAAGATCCCGGCTCTGTGTCCTTGCTGACCTCCCCATAGCTATGGAGGCTGCTGTTAGGTCCCCCACAGCAATCTCTTCTCCAGGCTGAAAAAGCCCTCGTGCCTCAGTCCCTCCTCAAAGGACAAGTGCTCCAGCCCTGGACCACCCTAGTGTCTCTGCCCTGGATTCACTCCAGTGTAACTATGTCTTAAATATCTGGTGTCCATAGTAAAAAGGTTACCAGGTTTTTCCTATCAGTCAAAATAAATACACTATGCAGTAGAAAGCATTCTAAAATATGAAAGCAAAGATAAAGCTCAATTTTTGTAACAGAAGAAAAAATTTGAAAACCAGGATGTCCCGAGTTATCCTTGTACAGTTAAGATAAAAAGTTATGTGACATGTTGTAGATCAAATGTTTTAGATACTAGAATTATTGTTCTAAATTACATTAGTATATATTACTATACTGTTTATATCAATGGAATATCATTTGGGACAGTGCAATACAGCAAGAGAAGGATAACTCTTGACATAATAAATGTTTTTTGATGGGCAAGCTTAAAACACTGTTTTTCCTCAGACTTCTGAAGGTGAAACCACAATATTTTCCTGCTGATACTGGTCAAAACAATGGCTAAAAAACACCTGGTCCTAGGAAAGTAGTATACAGGAAAATGATCACTGTGCTTCAGAAGAGTTCTTCATTCTTAGCTCTGCATGTTCCTTTCCTGTTTCTAGCCTCTGTTTCTAAGGAGTTAGGTATTTTTAGAACAGCAGTCCCTGTGCTCTAAAGGTCCAGTTAAAATACTTGAAGTAGGATCACATATCTCTACCAAATATCTGTGAAAAGTCCTGGTTTCTGAAAGTTTAGTATCAAACTTTTAGGCTGAATTTATTTCTATCTATCTACCATAAAGGAAGTCTAACTGTAAAACTTAAACCATGTGTATTGACTTTATGAAGTATTTTGTGTTAATCCAAATTCTCACCATCTGTCTGTCCCTCTGTGCATCCTCCACTCATTTGTCTCCCTTAGTAGCTCATGCATTGGTTCAGAAAACAGTTTTAGTTGGAAACACAAAATCTCTTTTTTCTTTTTTTTCTAATCATTTTAATACACAACACAGCTAAAGGTAGTCAAAATCAACTGAGAAAGTGATTGGTGTTAAGGTGGAAATAATGACAAGAAGCTTAAGTTGATATTTACCTGTTGCAGTGTCAAATAGCAGCCACAGAAGATAACTCAGCTAAAGTTGGATAAGCATAGCCTAACCTCCCTGTGGGGAAAAAAATTTAAAATAAAGAAAAAAATATTTAAAGTAATGGATAATGAACCATAAAAGTGACAGGGTAATATTTACTGAAATTAACTATTTTCAATATCAGTTGGTAAGATTTACATTTTTTTCCTTTTCTTTGGGGGATGAGAAGAAATAATTTTAATATAACATTTTAGAACATTTCATACAATCTTGAATATATATTTCCATGAAATAGAAGTAGCTGGCTTCATTATTAGTGTCACATTTTTATTTAATTACCTTTCTTACTAATTTCAGAATTGCTGAGCATATTATTTCTACTTCCATTCAAAAAGTAGGGAAAAATTATGTTTTGTTGCTGTTGTTCTTGTATCTTAAATCTAAAATTAAAAGGGACTTGCAAAAATTTACTTGCCACTGCCTTTTTAAGTCCTTTATTATTGTTTCTATTCCTTCAGGTAGAGAACAGTTTATTTTATACAGTTTATTAAATTTTGTTATTACTTTTGCCACAAATGAAACAAAAGTTGAAATAAATCTTCAAAATTTATTCTGTAAAATAATTTAGATCTGAGATTTATATCTCAAATTTCTATCTCTGTAAATTCAGTGGTTCATTTCAAAGAGTAAAACTTGCAGACTAGAAAGGGTCAAGCATTTACAGTACACCTTATGACATGATCCAGATAAGGTCTGAGAGGTCTGAAGTAAGGTTTAGGTGTAATGGAAATAACTATGTCTAACATTGTGACCTACATCCCAGATTCAGCTTCTGTCAATCCCCACAAGTTTTATTAATGTAACACTTTTCAAGCATTCCTAGAGTTACTCAGAAGGGATGCTCTGAGTCTTGATGGAACTAAGTGTACTGTCATCAACATCTTGGCATAAACCTAAGTGGACTCTGCAACCTTTTCATCCCATCCAAGAAAATCTGTTGCCACAATTAAAGCATTCCTGATATTTGCCTAAGCAATTGGGCTCCATCAGAATACAGTGTGGTTGGTTTCCTTCATACACAGCTGAGCTTAGTCTCCCTTTTTATTACTGCCTAATGGATGAAATATTTGTCAGGCAAATTATTGCTTTTCATGACCAAGGGGATTCAAATCTTCTAAGCTCTAATTTAAAAAAAAATGCTTTGGTAAATAAATCAGAGTTAAACTTGAGAATCAGTGTAAAGAAGGGGGCTGCCTATTCTTCTGAATTTCATTGTGCAGCGAAAAGTTCTTTAGTGTGCAGTAAACCGTTCAAGGTTATAGAGTAATAAAAGCTATGTAAGAGGAACACAATTCCAGGGACTACTAAACTAGGTGGGAAACACAATCTTTGGTTTTCAAATATGCCCACACCAGGCTAGGGGTTGGTGAGGGAATTAGATTGTCTGTTTTCTGCTTTCTAATTCTGTATTTTACCCCCCAAAACTTAAATTAATCCTAAACCAAACACTGAGATTTCTCAACACCAGAAGTTAAAGAGTAATATACTTCCTTGTTCCTAGTCTGAACTGGTGGACCTGAAATGATTTGCTAGAGAGCATAAAAACTCTCAGAGATGAACAACAAGTAACTTTTCCTCTGCCTTGCAGCCAGAATAGCCTCTCAGTTAAGGTACTCTCCTGAAAGAGGAGAAAAAATTTTGTGTCCCCTGATATTTTTAAGTTGAACTTGGGTCTCTAATTTGCTGGGTTGAGAAGAGCAATGCAAAACATACACCTATTGTATAAAGGTAAGTAGGTGGTGTGTTTTCCACAGTATTTTAATATTAGTCTTGCTAAGGTTGCAGGCAGATGTCTAAGCCCTGCCCTGAGATATACCTAACAGAAGAGATGATGAGAAATTACTGGGTGTGACATGAGAAAAGGCTGAAGATGGCAAATAACAGAGGAAGAAGCTGGCAGAAGTTACAGATAATACTGTGAGATGTTGTTGATCACAGATGGTTCAGGTGGAGGCATGCAAGAGATGGCTGATCTTCAAGCGGATCATTGGAGCTTTTTTCAGAAAGGAATCTTACCAGGCCAGCAATGCCTTTGTGACACCATTGATGATGTAAAGTTGAGATATCCTGGGAAACAATAATGGTTTCCGCAAGACTAAGTGGGAAAAACTAGAGGTATTTTTTTATTTGGGAGGGGATAAAGACAGAGAAAGGGAGGGCTCAAAGTGGTTCAGGGACAAGTAAGCATGGGAAAATGGACAGGAGAGGTCCAGTCTGCATGTAAACTTGTTGCATGTGAGTACTGTTTGTGTCCATGCGTCTATTGGGAATACATACTCAGCTGTGCTACTGACTGGACCCAAGGACAGAGAAAAGCAGTAGCATTGTTTCTGGAGAGCCAGGAGGGAAAAATCAACTGAGTCTTTGTCTACTAGATTCAGTTATCCTTAACATCCTGTGAGAATTGTGCATACCTAGGTGAAAGAGCAAAACCAAGCTCTTGTGCTATGTTTTTCAAGTAGACATTCAGCAGTCATCAATCCTCAGTATCTTAAGTCATCATCAAAGGCATTCTGAACACATGCTCCCTTCATTCTAAACATTTTTTTAAAACTAATTTTGCAGACCCTAGATTTCTTTATTAATTTTATAATCAACCCAGAACCCTAACTTAGAGTTCTTTAGGGAATATGGGTTTAGAACTATGTCTTTATATCCTTCAGATGTTTTGAGTTTGACCATAATCTCACACTGTATATAGAATTCCCAGTGAGAGAAGTATTCCTGTGTGCTTTGTAGGCTTATGTTTTTCATAAATAGAACAATAAAGAGCTAACATTTATTCTACTTTGTTAAATATTAATTGATACTTTTAAATATTTTTGTTAGTTGGGCTTTTTAATGCTTCTCGTTCTCTTTCGCTCAGTTTTGCTTACAGTTACGTTTTTTTTCTGAATGCTTTTGGCTTTCTCTTCCTCTTATTTTAGGTTTAAGGTTTTTTTGTCAGCTTTTTTATTGTTTATGAAAGTAAATAGTAAATACTTAAGGAGTTAGAACATCTGTTTTGTACTAGATAATTCAATTTTAGTGCCTGACAGCCTCAGCAGTATGGCTTAGAAATGTTATATTGGCACATTCCTCACTCGACTTGGACACGGTAGATCAAAAGATGGAGAGTAATTGCAAATTGCAACTTCCTAATCTTCAAGTATTTCACTCCAGTGCAAAATAAGGACACTACATGCAAGCTCTAACTCATTCCTTTGGCCATTTTAACAATGCAATTTTCTGTTCTTCTTTTCTTCATGCTTTCTATTAAGATGACCATGTCTTCTGTGTAATGTTTCTCTGAAATTCACCCTACTGTCCCATGTTCCTTCAGCACATGGGGACACGTTATGCAGGAGATGAGGGAGTGGATTCTGCTTGGCTTTTTTTGTAAATGTTCTGCATTTCAGTAAATGTTTCCCATCAGGAGAAAGGCTCTATTAGTAAATCACATAAATTATTTTAAGTACATTTTATTATGTCAGTGTATTTGACAGTTGTATGTAAGTCTAAACAGAGAAATAGCAGATTGTAATTTTTTAGAAAAAAGATTTTTTTTTTCCTACATTATAGCTGTCTGGAATGGGAAATTATAAAAAAAAAAAAAACAATTTGAAAGGCAGTATTGAAAAACAGATGACTAAATAAATAAAGTAGGGAAGAATAGTAATTAATGCTATACAGGAGATCTGTTTTGTGCTTTTAGATTCTTTGTCATAAAAAATTATTGTGTAACATTAAAATCTTCTAGAAATAAAAGGAAAATAATGGCTTTGAAGGGGAATTAACCTATGGATAATATGCCACAGAATACTACTTAACCAAATGACTCTATATACTCTTTTTCTAAAAAAAAAAAAAAGTTGCAGTTTATATCAAGCAAGAAAGAAGGCTGCAGTTACAGAATTAAGAGACAATGAAAGAAATTTTTTCTCCTGATACCACAAAAATGCTGATCACTGTGGTCAAAGAAAAATTATCCATTTAATAGTTGGGAATATGAAGGCATTTTCACTGAAGTCATTAGTAGAAAGAGAATACTAGTCCAATGTTATGTTTGTGTACAGACTAAAGGTATTCCAGAAATACCTGAGTGGTATGTCTGGATAGTTGGTAAGGTATAAGAATGTCATGTAGTTAAAACATTTTGTAATTTACAGGCATTTTCATAAGGCTAATCTTTACTATAATACATCTGTCTCTAGAAACACAATAAAAAGGATTGACATCTACACCACTCTCACAAAAGCAACTTACCAGAGTCATTCCCTCATTCCCTTCTTTCCTTTTCCTTGCCTTGAATATTCCTTAATTACTTCAATTTTTTAAATAGCTATATCTTTTTGGTAAGTCTCTGCATAATGGATGAGTTTTCTTTGTTGTCTTAGAAACAATCACCTCCTCCTTCTGTTTCAATGTGATTTTAGAAGGCTTTTTAGTTGCCCTAGGCTTCTATGAATTGAACCCAGATGTCTTTTCTCTTTGGAGCTGTTGAACATTCTGAACTAAATGTGTCCCTTGCGCAATAATTGAGTGAAATAAAGTGTTTTACTTCTATGTTGATACCTTTCAAAGCTCTTTACATGCTTGTTGTAAAGGCAGCTTTATTTAGGTACAAAAATGTTTTTCCATATTAAAAAGAAAAACTAAAAGGAAACCAAAAAAGGCAAAACCAGAACCTCCAAGCCATAAAAATATCAAGATAAGAACCTAAAATATTCTGTTGCTTGGGGCATTTCAATCTCAGAAGACCAAAATAGACATAACTTAAAAGCGGCTCATCAATGTTGCCACATACGCTGTGAAGCCACTAAAGCCTGGAAACAGCCACCTGGCTACACTCAGCTGTCCAGGATACCAAGGACTGGACTGCAAGCCTGAATAACAGTGTGCACTATTACTGAATTATGAGGCAAATCTATTTGTTAGTTTTTGACAGGATGATGCTCTGCTTAACAGGGTGTATCCCACCCCCTCCTCCTGCCTACAGAACACCTGCATCCTTCAGACTGGCATTTTTGCTGCCCCAGCCTTGGTTTTGGCCATCAGTATAGCTCTCACCTTGTGGAAAGAATCTCTACGGAGCTACTTTAGGCTCTTGCATTCTGTCCCTAACCACAACGGCATACTTCTCATGTGCATTTATCTGTCCCTGAAAAGATCTGAGTGCTTGCAAATTGATTCACAATCTCAGAAGAACCTAAGTGCCAAAGTTTGATTCACTCACTCACTACTAATTCTGTTTTAAAGTTTGCCTAACTTTTACCCTCAGCAGCTCTTTTTAATGCAGAGAAAGATTAAAAATCCTTTAAATTTGCAAAATTCTTATTAATTATATCATGAAAGATTAGGCCCATTTCTATGATGCAGTCTAACAGATAAAAGCTTTTATTTCTGTGTAAGCTAACACCTTTATTTTATCTTGCCTCCCTGTTACTCATTATTTTGTTTTAAAGAGGATGTTGTACTGCTGTATTTCAGTAAATTCACCTCTTTAGGAAAACCAAGACAAAACTAAAAAAGAAAAAGCAAAGCAAAAAGTGATAGAATCAGAACTATCAAAGAACCTGTTTTTGCAGATTATTTTCTGTTAAGAAACGGTGGTCATAATCCCCCAGATAATGCATTTATTGTAGCTCTGATTTCAGCTAACAGAATCTGACAACCTTTTTCATAGTCTCTTACTCTTAATTGTGCTACAGCCATGACTCTACTTTTATTATATTAGACATGATACTGGTATAGTTTAAATGCCCTAGTAATTACAATAATGTCCTTAGGCTACTGTTACTTTCAATTTCAGCTTTTGTTTAACTTCACTTGAGCATATGTGTGCATGTGAAAAGGAAAACAAATGAAGTCTTCAACAATTTGTCAATTTAAAACTATTTCAAAATAATTTATAATATAATCCTTAGAGTAACCTACTATCTCCAAGCTGCCAATAATCAAACACTATTTAATCATTACTGTTTCTCAACAGATAAGTCAAAATGGATAATCTTAGCTACTCAATGTGCTCATATGCTTATTTTTTTTTTTGGGGGGGGGGGCAAGAATAATAAATTATCAGCAGGATAGAAACAATGTAATAACTTTCTGGCTAGCAAACTGGACTCAACATACAAGCTACTTCTGCTACTTGACAGCACATGTACTATAGGAAAATGAAAAAAAATTGTATTTGTATTCTTAGTTTAAGAAATATTAAGGGATTATTTTTTAAGAATTAAAAGTAAAAAAGGAAAAGCAATTCCAAAACAGGTTATTTTGGCGATGATAAATATATGAAGACAAAATTAACTTTTTATTTTCCTCTCCTTCATATATTAAAGTATAAAATACTTGTTTGTTAAAGCAATTACAAGTTTCCAAAGGTTTTTTTTGTCTTTAGAACTTTATAAAAATGAAAACATGAAAAACAGTTACAGTGTACTAATTTTTTATACTCAGCTGGTGTTTGCAAAATGCAGTGAGTAATCACAATATGTATTTGTGCCAGTGGTATTTACTTTGTTTTCTGAATAATAACTTGAAAGCTTTTTATGCTCATTTTCCTTTTCACTGTCATGTGGAATTATTCACAACAAAACAAGAGATGTGACGCCATAAGCAGAATGTGCATGCAGTTTCTTTGTTTCCCCTGTCTTTTTAAACACATGGTGTGGTTTTAAATTGTGAGTATGCCTTCCAACATTATTGTCTTTAAATGATACAAGAAACAGGATTTCGGAACTGTTTGTGGTTTCCCATATATGTGATCTAAGTATTGATGCTGACATACGATGAAAGTACAGACTCCCTCCGTCACTGTTGGATCACTCTTGTCTCTGTATGTGAGAAAGGTGTTGCATCTTTATACATATGTAACTAGATATATAATGAGCATCTGGTAGAAAACGTGTATTTTTTTAAAGCTCTGAACTTGCTGTATCCTTGAGCATGTTAGTAACTTTTATAGCAGTCCTACCAATGACCAGATCAATTAATGACCAGAGGGTTAGTGTGACGAAACCTGGGAGAGAGAAAAAAAAAGGCAGAAAGGAGAAGGAAGCAACACTACTAATCTCTGGTGACTTTTGAAAATATTTAGGCTTAACTTTCTGAGGTGTATGCTCAACTTTGTCAATTTAGGGACTTAATCTGTGCCAGGAGGGGTATGTCCATTTACTTTAACAGAGACTAGTAAATCACTACTATAACTTCCTTCAGGTAGTAATTTAATTGAAGCAGAAGTTGGGAACTGAGAAACATACGTTATGCCTATTGGTTTTCTGCTCACATAATCAGGTGACAATAATTTTACTGAGGTATAAGTATCAAAACATGAGTACAGGCAGACCCTTTAAAATATTTTCTGTTGCATCACTGAAATAAAAGGAGACTTTTTTACAAAGCTAATGCCAAAGGAGTCATATACCATGGGTAAACTATGATTTGTGGAGATGCAAACGTAATCAGACTGTCGTATACTTATTTTGAACCTTGAAGAAAAAAAGAATCCTTCACTCTTTGTCAAAGGTTGAATTAGGCTACTGTTTAAAGACTTAGTGTGCCTTGCTTACAATTTGAGTTTTTTCTGTTACAGAAACACTGCAGGTAGTGAGAACCTCTGTTCATGCCATCCCTGGTCTTCTACATTAAGGTGTGATACAGAACATGAATAATATATGTGTGTGCATGTACACACACCCAGAGCGTCCTAAAGGTCATTCCAGGGGAAAAATGTATTCTTAAACACATGACTTGTCTTGCATCTAGGAACATATTAGATGACTATTAACTAACATAAGTTTACAGAAAGATTATTTTTATGATGTTGATTGCCTGAGAACATGGTGCTGAGTAACAAGCCTGTGCTATTTATATAACCATTAAGAAAACATGGAGTGAAAATTCAGGAGACAAACCATACAATTTTATGATACTGCTTTTCAGATACCATTTGAGGCTCTCTGTATCACATGTTTTTATCATTTTACACCTTCATAACAGCTCAAAGCCTTTTTGTTCATGTTGTACTATTTCTGTTAGCAAAAATATCTTCATAATTCACAGAGAAAATTAATGATCCATGTTATTTTCCACTTAAAAGGAGAAAAAAAGAAGTGCATAAACAACTAGATAGATATCTCCAAAGGTAAAAAAAAATCTTTATGATCCTTTGTACAAGTCAGTTATTTTGATATCTCCACTTTGTGCCACCTGTACCTGATCACAGCATTGCATTTAAAGCTAGGCCAGGATGATCCTAAAAGATAGTTAAAATTTCCATCCCATTCAAGAAAATGACATCAATGTTTCTCCTAGATTTGGGTATACACAATTTCTTAGCTATATTTTTGGTTCTGTTATGGATTATAGAAATAGGCTAAATATTTAATGTTATTGACCAGGGGTTTTTTATTATGGATGGATTGATATGACACTTGTGGATGAATCCAAAGAGAGACATAAATAAAACTGATATTTTGAATTATCTGCTCATTTCCTTATGTAAGGATATTCTTATGCCAGTTGGAGCATTTCACTTCAGCTTTTGATTTGGCAAAAATCCAAATTTTAAAGATTTCAAAATGCTTGCAAATTCTTGTGGATCAAGTGATAAGGATAAAGTATTTCCTCTGGGACACCTGAAGCAATACATCTAAATAATAAGCAATAATATGTGCATCAATATAATTTTTAATTATCTAGCATTTATATAAAACCTCTAAAGATGATATTTTTAGTGGATCTTCCTGTGTTTTGTTTATTATGATCTTTTATCTTTCAACATTAACGAATGTGATCTTGTTCCATCTTCATGCAAAAGGAAGTTGAATGTATCTTTTGGCATTCTTCATCTAGACAGTTGGACTAGATGAAGGCAGTTGGACTAGATTTAGGCAGCTGGAAGTTCCTTCTAACTGTACTATTCTTCTATTCTATTCTATTCTATTCTATTCTATTCTATTCTATTCTATTCTATTCTATTCTATTCTATTCTATTCTATTCTATTAATTTTTCCAGGCTTATCACTTTGAACAAAGTATTCCTGTATTAGCATTTTTCCATTGTACCCACAATAAGATAGACTGTCATAGTCTGTTTTGGCCTTAATTGTTTTCTCTTAGATGTTAACAAGGTGTGAAAACCTCAATCCTCATCTGTCTTCATGACAACACATGTAAGCACCATTTCAAAGACTACCTTAGGGCTTTCTGTCATGATGTAACTCATGCATGAAATAAAATCTTAAACAATAACATAGACAACTCATTGGTCTTTCTAAAATGTTATTTAACCGGACAACTTATGATGTAGAAATGACAATGACTGTAAAACTACAGTTCTGTTAGCTATAGGTTTTTAAAGAGCACATCTTCCCTTTCAAAAATTCAGTCCCCTTTTCACTCCTGGATTCTGACTCCTTGACTATATTGCACAAACGTACTTTTTCTACCTGGCTCTCTTTTCTATTGCAACATCTAGCTGCTTCTAAAACAAACCCTGTTTGAAGTTTTAGGATGTGGGGTTCACTCTGAGAAAGACAATGCAGACAAGACTGCACTAGCTCCTGCTCTACACTGGCTCCTTCTTCTCTACAGTGTTTCAACAGGATTTGTTCCTCAGAGACCCCATCTGTTATCATAACATCCAGAGCAAGCAATGCATTATTTTGCTTTTACTCTATAAAAGCATTACTCTAGCATGCTATAATTCAGTCCTATGATTATAACACACATGACATCAGGGGAGCATAGTAATTCTCTCAGAGCAATCTGAATTCCAACATTGTGCAAAGTGGAAATAACTGATCTGCTTCATCCATTGACCTAAATGCTAGGGATAGGCTTTGTGGTGTATTTAACAATGATGCTGTAGCTTGTCTTCCCTTTTGCTTTGCTGTCTAGTGGATCTAACTGCTTAAAAAGCCACAAGTACCTGAAGTTGGAGTACTTACTGTCTGCAGTGGAAGAGCACAGGCCAGTGCAGAGGCTTCCTCTAAAAATAGGGAAAGGAAGTGAATCTTGTGGGTCTCCTAGAAAGAAACAAGATAAATATCTCAGACTGATTTTCAGCTGTGAAGTCACAGTTTAAACTCCACATAAATAAGATTTCTAAGATAATGCATTAACACATACCCTCAATCCCATCTCAAAATCAACTTTAATAAAAGAAATCCCAGCTTGTTAAAAATGATTGTCACAAGCTTGATTCCTCTCTAGAATCAGGTGCTGAGATTTTTTGGTTGGTTGGCTTGGAGTTATTTTGAAATCATATTGGAATGCATGCATACAATTCCTATCAATTTTTAGTGGCATTTAGAGCTCTCTGTCCCCTGATATTTTTTAAAATCTTTCCCAAAGACCCTTGAAACCTAACTTTTTTTTTTTTTTTTTTTTTTTTTTTTACAGATTGTTTGGATGAATGTTTAACTACATATAGAAAAAAATTATTGCGATAATAGAAGCATAAGTCACACGAACTGAAGGCAAAAATTTGTTTTTATCATTAAAGAAAATAATTCTTTGCCTTTCTTTGAGTATTACAAATGTAACCTTTGACTAAAATATGTTCTTTTTTTGTACTCTATGTAGAGTAATCGTAGAGTCATAGAACAGTTTGGGTTGGAATGGACCTTAAAGATCACCCAGTTCCAACTCCCCTGCCACTGTCAGGGACACCTTCCACTAGATTAAAGCCCCATCCAACCTGTCCGTGAACACTTCCAGGGAGGGGGCACCCACAACTTCTCTGGGCAACCTGTTCCAGTGCCTCACCACCCTCATAGTGAAGCCGTTCAAGAAGCTTGTGGCAGGGGAAATAAATGAGTTACAGGGAAAATATGCGGTAGGCTGCATAGCATGTGTATGTGTGGTTAAACTTACACAACAACTGGATTTATGACATTTCCCTGAAAGGAACAGGGCAGGGTGAATTACTCAGACAGAAACCTGGCTGACTGAGTCAGAGCTTTTGGTGTTTGTTTTTGACAAAAACGTGTTAGATATTCTTGTTCTCACATGAAACATATTGCACTGTAAGTACCACCGCACTGTCACCTAGACACCAGAATTGAGATGCCACTGGGATAGAAAAATGACTTGATTCTGTCAACTTGTGCTGAAGAACAGATCTTTTTGTTACCTGTCCAAATTAATCTAAGTTATTTACAATTAAACTTCACTGCAAAGTATAGGACTTGCCTTTTTTTAAAGTTCAAGTACCAGTAGTAGTTTTTCCCCTTGAACTACTTATTACGTTTTCTGGTGTTCTCACTTTATAGATGGACAGGAATGAAGACCAAAGCAGTTTAATTCTGATATAATATCTCTACAATTCAAATTTGAAAATGGAATAGAAAATATGCTAAAGGTGGTTGTCATCAGCTACTTAGAGGTGAATGTAGAAACTACTTAGTAGGCAGGCTCATTTAGTAAGCATGCAGAAAAACTCAGTCTTTAAAACTAAAAATGTTCAACCAGAATAACTCTGGTATGAAACCCACTCTTCTGAAAAGTCTTCCAACATGGGACCAGTGGATAAAGGTCTAGTAAATGGTGATATACTTTTACTGCATATACTGAGTAGTGCTTATGAAGTAGATACAGTTCTTTGGGGACACATCAGTTTTCTTAAATCTGTAGAGCTTGTACATGATGTATATGCACAGGATGTCTGGTCATGTGACAGGTGTAGGCTTAGAGGTGTATGGTCTTTGTGCACATATGCACATTTCTCCTGGTGAAACTGGCTGCTTGTGTCTTGGATGGGCACACACTTTACTGGATAAAAAACTGGCTGGATGGCCGGGCCCAAAGAGTTGTGGTGAATGGAGTTAAATCCCTTTGGGGGCCGGTCACGAGTGGTGTCCCCCAGGGCTCGGTTTTGGGGCCACTCCCATTTAACATCTTTACTGATAATTGTGAGAGACTGAAATGTCCTATGACTGTCTCAAAGCTTGCTTGTGTCTGTGCAAACCTCCAAGACAAGCTGCTGCAGCCTATGAATTGGTCTGGGGGATGCCGCCCAGAGAAGCGGGAGTGTATTGAAGGATGCACCCCCCCACTTCCTTGCGGTTGCATTGTCCAGACTCTTTAGACAAGCCTCAAAGGGGCAGAGGTGTGTTGAGTTGGCCCCATCCTGTAGCCGTTTGTGGCTCTGTTGTGTAGGCCAGACCCCATGCATGCATTGCTAATGAACTGACAAGAAGCAAATGCTCCTGCCCTGAAGCCAGATGCAACAAAACCTGTGGGACCAGAGAAAAAAAAAATTAAAGTGAGCAGATATGCTAATCAGTGGATACGATGAACTTAAAAAGGCAGCAGAAAATTTTGCTCAGTGTGCATCTACCATCAAAGCCAGATCTGTGTGCACCCACCACCGAAGAACTGAAGACTGAGGACCAACGGGACGCCGCTGGATCCATGGTGGTGACTATTCTTGCAGCCCTATCCTGCATCCTTGCTTTCCTTCCATTCTGTCCTATTGCTATCCCTCTTCACCTTTCTAATAATAAAAACCTGTTTGGGGTATACGGCATTTGACCTAATTTGTGTCTTAATCTCGCTCTTGGGATCATATCAAAACCTCCCCCAATATTGGATTGGGACAATGATCTAGATGAGGGGATCAAGTGCACCCTCAGTAAGTTTGCAGATGACACCAAGTTGAGTGGGAGTGTTGATCTGCTCGAGGGTAGGGAGGCTCTGCAGAGAGATCTGGACAGGCTGGAGCAATGGGCTGAGGCCAACTGGAGGAGTTTCAATAAGGCCAAATGCCGGGTGCTGCACTTGGGCCACAACAACCCCCAGCAGCGCTACAGGCTTGGGGAGCAGTGGCTGGAGAGCTGCCAGTCAGAGAGGGACCTGGGGGTGTTGATTGACAGCCAGCTGAACATGAGCCAGCAGTGTGCCCAGGTGGCCAAGAAGGCCAATGGCATCCTGGCTTGCATCAGAACTAGCATGGCCAGCAGGGACAGGGAAGTGATCTTACCTCTGTACTCAGCACTGGTGAGGCCGCACCTCAATTCCTGTGTTCAGTTTTGGGCCCCTCACTACAAAAAGGACATTGAATTACTTGACCATGTCCAAAGAAGGGCAGCGAAGCTGGTGAAGGGTCTGGAGCACATGTCGTACGAGGAGCAGCTGAGGGAACTGGGGTTGTTTAGTCTGGAGAAGAGGAGGCTGAGGGGAGACCTCATCGCCCTCTACAACTACCTGAAAGGAGGTTGCAGAGAGCTGGGGATGAATCTCTTTAATGAGGTAACAAGTGATAGGACAAGAGGTAATGGCCTCAAGTTGCACCAGGGAAGGTTTAGACTGGATATGAGGAAGCATTTCTTTACAGAACAGGTTGTTAGGCGTTGGAATGGGCTGCCCAGGGAGGTGGTGGAGTCCCCATCCCTGGAGGTGTTTAAGAGTAGGGTCGACATAGCGTTTAAGGACATGGTGTAGTTGAGAATGGTCAATGTTAGGTTAATGGTTGGACTAGATGATCTTCAAGGTGTTTTCCAACCTAGACGATTCTGTGATTCTGTGATTCTGTGATGTTATCTAGGCCATTAAGAAAGGAGTTTGGATGATGCTGTTGTATGCAGTTAATAATTTTCACCCATATAATTCTCAAAACTATTTTTCAAGGCATATGATTCTTTATTATTATTATCATTATTATTATTACTATTGCTTTGTTCTTCACACTAGTATTTTTTTTTAACCTTGATCCACCTGGAAATGTATAGTCCAAGGTTCATGCCATCTGCATCTAATTAAAAAGCATCATTAAGTACTGCCTAAATGTTAATGCTACTGAACAGATTTACCAAGGTAATACTTCAATTCCTCAGTTATCCATCACATTTATTGATATCAGGACAAACGTGTTGAAGAGCACAACTATATTTCACTTTTATTCATTGCCTTAGCTGAGATGAGACTACATTAATAGAGAGAAAAGTTTTGCTAGTATTATTATTAAGAGACATCAACCTTACACTAATATTTATATTTAATATTAGGAATCAGTAACAGTAATGTAATTTCCAGATGTCTCTATACGTTCTTGTGGCAGACCCCTTTTTGTCTTCTGGAATGATTATGTTCAAAAAGTCCATAAATCATTGACAGGAAATTTGGCCTCTAGAGTAATAATTTCTCAATAACAAACAGAAGGGTGAATCGAGGCACTTTTGAGATTTACTATATAATATGTAATTTATTTGAAGATAGACACTTTTGTCTGCTTGAGGCTCTGTGAATTACAGTGTCTGTGCATTATGAGCGCACAAGGCACTATCTGGCCTATGTTACACAGCTATAAGGTAGGAATACATAGAATTTCCCCTTGTTTTGCAGTGTTTTGAAGATAGGTATATGTAAAACTTGAAACATGGTGACTGTTAGATCCAAAAGGAGTTTTGTTTCAGTAGCAATTTTGACTGTTCTGTAAGTGGAAAACCTGGCTAACAATTTTATAATATTCTTAGACTTAAAATCATTTGTTTAGATAAAAAGTCCTGCATCTCATGATACTGGTTTTTGTGGGCTATTTTTTTAGTTTTGTTTGGGGTTGTGCATCATTCTTTCCCCAGAAGTCATAGAGAAACAGTTTATTGTGAAGTTTCAAACTTCCGTATGATTTTAAATGAATAGTAAACATACTGGCTGGATCCGTCCCAACCGGAAGATCATTAGCAAGGCAGCAAATGGTACTGTGAACAAGGAACCACAAGAAACCACTAGTTATGAATTTCATCATTTCAAACCTTCAAAGACTTTTCTCTATTTTTATTTTTTCATGCTACAGCTACAGTTCTTATCTGGAGTCAAAAACAAGTGTGATACAATTTTCCTGGCCTCAAGCCATAAAAATTTACTAACAAACACCATTATGTCCCTATCATGGAATGCAGTATGTGCTTGTGTCTGTGTATGGATGTAAGCTGACCCAAAAAAAGAGATCAAACAAGGAGTGTTACTGCAGTTTTATTTTTCCTATGGCTAAAATAGTATCTATCTGTCAAAATGTGATCTTCTTCAGCTTTTAATTAAATATTAATATAAAGGGGAAGAAAAGTATCCCATTTAGCTGCTTTCTTCAAGCACTAAATACCCAGCATGAATGTGTATGCACAAATTATATTATTTTCAACAAATAGAGCACCATAATATGCATTTTTTTTAAGTGTTCATCTAAATGGGAGCAAATGGGAACAGATGTAGTGGCAATTCTTTTACATCTCATTAGTCTGCATAGTTCCTTGAAGGTTACAGACAAACTTAATTTCAGGCATCCGGTACTCTTATCCTCCTCAACATGCACATTCAATTAAAATTCCTTCCTTTCTAGAGCAGTTTTCACAAAAAAATGGGTTCAACATGTTATCCTGTGGGTGCCTGAATCAGAGCTGTAAAAGTGCTAAAACATGTATGACATGCACTGGTGTTGCCATATGTAAGTCCATTTCAGTGTCTTTCCAGTTCAGAGATGGTCTGCTAAGTACATATGAACTGCTGAAACTGTCAATTTATAGTATGAAAACATTTAAGCTGTAATTTTCAATTAACTTTGGCATACAATCCTTAAAGAATAAATAGGTTAAATATTTAAGCATATTTTTAAAAAATAAACAAAAATTTAAAAAATAAAACAAAAATAATTTTTCAATACTGTGTGACTTGCTTTGGTTAAATAAATTGATAAAATAAGAGCATTATTGCCACTATTGAAAACAAACAGGTACAAATACTACCACAAGCCAAATGCAAAGATGGAGAAAATATGCACAGATTGATTCCTATGTTACATAAATTTAGAACCAACTTTGACAAGCTTCCAGCTGAGCCTTACTGGCTGCAGAACAGTCTCAGTGCTGCAAATGATTATGTATGCATGACGTCTCACTGAAATCAGCAGGAGGCCTCATGTGAGTGCATGCTCTCATTCGCATCAAGTATCTGTAGACTGAGTTCCTTGTTCAGATGTTACATGTGATAAAAACATGTTAGCTCCATCTAGAAAATCCATTCATACAGTGGGGCCTCCGCAGATTTGTTATGTTCTGTGTAACGTTTGACAAGTAGCTAAGTGACCTAGCAATATTTACCTCACACTTGGAGCCATTCAACCTTTCAGTGAACTCCTGGGAAAAAAAAAAAAAAAAAAAAAAACAGAAAAAAAAGAAAAAGTAAAAAAAAAAAAAGAAAAAGGTGGGGCAGGGAGAGGAGGAAGAAGGGCTATTCAGTAGCAGAGCATCCAGGAGACCTAGATTTCAATTCTCACTTTCTCTCACCCCCTACAATAGAAAAGCTGTTGAGGCAGCTGTTCAGTGCTGCCTGCTGTTCGGTTGCCATTCAGCAATGACCTCTACATGAATCAATGGTGGTGTTGATGAGAACCAAACTGCAAATCCCCTCTCAGTCCTCGACAGTGATAAAGATGGAAGGAGGCTCCCTGGCAGTCTGAGGTGTTAGAATTCCTATCTCAGAGTCCAAACATAACGTTTATGTCAGTATTGCTAACATTTACTATTTTATCTTGAGTCTTGGTATGTCCATTTCCTTTAACATCCCTATCTTGGAATGATGTGATTACTTTTCAGTTTCAACTTTCAGTTACAATGCTCTCCTTTCTCATTGAACAGAAAAGATAAAAGCAGGTTCAAAACTGTGAAAATGTAAAAAGTTTAATGTTTCAACTTTTTTTTTTACTTAAATTGTGTGTAAACACTACAGAAACAAGAAACTGTCCTGACATGTTAGTCAAAGCTGTCTCTTGCCCTTAAAATATGTACTTAAATACAATTTCTAATCTGTTAATGAATTTGACAAAAGCATTATTCTCCTGTTGTTATTTTATGTAAAGAGCAAAAGAAGAAAATCATGTCCCCCTGTCATTCCTTCGTTCTCTGCATTTCTTAATTTCAGGACCAAAACCTCCTTTTAAAGGTAGAGATAGCTCCAAGTATTTTAAAAGCTTGTGTCATTTTATGTCGCTCTATGTAAGGGACACTCTTCTTATCAGCATTTCTCAGGAAATGGGCTCATCACCCATCAGAAACATCAACCTCAAATTAGGTTCCAATAATCCAGTGTGAGTTTGCAGGCATTTAAAAATATTTAAACAAGTTTTGATAACTTCGGTTGCTAAGGAATATTACATTTGAGGAGATTTTTCCTGGTTTTGGGAAGTGCTTTAACAGTCCAATAATATGTTACACCTCTCCTGACGTGCAATACTGTGGCAGTAGTTATGCAAAATTTATGAATATGACCTGGTTTATTTTATTATATAGAACTACTCAGAAGAAAAACTTCCTTTCTGTGGCAATTGCATTAGTTGTAAGTGACTGGAAGAATGGTAGAATTTCAGTTGAAAAAATTCCCTAGATTTTTAATAAGAGCAATTTAGAATGAAAAGTCCTTGCAATAAATCAAATAGCTTCCTTTTAGGTAGGAGAAAGGAGACCCTTATGTTTGAGTTTCCTTAAAAAATAGGTACATTTCATTGTTCTGTAAAGTTGAGAAAAACAGTCAGAAAATAAAAATTTTTGAAAACTAGTTTTCTAAAACAACTGACTTCTGAGAGGCATAATGAGATTAGTTATGTTTAAAATAATTGGGAAATAAGTGCCAGAAATAGAGGGCTGATCATTGATATTTATTCATGATTAAGGGCTACTGAGAAGATATACAAGGATGAATAAAAGAGTTGTGCACCTTACAGTCTTCTAACAGTTCTAACAATGTAATATCCACAAACTGCAGAAGTTAGAATAAAATTAAAAGGAAAGCTCTTGTGATTTTCTCAAGCTTTAAACCTATCTTTAAATAATATTTCTATTCTAAATGGAAGTATATGAACAAAGATAATATTGCTATGCAGAATCATTCTGGCAAGTGTTATTGTACACACAGCTTTACTAGAATAACTCAGTAAAATTTCTGCAGGAAGTGGTGAAAGGGAATAAGATATTAATGATGGTTATTTATTTATACTCCAACTAAGTTTATATTTGCTAATAAGGATCACAAATATCTTAGGCAAAGTACAAACAGATAGGAAGAAATAGGCATAGAGACTTTCCAGTCCCTGGACTTACCAAGATCCTGTGCTATTCTGTTAAAGTAGTGATAACAGATTTACCCTTGTTCCATTTTCTATAAAACAAGACTCAAAAAATAATGAAAAAAAAATTATACTATAAAACCTGAAGATTCTTCTTATCAGAGAGTTTCTGCACTATAAATAATCTCTTTTCCAAGTTGAAAGTATAATAGCACAGTATATAAAACATTCTTACTTTAACTTCTAATTATACAATTTTTCCATTCTTGAGAAGATGTAGTGCAATTGCCTTCAACTACAGGATAAGTTGACTCAGTTCTTTTTCCCTCCAAGTTTTTTCTAAGTATTTGTTGGTTTAATAAATGTAAACAAAATTGTTTACTGCACTGTTCAAAATTCCTGAGTGATATCTAAACCCAAAAGTTTCAGCTTCCAAAATTCTCCCTAAAATGTTCCTCTTTTTTTATATGCAGACATAAGCATCCTTGGAAATAAACAACCAACCAAACAAAACCCAACAAAGTTGAAGACAATTTGCATGCTTAAAATATAAATACATTTAATTTTAAAATAACTGTGTATATATGAGTTGAATTTCTGACAAATGCATGTCCTGGTCTTCCAAAAACATAAGAAAACACAAACTGTTACATGCATTCATCCCATTTGCTAGATCTCTAATTCCTGCTGAAAGACACCTGTTGCATCCTGACATCTTTCTTCCCCTAATCATTCAGACATGCAGAAACAGTCCATGGCTTCCTGCCAGCCCAGATGAAGAATCTTTTTTTCTAATAGAAATTAGAGCTCAAGAGGAACTTCTGCATGCTTAAATCTCACTCTGTTTGAAAATCATTAAGCCATGGTGAATCTTGAGGCTAAACTGGAGAGTGCTTCAAGCTACTCTGGTCTAAGCATGATCATTAATGTAGGGAAAAAGTGCATGCTTCAGGTACTTATTTTGAAATGTATTTACAGACAGGGATAGTTCTAGACATGTATCCTTAGAATTATGCAATGTCAGTATTTTGAACTGAGGCCTTAATCTTAATCCCTTCTGTTTACAGCAGTACCAGGTGAAGAAGTTCCCCTTCTTGGCTGTCACACATGTGAAGAAAGCCTCAGATGAGCCCACAGAAATACAGAGGACTGCATCCAGGACCTTGTGTGCCTGAAAGATGAGCTCAAGCACTGAGCTGTAGACCCTGCTCATATTTCCACTGACAGACAAGAAGTAATAGACCTGTCTTATGCAGCAACTAAGAGAAAAATGTTAGGTGAAATCTGGACGATACCAATCTTAACAAGAACTCTTCCACTGATTTGAATGGGGCTGGAATTTCACCCACCATGTTCTAAAGTTAAGAAACTATGTTTAGTGTTAGTGAGACCTAGTCTATATTTTTTCCATATGTTCAATTAGAAATTCCTAAGGAGTAAGAGATGAATTATGACAGAAAAAATAAAGCTGAGAGAAATTAACATTAATGTAACAAAGATAATATTTCATACAATATATCTTCAAAATGAGAAATGTTATTGCAATGATACTTAAATAAGAAGCAAAAATATTTTAAAATCATTGTATAAAGGTAACAAGCCTCTCTCCTTGGTAATCATACTTAGAACACACAGTTGCAATACTGGAATTTCTTGCAAAATGTTCAGCATGTACCCCTGTCTCGAGTACATCTTATTGTATAGAAATAAATCAATGTACTTATACTGGTGAAAGTAGGAGGTATATCTGTTGACCTGAACACTACACTTTGTTTGATAATTTCTTAAATCTCTTCTACTCATTTTGCTTTCTTATTTTCCTTTTCTTTTAAGAAACACATTTGAAGACTTAATGAAAATTATGTTCTTATATACACAAATGTTTGATTTTATTCCTCTTGTAGATATTCCAAATGAGATGGTGAAATGACTTCATGGACATTTCTTTCTACACATGAGTAGATACAGAATTAAAAGAAATATTCTGAAGTCTAGATAATTAATTTTTTTTTTCTCTGACAATTAAACAAATCATGTAGGTAGTTTACATATTTGAAATCCCTAAGAGGTAGCCAGTGCATTATTAATTTATGAAATTACAGAGGATGCTCAAAATGGTGGGTATCTTTAGCTCAACCAGTCAACTTGGACTAGCTGGGTTAAATAAGAATATAAAGGTATTAATGATGGTACTTTTGCACAGAAATCTACTGGTTAGGGTATTTCACAGGAAATGTTGAAAATTACCAACAGGAGTTTCTTGCCCCAATGTGCAGGATAGAATCTGATTCGGCTGTGTGCTGCAGCCAGCTGGAGGGACGTGATCCTTCTTTTTAATTATTTGTGTAACAACTGTTCAGTGAAAACAAATTTAACTGAGGGAACAGGTTTTCCAGTCTTTTGTTCCTGGCTGAGTGATTTCACCACTGGGCAATGATTAGGCTTTCAATATCCTGACAACAATCTAATAAAGGAGCAACATCCTGTTTCTTATATTGCTGGCATGAAACTGAGTGGAATGGAGATAAAGCAACTTTCTTAATATCACAGAATACATCTGTGGAAAAACCAACTGCTTGAATCTAGCTCTCCGAACTCCTGTCATATTAACAGTACCATCCTTCCTCTTCTTAGGTTATCTGAAAACTCATAAAAGGATGTTCAGTACAACTAGAGACTAAGCTTGTAACATGCTTTAAAAACTAATGATGGCCTTTTAAAAATAAAAATACCACTGTTTTCCATCTGATGGAAGACCCTAGAGCAGGTCGTCATGTAAATTTTGTACTAATGAGGACTCATGCACTGAATTTCAAATATGGTTTATTTCAAAAATCAAGAGATAATTTATCCAATTAACATTCATGATTCTGGAAGACATTATATGAATATCAAATTTGATCCCTCTAGGAATTCAAAGATGATGCTCTCTGGGAAATGGTTATTAATATGTTGTTATTTTGCTGGGCAGTTAAAGAGGAAGAAGAAAAGATGTCAACACTTCAGGTTGTACTTTCAAAACAAGAGAAACATTAAAACAAGCAACATATTGCAAAACTGGTGAAAGAAAAAGTATCATTGTGAAGAGAAGTCAAGTCTGAGTATCTAAGGTGTTTTTAGCACCAAAACAAAGCCTTTATTTAAGAAAAAAGATGTTAAGGTTGACACTGTCCCTCTAAGCAAGAAGTGTCCTCAATCTAAAACATTTAATCTCACCCATCAAAACAGAGTATTTCAAAAAATATGTGTAGAGGAACTATTTGTCATTTTTTTCCCAGACTGTCAGCCTGATGAAAGGGTTTTGTTGTTTTTCAGACAATACTCAGACAGCATTGCCCGAGTTGTTCAAGATGCAAGCAGAGTTTGAAGCGTGAAACACCATGAAAAGCACCTATTTAAAAAAAAAAAAAATCTGTCTCAATAAATTAATCTTCTTCTGACTATGGGCTTTCAGAAGTGGAGGAAAAAGCAGGCAAATATATGATTTTAAAGTTCAGTTCCTAAAGTAAGTTCTGTATTATTGCCTTTTTCAATTCCCTTCTGAAGCCCAAATTAAGCCTATACAGAATGTCAGGTCTCCAATTTCTTTCCTAATGTTCTGTCAGTGAATATCACCATGAAGAACAATAATTACTTTCATATACTTGCTCTTGCCTTTAAATAATTGCAGAGATTTTGTTTGTATGTTAATCACAGGATAAAAAGAAAAAAAAAAAAAAAGAGGGAAGAAAAAGTAATGAGCCACATGATTCACAATATCCTTTCAAGTAAAACCAGAAGAATTATACTGCAGTGGTTTCTCCAGTTGGCTACAGCTTTTCAGAATGATCTATAGGTCAAACCCCAAATCTAGTATTCTGTTCTGAAAAATAAACTGCACTAATCTAGAAGTGATACGTGAGGAAATACCTAAGCCTCATATTTTATAATATAATGTAATCCCAGAAACAAAAATAACAGATAAAATTTAAGAATATAAATTCTGTTTTCTATTTTTTCTGCACTTGAATAAATCCAAGTATGGTTAGGTATTATTCCATTTAATAATGTAATGGAACCTCTGTATACCATTTATCATCTCTTGGGGCTCATCTCTGCTTTAGTCCAAAAAATTATTTGTGTATGTGAATGAAGATGGCAGATCTTTTATCAGCACCGTTTTCAACCTGAATGAAAATGAAAAACTTTGTCAAATGGTTGCAGGATGAAAGCAGGTCATTAATTCCTTAAAGTACAATCTTCATCAGCTCTTAAAGAAAGAGGGAGACCAAGATGGAAAGCAAGAGGGAGAGAGAGAGAGACTTTGGTTTTGACAATGCTTCAGCAGGCTGCTTAAGTTTGTTTTCATCCCCAGTGTAATACACTGCTATTCTATACAATTATATTGAGGAACAGGCAACAGCACTGAGAAGAAACTGGTTAATGCATCTCTTACTTTGACTTCTTTAAAGACAAGGCACTGGCACATGGCAGATACCCTAGCAACAACACAACTACTTGATCTCAGTTGTATTCATGCTGGAAGATGCCACTAATCATCTTCTTATACAGGAGATATTAGAGAAACCAGAGAGGTGAACTGCAAATTTAGCTATATGACAGCCTAAAGCACAGAATCTCAGAATCACAGAATGATTGAGGTTGGAAGGGACCTGCCTGAGGTTGCTCAAACCTAGAACCAGTTGCCCAGGACTGCATCCAGATGGATTTTAAATATCTTCAAGGAGGGAGACTCCACAACCTCCCTGGGCAACCTGTACGAGTGCTCAATCACCCTCACAGTAAAAAAGGGTTTCCTGATACTCAGACAGAACCTCTTGTGTTTCAGTTTGTGCCCATTGCTTCTAGTTCTGTCACTGGGCACCACTGAAAAGAGCCTGGCTCCTTCTTTACACCCTCTCTCCAGGTATTTATACACATATGAGATTCGCCCTGAGCCTTCTCTTCTCCAGGCTAGACAGTCCCAGCTCTTTCAGCCTCTCCTTGTATGACAGGTGCTCCAGTCCCTCAATCACCTTAGTGGTCCTTTGATGGACCCTCCAGTATGTCCATCTCTTATACTGAGGAGCCCAGAATTGGACACAGGACTCCAGGTGTGGCCTCATCTATGCTGAGTAGAGGGAAAGGATCACCTCCCTTGACCTGCTGGCAGTACTTTGTTTAATGTAGTTCAGGTTACCATTAACCTTATTTGCAACAAGGTCACATTGCTGGTGTCTGTGAGGATGCCCAGGTTCATTTTCACCAAGCTGCTTTCCAGCTGGACAGACCCTAGCATATGTTAGTGTATGGGGTTGTTTCTTCACAGGTGCAGGACATTACATGTCTTGTTGAGCCTCATGAGGTTCTCATCAATCCATTTCTCCAGCCTGCCTAGATGGCAGCACAACCCTCTGGCATATCAGCCACTCCTCCCAAGTCATAGTGCCTGCAAACCCACCACCAAGTGCTGGTGTCTGCAAACCTGCTGAGGGTACATTCTACCCCATCATCCAGACCGTTAATGAAGATAATAAACAGGACTGGACTGAGTATTGACCTTTGGGGCACACTGCTAGTTATCAGCCTCCAACTAGACTTCGAGCCACTGATCACCACTCTCTGGGCCGGTTTTCAACCCACCTCCCTGTCAGCTAATTCATCCCATCATCAACAGCTTGTCTGAGGATTGCCTCCCCCAAGTTCAAGAGAAGTCCATCCCAATGGGCTGATCCCAATGAAGATCTCATAGGAGACCATGTCAAAGACCTTACTGAAGTCCAGGTAGACAATACCCAGTGCTATTACCTCATTTACCAGGACAGTTATCATCAATGCACTCCAGGAACTTCCTGGATTGCTTATGTCCTGCTGTGTTGTCCTTCCAGCAGATATCTGAGTAGTTGAAATCCAACATGAAGATGAGGGACTGTGAATGTCAGGCTTTTCCTGTCTGTCTGTAGAGAGCCTTATCTGCTTGTTCTTCTTGGTCAGGTGGTTTATGGTAGACACCCACTATAAAGTCACCTTTGCCTGTCCTCTCTTTAGTCCTAACCCATTAACTCTTCCTCGGCTCCTCTTCCACTCCCAGGCAGAGGTCCATGTACTCCAGCTGCTCTCTCACATAAAGGGAACAACTCCCCCTCCTTGTGTTCCAATCCTGTCCTTCCTAAAGAGCCTGTATCCCTGCCATGCAACAGTCCAGTCATGGGACCCATGCCACCAGTTTTCTGTGATCCCAGGAAGGTCATAGCCCTGCAACTTCCAAGGATCAGAAGCCAACCAAGTGATTTTGCCTTACCTCAGTGAGATCAAAACATGATTAAAGTTTGTAGATGTCACTAAAATGGAGGTGGAGGGTTAAATTATAAACCAAAGCATGCTCTTACAAATTAACAGTTAGAATTTTGTACTGTAGCTACAATGATGTTTTGGACAACAGCGATGTAAATTCTGAAAATAAGAAAAGTCATTCAACTTAAGTGTGGATGTAAAACCTTCTTCCTTCTACCTCTGCATTTCTATATGCATTTCATAGTATTATTATTTTACATTATTACATGTTGCTATTGCATGATGTCAAAAATGAAAGGGAGCCAGAATCTTTTATTAGTTCCACGGATACACTTGGGAAAAAAGGAAGCAGGCATGTTTTTTCAAATGTTCTTCAGGTCTGAAAAGGAAGAACCAAACTTGATACTATATAAACACTGGGAACAGTTGCCATGAAATTCAGTCTGTTATGTTAACTGACCAGTTTGACAGAAAAGGGTAGTTATCATTTGGAGTGGACTGACAGGTTAACAAGGAGAGAAGTAAAAGATAAAACCAGTGGGTAAAAGATGTAATTTCATGATGCTATTTTTTCAGGAAAGACAGTTTATGAGCTCCTTATTGTGTCCCTGTTTGTGCCGCTCCACAAATGTAGCTGATTGAACTTGTAGGGGTCAAAATGGTGTCTTATTCCCTGTGCAAGTAATTTCAGTGAGTCAGTTTACAGCTGCTGCTCAAGCTGTTGTGTAGGTGAGCTATGATCAAAGGAAGCAAATGACATGGCTACTCCAAAGTGGCTTTGAAAGAAAAGCCATTGTCTTATGAAACTACACACTGGGGGGAAGAGAGAAAGAGAGAGAGAGAGACGTAACTGATTTCTGTGGAATAATGAGGATTAGAAGAAGGTGAGGATGAAAAAATTGCAATGGACCATAAAATAATGCCACTTAAAAGTCCACTAACTGAAGAAGTCAGATTTGGAAGTGGCTTTTTCTTCCCCACAGAAGCTACCCCAATATTTTTCTTCCTAGACAACTGCAGCTAAAAGAACATAGTTGTCAAAGGATGGCACTTTTCTTTGGAAACATATCTGCAAAAGAAAAAAAAACTCATTTGAATATTTATGTTTTCTCATAAAGATAGCTGCCTTTCAAAAAAAACCTAATGATATAGCGTATTAATTTTCCATGTTTATTGCTGTACAATATTCAGGTTTTGGAGAGAAAGCAGGGAAATTTGATAGAGCAGTCTTTATATCCTCTACCATTCATTTTCATTGATTGACTGCTTCCTTCTAGGTCCACAGAAGTTATAATATGAACATCTATAATGTGCTGTTAGAATTAATTACTTTTGTTTAAGTTTCCTTAATTTCCCCAAGTTGCAACAAATAGACATCTCATCATTGAGCAGGATTTGATGTCTAAGTTAAATCTTTGGTTTGGTGTGGTTATGGATATGGTTGATGGAACTGTGCATTAGCATTCTGACTTCCAGATAATTTGTTAAACATGCTCTTTGAGGTGGGCACTGTATGTACAGTCACTTAATGTAATGTGTTTCTAATACATATATCTCAGGCTGCTTCTGCACTGCCTCTTTAATAATTTTATTGTGCTTTAAAAAATTAAGTAAAAATATTTTTGATTGTCTGTGAATTTTTGGATAAGAGAATAAACACCTTACTTCCATGTATTTCCTTCATTTGCTTTTATTAAAATGCAAATTTAAAAGGAAAGGAAATAAAAAAATAAAGGAAGGGGAGGGGGAAGAAATGCTTTAACTATTACTGTAAAAATATAAAAAATTACATCTGCAAATTTATCCATTTGAAAATTTGTTTCAGAATTTTGCACACTTATTCAAACCATGTAGAGAAGTATTGCTTTACAGTCTTCAGTTACATTATACCAACCTTTTTGTTCTTTTTTTGACAGGCATCTATCTGGTGTTATATAATATAAAAATGATATGGGGATAGTCTTAGACTGTAATTGAAAAATGACATAATTTGCAATTATCACTTAAGTTTTAGAGTCCTTTACAGTATCTGTGTCTCTCAGTAGGTGGAGTGAAATATTTGAGAAAAAAAAAGTTTATTCTGGTGAGAGTTGCAGTTCGCCTTGTGAATAAATAGTTATCTAAAGCAGTGCAAGTAATAAAAATGTTAAATGTGAAACATTTACATGTATGTCTGCCTTTAACTAAAGCATTCTTTCCATTAGGGAGAATGATTCTTCTGTTAATTTGATTGTGTCTCTTAGAGTTGGCAAACTCTGTAATCCAAGGTGATATCAATGTTTGCAAAAATGACAACTGGTAGCAGTATCAGACTGAAAAAAAGGACTGAAATAATCATCATTAACGTAGCCTAAAAGCATGCAAGGAACTGTTCAAACAATTCAACATAACATAAAACTCTATTCCAGTGTCCCAGAATATTCCAAAGCACTATTTAGTACACAAGTATCCATGTAGCGTCAGGGGTTTTGCCCCTTTTTGTGAATAAATGAGGCTTCAGTCTGTATTCTAGGTGCTAAAAGATACACAATTTTAACACATTCTTATGAGAAATGTTTGATGTTTTCACATTTTCCTTACGGAGGATTTTGAAGGAAATGAAATTAGTTAGTCATACTGTTAGCCTGGACTGCTTGCCACCATTACAATTATACAAATGGTCACATTTATTTCATTCTTGTACCTGTATTTTTTGATAAACTGACCTTTTTCAGTCTGAAAACTAAACAGTCTGCATGTAATGAAAGAACCATATGCAACGAATAAATATTTATTCATGGGGAATGCAATGTTTAAATTAGAATGAAAAAGTCTCCTAGAACTAAACATTATTCAATTAGAAAAGGGCAAAATAAATATCCAGATTTGTCTCAGACTTAGCAGGCTTTCCATGTCAAACTGGAAGATTTCAACTTAAAACAGAACAAGAGTCAAGGGAGGATAAAATGTTTTGTTTCTTGTTTGTTCCTGTATGACTAGATTCTCCTTATGCTTTCCTCAGTTTACATCAGTTAGTGGGTTGATATCAATAATACTAGAGCAATTGTTTGTTTCCCACACTGATAGCATCCTGTTAAAGGAATTTCCCAAGCAGAGAAGCTGGTGCCTGGAAACAAAGATCCTCTTCTGTCTCACTCTTTCACAGTTAGTTTGAAAGTAAGGGTACATGATAGAGATCAGTTGTGCTACCATGTATTAAGACATCTACTGTAAAGCTGTAATTGACAATGAAGAACCTTGAGTCAGCCTCAAAAGAAACATATTAACCTAAAATACACACATCAAGCAGCAAAGTAAGCCTGAACAGTAGGATGTCAAGACATGGTAGCTTAATCTTTCTTAAGCTCTGTGCTAGTACCTCCATAGGTTCTGCCTTGCTGGTAAAGAAAGTAGTGTTTGTCAATATTAGCAATTTGAGCATGACTTCAGTTAGGTAAGTTTTATGATCAAATCAAAACATAAGGTAATATTTTTGACATCAGGACCATCTATCTTTGCAGTTTTCTATGTTGGGTTTGCCCAGATTTGAAGTCCATAGGTACTCTACTTTCCAGAGCTTCTGATCTAAGCTGACATAGAAGTGTAAAGCTAAATGATATTTTTTCAAATTCTTGTAAACTTATATTAGAAAAAAATGGGGAAGTAAGATAACTGGAAGATAGAAGCAAGGATATGCTTCCTGAACATGCAGGTTTTCTTCATTTTACTTTACCAGCTGAACAGTCATTTTGTCAGACTAGGCCATATGTTCCTTCACCACAGAGGCCATCTTTGGTACTCTATGGCAGTGTTCCCAGACAATGGAGGAGTCTAGCTTAGTCAGACATGACACTTTAATTTGAGAGATGTGTGAAATATTTTATATCTTTTCCTCTGAACAAAATCATATGGCAAGCAATTTTCATAAACCAATTCACAAAAAGCTTTCTGCTCTGCCTATTTCAACTGCAGTCCTATCACTTTACACCATAGTCCACACAGAATTTCAAGCCTACCAGATAAACCCAAACTCTAATTTGTGTTTTCTTGTTTGTTTTGTTTTGGTTTTTTAATTGCTGTTTTAACATTATTATCTGCCTAACAGCTCTATAACAATTGAGAAAATTAGCCTTGTCTTCCCAGGGTAATTTCTGAAATAACAGACTACCTCCAAAACGAGAAAACTACGGCCACAAAAGAAAAGAAAAGGAGGAAATGAAGACACATAAATCCTTTTTCATCTCCAGTTGTATCTCATAGATTTAAAACACACAGCACTCTTTCATAGAAGAAATAGAGCACTCGTTACAGTCCTATTACCACTCCTTCCTTTCCTCCCCCAAAAGGCAAGATGGCGTGCATATTATGTACAAACTCCAAAATCCTGTTTAGATTGTGATATTTTCTCCATGGCTTTTTATGCAGGATGTGTTCTGTACAGCTGTTTCTAAGGGACACGTTTTCCATCAGCGAGGAACCATTGTCCTTTCCAGCCTCCAAATCTGACAGTATCAAAGGGCTGACCAGAGAATAAAAAATGTTGATTACTTCTCCATAAGCTAAAGTTGGACTTTACTACTTTTCCTTGTAAAAAAAAATACACTCTCATGCACAGCATTACAAATCTGCTAATCAGTTACAAAATACTTTTGCTTATTTTATACGTACACAGCCTTTTTTTAAAACATGTCATGCATTCTTGTCATGTTTGGAGATAGTCTAGCTTTCAGTGGCCTTTTGACGTAGGTATAATATATATGGACGCCAGGCACACACTTGCTGAAAGTCCAGCTTGGTTCAGTTGAGTTGCAGGCCTTCAGTCTCCATTAGTTCCATCACAATACAGAATTCCTGTCAGATACATCAGCAGTTATTTCTAATTTCACTGATCTATTAGACACCTAGTACCTTTTAAAAGGTAAACTTAGGATGCATTTGAAAACACCCACTAGAAAGAGGCAGCAGACTTAGAAGGACAGAATGTTGTGGTGTTTTTATACTTTTAATTTTCCTATTCAGAGGGGATCACTGTTTACTTAGCTGAATGACAAGCCACAGTTATTGACTTGCTACTCTTGAAGTAATAGATATTACTTTTTCTAGCATTAATTATAGGTGCGTAAAACTAATGAATATTGTTATTTCTCCAGTTTACATACAAATGTCATGCAAAAATTTCAGCAAAGTGTTGTACCTTCTATAAATATATATTTGCCTTTACACATACCATAATCTTTTGGGATTTGGCAAACTTCTTTTTTTTTTTTCTTTTTACCAGGCAGCTGGACATTATGCAAATTTCATTTAGGAGAACAAACTAGAAAGCAAGTAATTTCCTTCTCTGTTACTCAACAAAGTAATATCTAGACTTTGCATAAACAGAGAACACAGAAACTGAAAAGGTACTGAAAAAAGTGGCAGCACAGAATGCTTTTTATTTAAAAGAAATGTATAGAGAAATAGCCCTGGGTTCAGGGAGGAGCAAAATACATATAATGATACACACATATGAGCCTTCCCTTTAAAATCAGTAGAAGTTTCAATGAGATAATTTTATATATAGGAATAGTCCTAATGCACATTGTGATGAATGACATTTTAATGTGATCCTTTTTAGGAAACTTCCAACTTCTAAAAATTCTGTTCCAGATATTTAGATGTATATATTTAATTAATTACCACTCAATTTTTAAGTTTTCTTTTCACATCTGAAGTTATTTCCAGTGGCTCTATTTTGTATATTGGTTCCTGTTTTTAGGGCTGGATTAGGTGAGGTTTTGTTGTTGTTGCTGTTTTGGGGGATTTTTTAAGATTTTGTTGAATTTCCTGAATTTTAGGACAGGGTTTTTTTGTATTGGATCAGCTGTTGAGGGATTGTTTATTTCGTTAAGTATCAGTTCTATTTGGTATCCAGGCAGCACTGCGTATGTTGGCGCACTGCTAATCAATATATAGGACCCTATTTGACAATCTTAAGTAAGGCTGAACAGTATTTACACATGCAATCTAAAATCAGGCTGGCCATAAAATGGAAGTCAATATAAGTAAAGACTGTAAAATACAATTCCTGATATTGATTTATACAGAACAGTACTCATGTCTGTACACTACTAATTTCTTTCCAGTGCTTTATTTTGATTGGTGGACATGAAGCCATCAAATCAGTTATAGGTTATCCCTACTGCTCTAATTACTTTTACACTATCAGGAGAGTTTGTGCACTTGTGTAAACAAGTGACCCACATCCCCAAAAGAAGCAAATGAGCATTTGAAAAAAAAAAAAAAATCTTATTAAATCACTGCAGTGGAAAATAAAGACAAAGGAGAAGGAAACAGTTTATTTTTACAATTTCTCTCCTCTCAGAATTGTCAAAATTTTTATTGACTTGGACAATCCAATGTTTAAGATGATGGTTAAAAGAGACTATTAAAGTTTTCTCATAAATTGCATAACTCTTTCAGCCTTAGAAGTTTGGGGAATAGAATTTTCCTTTGTGGAGAGTTCTGGCTGCAGTACTGGGCAAAAGTTAATCTGCCATAACTTCATTACTTCTAAAGAGAAGTGAATGTCTTACACAACAGAAAATACTGAGGTCTTGAAAAGAACTATTATAATTGTTATTTAGGTTGCTAAAACCAGAAGAATCTCTTAACTGAAACAACTGGGGTCAGGGGTCCCTACTAAAGGCATTATTTCACACTTTTGATTTAACACTCGTTTAACACTGTGTTGCAGAACTGTGCACAGAACAGTGTCCTCATTACTAACCAGAATCAGACCCTTTTTTTTTTTTTTTTCTTCTAGTTCTGTCTTTAGTTTTTCTGTTGCTTTTTCAGTGACTGAAAGATGTGGGTTCAAGCAAGCTGGCCTAGAGCTGAGTCCTTCTGAGAGAGCTCTGCAATCACTGAGTTCACACTTCCCAGCTCGTTAGAGCCCATGTCCCCCATATTTAAGCTTTAAGGTTGACTATTCCTAGAAAATTCTGCATAAACTTTCTAGTCCCTTAGGCAGGGACTTCTCTACAGCCAAGAGATAGATGCAGTAGTGTCAGGTGAAAGGAGAGAAAGCTCTATCTCCTGTCTCCAGGTGTGAAGATAGATAGTCTCTCTAAAGACACCTGATAGGGCAACTATTAACACCAGAGCCGAAAGACCAGCACACTTTCTTCTTGCCAGACTGCATCTGATGGAAGGGTAGAATTAAAATCATCCAGACTGTTTGACTGAGACACTTCTAATTAATATAGTCCTGGTTGAAGGCTGCAAAATGCCCCCCATTGATTTCTAGTTCCTGTACAACCAACCACTAGAGAGGTGTGTGCAATGACAAGCTGCTTCATAACAACGATTCCACAGAAAAAAAGTTTTCACCTATGTCATGGTTTGAGCCCAGAGGGAAACTGAGCACCATGCAGCTGCTTGCTCACCCCTTCCCCCTCAGGAATGGGAAGGAGAAAATAAAGCAAAGGCTTGGGAATTGAGATAAGAACAGGGAGGGGTGATTCACCCATTATGGTCTTGGGTAAAATACAGATTCAATAGGGGAAGAAAAAGAACATTAATTTAATTCAAACACTAAAGGCAACAACAGTTAACAGAGTGGAACAGTAAGAAGCATTACCACATCTCAAAAACACTTTCCCCCCACTCCTCCCTTCTTCCTGGGCTCAGCTTTGCTCCTGATTTCTCAACCTCCTCCCCACCAGCCGTGCAGGGGGAAGGGAATAGGGGTTATGGACAGTCCCGCTGCTCCTTTCTCCTCATGGGGAGGACTCCTCGCATTCTTCTCCTGCTACAATATGGTGTCACTCTCACAAGAGACAGTCCTCCATGAACTTTCTCTGAGTCCTTCCCACAGGATGCGTTCTTCCCAAGGTGCTCCAGTGTGTGTCTTCCCCATGTGTTCCAGTCCTTCCAGTGCCAAACTACAACACTGGGGACTTCTTTCTATAGAGTCCCAGCCTTCTTCAGGCACAGTTATCTGTTCTGGAGTGGGGTCCTCCACAGGCTTCAGGTTGGCATATGCTCCTCCGTGGATCTCCATGGGTGGCAGGGGGTGTGGCCCTTCTGTTTCACCATAGACTGTAAGAGGGTCTCTGCACTGACACACCTCCCCCTGCTCTCCTTCTCCTTTCTTCCACTGACCTTGGTGTTTGCATAGTTGTTCTCTTTGCAGCTCCTCCTCACAACTCCATCTCCTCCTGCCAGATCCCTCTTCTTAAATATCTTATCACAGAGGCACAGTCACTGTCACTAATTGGCTTTGCCCTTGCCAGAGGCAGGTCCAACTTGAAACCAGGGGAGCTTCAAGAAGCTTCTCACAGGAGGCCCCTCCCCTGCTACCAAACCTCCCACCACACATGCAAACACAACACGTTTCCAGTGGTGTTCCACGACCATGTTCAATTTAGATTATCAGCAATTTTTAAAGTAGAGAACAACATTTAAAAGGTTACCATTACAATCTTAAAAACAAAATTTACAGAGTTAAAACTGTAAATTTCAGCAAGAGAATATAGGTTTAATTTCTTATATGATCACTTTATTTTGACTAGAATTTGGCTTCTCTAGATCTTTAACACTGGTTATATATTTGCATTAAAGCAATATTTTTTTATTAAAGCAAATCTTACCCATAAAATTCCCAGTCTTTAAAGACCAAACTGAACTGAATATGAAAACCCCTGTCTCTTTACATTGTCTCTATATCATTATAAATGTGTAAGTATGCCTTACTCATTGCCATGTATTCTGCTCTCTCACGTCTCTGTTAGAAGTTGGGGATTAATGATGGCCTCAAAAATGGTGTAAAGCAGCAGCCACAACTGATCCAAGCCCTCTGTTGTAAGTGAAGATATCAACAGAAGCAGCTCTGTGCAGGTCTGTGGCTTACATGCTGTTAATGCTATGCATAACAGTTTAGGAACCCTTGTCTTGTATGATTCATGTTTTTCTCAGAATCATCATTCTAAAAGATTATTATAATAATGCAAAAAAAACCAAAAGAAGGATTATAGTACAATGTCCTTTTTCTTCTTTTGTTCCAATAATTACTGTCTGTCATTTAAAGGATGTATCATTGTAGTCTGAATCAGTTTGGCTTCTATTTTCAGTTGCTGATTCTTGGGATGATCCAAGAATAAGATTCTCTATCCTTTGAAACCTTAATTTCAAGATTATTTTTTTCTTTCTGAAAGGCTTGCAGGAGTCAAACAAAACCCTGAGTTCAAGAGTTATGAATGAAACTTGGTAGCCTATGATGTGCAGATGGTCACATCAGATTAAGATTCTGTGACCTTTAAATATACAAATCCCATCCATTAAGTACAAGGATTACAGTTGTGCTCTGTTGTAGAAAAGAGGAAGAAAATAAAAGTATGAAAGGATTTTTCTCTTTTTTTTTTTTTTTTTTTTGGTACAATAAAACCTATCTACATCTGGGTGAATCCTTTCATCTCCTTTTATATTCAGTGGAGAGAAATGAAAACACTTTATTCCACTGATTACACAAGAAGGTTGGGGAACTGTCTCAGAGACAGACTCCATTTGGTCACACAAATTCCCCCTTTTGTACATAGTGACTTCCTTGTTCAGTCAGTGCTTACACAATTATAATACACAAAAATGATCATTGAAATACCATGCAAGTTAGATATGCAAATGTTGAGTATCTGTTTTAAGCCCAGCTGTCATTTCAGTTTACCAGCATGGGTCCAATAGCCATGGCCATCACAGGCCAGCTAAGCACCATGCTTCTTATTGAGTAGACTCAGAGATCCCTCATACTGACTACAGTTTCCATTTGACTTAACTGAAGAGAAGATCATAAAATTAATATTCAGTCACATGTAGCACTTTTATTATCATGTATGTTGCACAAAAGTATTTGTAAGCTACTTCTCCATTCATCTCAAAATAATAGAAAATAAAATCATTCTGCTTAACTGAAATTTCATTTAAACAAAAAAATATTTTAAAGTCAGTTTTAAAAAAGGCTATTTGCATAAGAAGCAATCTAAAATGGTGGGGATAGGGCCTTATGGGAGTTTTTAAATTCAGATTTCATGTGAAGAGAAATATACTATGTACCCTTTTGAAGATAGGGATGAAGGTGATTTGCATCTTAAAATATCATTCTTAAAAAAAAGAATGACAGAATATTAAGACCATTATGTTAACACATTTTTTCTGTTTCTCTTCAAAATATGCATATTCTTTACTTTTTCTTAGAATGTTTATAGCACAAAGGTATTTTTAGAAATTCAGAACTCTTATGTCTTCAAAGTCACATTAGATGCAATTTTATTCCTGCCTGGAAAAATGTAGATGGTTTAGAAGAATCTGTGACATGCTCTTATTAATGAGATTTAAGTCACATTTCTTTTATATCTTTTCCCCTAACACCATTACATTTGAATTACAGAAATTAATATGTTCATCTTGAAGAGCAGTGCTTCATAGAAATCTTATGAGAAAGACAGCAATAGAGCATCAAATTTTAAAATTACTAATATAATAATTTCTTTAGCAACCAATATCAGTGGTTAAAGTGATAATTGTAATAGCTGTTGCCAAATACAAGATTTACCAGGATGAATCTGAATTGCTTAACACTGACACAGGGACTCCATGTAATGAGCAGCTTTCCTTTTCTCCGAGGAATCTTCTATGGGCCATAGAGGAGGAATTTGGATGTGTGAAGCAAATGTCAGTAAGCAGATCTGTGGTCTTAATTTAGTAGATCAGAGAAATATTAGTTCTTCTGGTAGATTCAGGTACAGATTCTGCCTTTGCTGCCCTTGCCTGTTCATTTGATGATATTGCAAATGAGTAGACAAAGGGTCAAATGTGTCCAATGAGTGTAATATGAAGATCATGTGTACATTTTGTCTTGAGTAGGAAAAGCCAAAAGGTTTTCTTTGATTTCCTGTAATTAACCTTGCCAGACAGACCATGAAGAAGAGTAAATAAGCAATCTGCAGTCAAGCATGCAGTTACCCTTCTATAGGGTCATATGTTGACTTTATGAAAAGAACAATTACTTACCCCTCAGAAAATCTTGTTCAAGATATTGCAATCAGGACGCAGATAGAGAAGAAATACGTGTCATCAGTGCATGCAGGCTTTGATTAAAGTGTCAGGAGTATGCATATGCCCTAATGTTTTTCCCATATTTTCAGATAGGCATATGAAAGATGGATCTATTAGCAGTATCCTTCAGTTTTATTCCCATCCAGAGAATATAATCTCTCAAAAAAAAGAAAGAAGTCCGAAGGGACATCAGCATCTCGGTTCTTATATTAAAGGGCACCTCAGGCCTTAATTCAAAGGGCCCTGGACATATATACTGGTTTAGAAGTCACAAGAAATAATCTGCCTCATGCGCAAGAGGTGGAGGTAGGGGTCATGATGTGCAGAGAAGCCATGTTGCACATACAAGAAATAGGGTACTTTATGGCTATGTCTATCTCAGTATATTCTGGGGACTAAAACTAGTGGATCTGTAGCAAGGCATTGTTGATGCTAAAAACCTTACTTGACACATTGTAAAAATTTTGAATCTCATACTTTTTTTATTTTTATTTTTTAAACTTCACACAAGTTAGTCTGATGCCCATTTGCAACTCGTGTTCATTAAACGCAGTCTTGGGAAAACCTTCCAGTTCACTTTCATCCAAAGGAAATTCTGCTCTTGTGTTCTGAGACCCCCCCACATTATGCTCTCTGATCTAAACAAAAACTGTGACATGCAGGTGCACCATAATACCTACAGGAACCTAAACTCTTATAGGCTCATAATCTAAAATCACGCTGCAGCTCAATAACTGAAATAGGCGAGAGTTACATGCCAACCACGGTTCATCTGGCCCTAATTCCATCTGTAGCCTGGTGGTTAATGCTATGTAGCATATAGGTAAGACTATTTCTGGTAGCAATTATGATAGCAATAAGACTATTTCTGGTAGCAATTATGATAGGAATCATAAGAATGTTCGCTGGATGGGACCTTTGATCTTTGCATCATGTTTTAACCCCCTAGACCACTGTGGTAGTAGTCACGGTGCAAAACACTTTATACATGTGTTCAATTCTAACAAAAGAGTCTTTAAGTAGGGAAGAGAAGAATCATGGATTCCTTTTCAATGCCTTATGTAGGAAGATGATACAGAGGGATAACGCTTTCCACACAAGCTCCTGTACCCTTTTATGGTATTTAAGGATATAGACAGGATAATTGCAATATACTATATACATTTAATTTAATTCTCATGTAATTATTACAGACTTACTTTATTATCAGAGTAGAAAATCAGAAATTCTTAAGATGCTATTAATTTAATCTGAAAAGAGTCATGACAAAAAGTTCAGTCAAACTTTGTTATCCAAGGAAGTGACTAGTGGGATACAAGCAGCTTTTCACTTAGTTTTACTAAGAGTAGTTGTCTGAAGTAGGGAGACAACTGTGTCAAGGTCAGTGGAAAACACTTACTTAGCCATGCAGATACCCAGTCAACCTTGTACTCCTCCTGGATGCTTGGCTGGCCTGGAAAAAACATTGCAGAGCTTGCACTCCTGATCCAAGTGGTGCCTTCCAGCTTCAAATCAGTGTGCACAGCAAAACAAATCCCCCAGCAGCGCCTGGCCCCTGTCCTTTTAGAGCTGGCAAACTGCCCAGGCTGAGTCCCTGGGGTTGCTGGCTGAATCTCCAGCAGGCAGCTGCACCCGCACACTGCAGCCAAGGCCAGACAAACCATTCTGGCGCATCCAAGACTCTCTTCTCTTCAGCCATCTCAATCAAACTTTGGTCAGAGCTCCCTCATCCGGCAGCCTCAGCCCATGTGGCAAACTTCTGATATGACCTGCAGAGTGTGATTTCCAGAGAAGATATCAGAGGTTGGCAATCCTTTTTCTAGTATCACCATACTTCCTAGCAAGCACACATTCAGGCAGAGTAGCCCTTGACTCAAGGGAGCTTTTTACCGTTCATGTTGTGATAGACAGTAAACTGTTTGTTCATCAAATTCCATTAAAGATACTGGGAGCTCGTGACATGTTATTCCATAAACTATGTAGGCCTAAACTTAATCTTAACTATTACACCGTGTAACGACTAACTGACTGCAAGTGCTTATCTAAGTTGAAATGCTGAAGCAAGGACTCCTACTGTGCAAAAGACTGAAAAGAGGGACAAAGGGAAGAGGGACAAAGGGGAGAAAGACAAAGGGGAGAAGAAGAAGAAAAAAAAAGGGGGTAGTGTCTATACTTTGTAAGATATAAACAAGAACTTTGTGAGCCACTCTCAGGAAAGCAGGAAATACGAGGAGTTGGTGACGTGAGGAAGACCTGGATGGAGCGACCCCCTAGCTGCAAAGTGCGCAGACGCAGGGTACACCTCTCAGAGAGACCCGATACCGGAAGGCGGAGTATATAAAAAAGACTGACCCTCGGGAAGTGAGCGTGCGCCGTTGGTGGAGCAGGGACTCCCCGGCCGCCCAGCGCTGTTTTGCTTATTGCTGCTTGCTAAAATAAATAATTGAAATTTAATTTGTCCTAACTTGCATCATTTTGGCAAGATAGTCTATAACAATGTGGTATATACTTTCATATGCTTACTAGAATATAATTGCCAGGTTCACTAAAGACTCCTTCTAGGTCAATCACGTTTTATGATGCAGCATCTCTGATATGTCTCTCTTCTGAATATCCATTCATACAGAGGAATTCCTCAACAAAAGAAGAGACTGGAAGAAGGAGGGAACAAATGACTATGTATTCAGAACTAAAGAAATCAAGGCACAAGAGCAAGCGAGGAAGAAAAAAATAAATTATTTATTATACACCACATTTATGAGAATAAATGTCCTAACCATATTGCTTAAATTATGCAGAAAGATTAATGTGGCTCAAATATTAATGAAAAAAGGTTATAAACTATTAGGAAGATGAAGTGAACCAGGGGAGATGATAATATAAAACTACATTGTTTTTTTCTGAGTCACAGACAACTGAAAAATGATCTTGATTATTTACAGATTAGCAGGTTAAGAAAGGTCTGAAGTGTACCTCACAAGCCATAAAATCATGCAAGAGAACAATAAGACCAGACTCTTTAATCCTTCATAATATGTAATCAAATTTTAATTTTGGAGAACTTTCATTCTTGTGATACAATCACTTACAGAGATTTGAAAGAATAGATACAGATACAAAACAATGTTTTAAATTAAAAGAGTGCATTCCGAACCAGAAAAAAATATATATCTTGAGAAGTGTCTTGAGAAAAGAAGCACTGATTAAAGAAGATAAACATCATAAAATACTCATAATTAAAAATGTTGGGGGAGTGTCTCTGTTTAAACACATCTTAACTACTACTACAAACACTTTGAGGAACTGATTAGGTAGGTTACTACTGCATTTGTGATAACATTAAGTGCACATTAAGTGTACATATATAAAAATAAGTATACATGTACATGTATCTATAAATATGTATATAGATACATGTACATGTATAAAAAGGCACACATATGCATGTATGCATATACACAGACACTTACAAATGAATGCAGCAAACTGAAAAAAAAAGAAATTGATCATTTTGATTCACTGCTAGAAATAATTTCAGAAAATTAATACGGGAAGTGAAAATGTAGGGAGGAAGCACAAAAAAGAAGAACTGAGGAGTAACAAAGAGATTGCTAAAAATGTCAGGATGTACATTTAAATGTAAATTTATATTATATAGATATCCACATAGATATCCACATTATATATCCACATATAGAAAATATGAATATCCTATTATCTGCTTGGGGCAAAAAGCCAGGTGACCTTCATATCACATGAAATTTTCCCACTTCATCATAATTAAGAGGCCAATAAAGGGCATCTATTAATGTTAGGATTGTAATGTTATCAGATCTAGATGATATGCTTTAGATGATTTTAAAAGAACTAGCTGCTGGAAGCTTTGGAAGATAAGGTCAATTTTCACTAAGTGTCTGGAACTGATGAAATTACAGTTGCCTGGGAGAAAACTAGTATGGTGCCAATATTTAAAAACCATGAATAGGGTGAGTTAGATCATTAAAAACTCATAAATGAGGTTAGTTAGGCCATTACAGTTCTGACACTGATCCTAAAATAATGGCAGAGCTGATAACGAAACTTGCTTTTCCCTATCTTCAGTATTTCTTTTTACTGACACTTAACTTTGTTTGGTAGAAGCAATTGAATGATATATTTATTCATATATTTAAAAGTAGAAGTTTAAGTATAAGAGAATGATTTAGATCAGTGATCTGATAGATGAGTAAGTTTATCACATCACATATGCAGGATGCATTATGCATCAGCCTTTATATAGACATAAATTGTTAAAAGTGTCTTCTTTCAGTAAGTGATATCACACATTCTGCTGTTCTTAGTCTGCCTCCAAAGTTTAATACTTTTAACATTGTTTCATAATGAAAAGAATCACTGGTGAAATTTGCAGATGACTGTTGTGCAAGTTATGTTAAAGAAAGAGCTTAGACTAAAAAGTCTGTTTTTCACAGCAAAATACATACGATCAGAAAAGATTAATTTACTGTGACTTAAAGTCAAGTCATACATCTCAGAGGGAAGGGTGAAGATAATACGGATGGAAAAAGTATATCTTGGAAAATAATCCTAACAAAGATATAAAATATTGAATAATGAATGACACAACGAACACTGTCTATCCTCTAGACTTAGACATGGAAAAAACTGTATAATTTTAAAGTGATAAACTCATGATAAAGTGATACACTAGTAAAAAAAATATTATTACAGTCACTGTCTCTTTTTTCTTATGTAAGAGAGCTTTAGATTTGCTCTTGTGTTGAGTAACTTAGTAAACAACTGAAACCAGAAAACTAAGAAAGGACCGTTGTTATCTGGGATACTCAGGCAAGTCAGATAAGGCTTCCTTGCCACGTATTTGATACAGTAACCTTCAAGACAAATAAAACTAGAAAATTGTGATGAGTAGACTCACATTCAGATTAGTTTTAAGAATTAACTCAGAGCAGATGATGACAAGGGAGCTAATCCAGATGACAAAAATTAAAGTGCTTGAATCATTATTGACTATGTGAGGTCTGCCATGGGCACTTTGCCCAGACAGTAATCCAGAGACAGATAAGATGGATCTGTTCAGTATATGGTCTGATTCAAACATCTTTGGACTGGATTTAGATTTGGAAATACTGTTGAAAAGGAGCTGACATGTTTCTGAAGCATGATTTTATGGTAAAGAAGCAGTGTATAATTTTGGTTTGTTGTACTGCAGAGAAAAAAAAAAAAAAACAAAATTTAAGAATGTGTGGATTTTCAGCTAGGGAAAAAAATGCATCAGAAAGAAGAGTAGGAATTATTTGAACCATAGGCTGTGATCTACTTCTTCAAAATTTTGTTTCATATATTATGACCCAGATTCTCAGGATACTTTTACTTCACGGATACAAAGAACAGGACAATGTAACTTTCAGCTACTGTTACATTTCTGCTGTGCTTGAAATGCCAGCTCATTACCATTTGGAGTAATATTTAGTATCTACATTTACAGAATCACAGAATCTTCTGGGTTGGAAAAGACCTTGAAGATCATCTAGTCCAACCATTAACTTAACATTGACAGTTCTCAACTACACTATGTCCTTAAACGCTATGTCGACCCTATCTTAAACGCCTCCAGGGATGGGGACCCCACCACCTCCCTGGGCAGCCCATTCCAACACCTAACAACCCGTTCCTTAAAGAAATGTTTCCTAATATCCAGTCTAAACCTTCCCTGGTGCAACTTGAGGCCATTACCTCTTGTCCTGTCGCTTATTACTTGGTTAAAGAGACTCATCCCCAGCTCTCTGCAACCTCCTTTCAGGTAGTTGTAGAGGGCGATGAGGTCTCCCCTCAGCCTCCTCTTCTCCAGACTAAACAAAGCCAGTTCCCTCAGCTGCTCCTCATACGACATGTGCTCCAGACCCTTCACCAGCTTCGTTGCCCTTCCTTGGACATGCTCGAGTAATTTAATGTCCTTTTTTGTAGTGAGGGGCCCAAAACTGAACACAGTAATCGAGGTGCGGCCTCACCAATGCTGAGGAGAGGGGTAAGATCACTTCCCTGTCCCTGCTGACCACTCTATTTCTGATTTATTATATCTTCAGGAAACTTACCAGAAGGGTTAGAAGAAGGGTAGTACATTTACACTGCATTTTCTTCCTGCAGCTTCACTTACAAATGTAAATTGCTCCTGATTCCATGTTACACCACATTTTTGGTATTAAGATGTCACATCATAGGTCAGAATCTTTCATACACCATTGAGGTGCTAATGTTTTCATTAAACTAACATTAGTTTTCCGATTTACTGTTCAGTACCAGGGCTGTCAGCCAGCAGCTAAACCTTGGTTTTAACAGCATGCAAATAGAATACAATCAATAACTAGAGAAGCCTCTGACTTTGTGAAGACAACCTTAATCATGAATCAGTTATATCTCAGATTTTCTGACATAACTCAAATATATTCTGCTAAATCAGAGAGTGGTACCTGAGAATTTATGACAAGGTCCTAACCCAAAAGTGTCAGGGACTTTTCAGCCCTGCCTTGGGCACTTGCAGAACATCAACCTTTAAAGCTTGTCACTGTTTAAACTATTTATTGCCTGTGGTGTGAGGGGAAGCAGAGAAGGGAGAAAATGGAAGTGCAGGGTAAAGGCTATGGCTCTGGCAGCCTCTAGTATATGGTTTTGTTATGTTAATTTATAGGAAGAAACAATGAAGTAGATAGGGCAGAAGTAGTCAAAGTATGTTGCAGAATAGAAAAGATGTTGCAGGTGTTGCATACATGTTGTATTGACCAAAAAGCAATTCTACTACAACATATCTAAGAATAAGGAACAAAGATTACCTTATATAAATATTTACAATGTAAACTATAAAACAACTGTATCACTTTGATATATTACTGAAAATAATAATTAAAAAAAATTTCTACTATGTTCCCTTTTTCATGTTTTCCCATTCAACTCCTCATTTGTTTAGTAGGGTGACAGCACAGTCTATTCAGCTAATTGAAACATTTCTGGATGTGATTACAATGCTATGTATTTCCTGCAGTCATGTTCTTTCAGTGATAGATCCTCCTTAGAATGTCTCTTAAAATGAAAGAGACATAAACTATTAGCAGTATTTTTATGACAGGAAAGCAAAAAGAATTTTTGGGTTGTATCCACATGAGAAGTCTATTCTAACACAGGAAAGATACAGCCTTCATTACAAATCTCTAGTGTGATCACATTTGAAGTATTGAATGTTGTTACCTCATAATCAGAAAATTGTAACATCTGGATCTTAATTCTAAAAAGGTTTGGGAAGAACTGGGAAACTCTAGAGATGGAAAAATTGGTGAAAATTTGCATGAAAAATTAAAATAAATCAGGTATGTATAATTTAGTTAAGGGACAATGATAATAATGAAAGTGCAAGAATAAATAGCAATTCAGAAAAACTGCAAGATATTAAAACGTAGAAGCAAGGATTATTTCAAGTACCTGAGGCACAGTCAAGTGGAACAAAGTTAGCTGAATAAGCCTGAACTGATAAGGCACCTTGGCACCAATTCCTGTTAAATTGATAATTCTTCTCCCAGAGGAAGTATCTTTAATAGACTTGTGGTACTACTTACATTTAAGACATAATTGATCTTTGACAAAAGGATTCTCCTCTGTTCATTCCAGTCATTGAAAAGATCTATGGGCTCAAGCAACTGTGTTAATTTACACCAGCTGAGAATCCAGTCTCACTACCTGCACCATGTAGCATAAGAAAGAGATAAAGAGAAACATAATACAGAGCATGGAAGGCATTTGTGTGGCATAAAGATCAGTTTAATGTTCAGAGTCAGACAGGAGGTGATAAACAGCATTGCTACTCTAAAACACTACTGTTCCACTTCATTACTCTACATTATTTTAGAAGAGATCTTTATTTTAATCTAGGAATTAGCTCTTCCATGAGTTCAGTTAGCATTTTTGATACCATGAGTCCCCCCTGCTTGTCATGGAAATTTAAATTATATTTTTATCAGTCTGCTTGTCTAATTCATAAGCTGCATTAAGCTTTAGTCTAGTTTAACAGTCATGTTATAGCTTCCAAACATAAAACATTAGTCTGGATAAGGGTTCCTGTTCTTAAATTGGAGAAGAAACAGTGAGAAATTTCACACACAATATTTTTTTTTTTTTTGCTATAAATGGATGATGTCCAAAACCTTGCCTGGCATTAAAAGGTTACTATCTGAAAAACCCCATTAAAAATAGGAGATTTATGAGTCTGCGTAGAGTAATTATTTTCCTGTTTTACATGACTTTGCAACACTTTTTATAAGCTGGTGATTGAGCATTAGATATGCAGACATCATACACAGCACAGTTCCTGTCACAGAGAAATTCTGATAGCAGTTTTGATTGCAACATGTAGACATAAAATTTTATTCAGTTATAGTCATTTGAGCCTGCAAAAGACAATACTTAAAGAAATACTTAAAGAAAGCTAATAAAAAAATTATTCCAGAGGCAGGAAAGGTACATTTAAAGAAAAAGATAAACTGTGTTTACTGACAATTTTATGTCACTTTTGCATGAAAGAAATCAGTAACAAGTTATGTTAAAAATAAAACACGAGGTGTCACAGAACCATTCACATTCTTACCACTGTTGCATGACCATATTTTCAAATAGAGGGATGTAGTCAGTAATCCATATTCAGGCATCACTCTTTTGGGGAGAAAGGCTTCTAGGAAAACCCAAAGTAGAAGGGGATCTTTCCCTTTTCAAGTCTTCTCGGAGTGAAAAACAGAGATATTTTAATAAGAAAGTAAGGCAAAAGATCACTATATTGTGCCTCTGCAACCCCCTCCCTCTTCTCACACAGGAGTTCTTCCTTGGGTTTTGACTCTTCCTCTGTGGGACTTTAACAATTTGTCAGTCAGCTTCACATCCTTACTGATATCAGTCACTGCCCTATAAGCTCATACCACTATTTCCAAGATGAGAATCCCTTCAGAGAACTTCAGAGAACATACCTGAAGGTAAGTAGAATGACAAAGAGTACAACAGTACTAAAAATTAACATTCGCTTTAAAATAAAAAAAAACTATACCTGCTGAGGACTTACTAATGAAGTTAGAGCATGGCTCAACACCCAGCAGGACTTGTCAGAGGCAGCGACAGGTGACAAGATGAAATCCATGCAGCGAGCAAGTTGATGGCAACATAAAATTGCTGAGAAATACAAGCCTCTATATTTACTACCTTTGTTTTCCCCTTTTTTTAAGCTCCTGACTGCTCTAATAGCAATTCTTATATGCAAAATCCTCTCCCTCTGCAAAAACACACAGTTCAGTCCAACACAGAAACACCCTCTTTAACCCTGGCACAGTAGACATACTCAGTTACTCTGCTGCTGTGAAAAATCATTTTCACATATGAATTTCCTCTCTGAAGCTAGCATCAGCACATTTTTTGTTGCTTGTTTTTCACCTTCACTCTTTTGTTTGCATTCATTGTAGAGCAATATCAGAGTATGCAGGTACCAATTGTTAGCGTTATCTTTCCTAGGACATCTATCATCAGTACGCTTTCAGTCCCTTCCAGTAAGTAACTAGAAATGTAGTATCCAAAAACTCCGTGATACTCCACTTCTGTGAAATAGTGGCTCCCAATACCCAGTCACACATGTTAAACACATGAGGATGTGACTTTAAACTTTTTAGCTAGCATCAACACCAGCTACCTCTGATACAGACCTCTTTTAAATTGCAATAAACCATGTGGAATGTTGTGCGGTAGAGGAACAGGGAATGGATTCAGATTTGATTACTCTTGTGGCAAGAATGGAGTTAAACCACTGTAGCTGACATACTAGAGGTTAGACTTAGAGAAAATTTTTAGACATCATCACTCAAAATGTGGTGGTTAGTCTTAGAAAAAGCCCTTAGGCATTGTCACTGAAATTATTGGAACATCAGAAATCTAAACCTCTGGCTTTAAGAACAAACACTATCAGGCTTCAAAAATGAGGCAACTGAGAGGAGTCTTAGGAGTTCCTTTAGCATGCAAGGAGTAGTTGGGCCATTAGGAAATACAGTGGCTGAAATCTCACTTGGTTTGGACTTCAACATCAACTTCAAGCCCAGTGATAGAGAGTTGCAGTCTGAATGGCCCTAGTGATTAGAGCACTTAGGGAGCTGGAGACTTTGCGTAAGGTTTTCCTGACCCTCGGGCTATTGCATCTTTCTGTTCCTATTTCCTAGAGTTTGCCCTCATCAACACACTATAGAGTAGGCTAGATTGGAGAAAAGAAGAAGAAACACGCATTCATTATTCCCCTTGCTGAAACTGGACTGCCCTGCAAAGAATGCAAGACTGACAGCATCAGACAGAATAAACAAGAAGGAGTCTGACACTGCAGGCCGACAAGGAAAGTGCCTGTGCTCCCCCAGTGCTGACAAAGGCAACGGACCCTCCACCAGATGCAGTAAACTGTCCAACAAGGCACAGAAAAACTGGCAAAGATTATACAGGCAGAACATTGGCATCACTGACTCTCATGTAAAAGTATTCCTTAAGGAATATCAACATTTAAGAGAGCGCTATCTATTTTGTAGAGTGCTACTTCATCCTGAGAAAACATTCAACAAGAAACTGACCTTTCTGGGGACTTTAAGTCTGCTGCCAGCAGGACAATACTCTGCTTCTGCTTGGTGAAAATGGGAGTGACATCATTCTAGCCTGTCAGACTGTAATCCTGTCTTCCTTGCACTGCAGATTCATTAAGCAATATCAGCTCTCACAGAAGCTAGAAATAATTCTTCAGAAGGATCTGACTAAAGAGTTCCTTTCTAGAAGTGACTAATTATATGACCTCAATGGAGAACAGCTTGAAATAGTTTCAGCCAAGATCAATGTACCACCTAAGAATGACAGAAAAGAAAAATAACTTGGATAGCTTGAAGGAAAGTGAGGTAAAGACAAAATAATTAGAGACTGCTCTGTAAAACGAAGCTTAATCAGAAAACAGAATAGCTTTAGAGAATCAAATTATCACAACTGAAAGTGTGAGAGAGGTACTTCCAAGGACTATGGAAACAGTTATAGCTATGACATGTTGTTTTATTTAAACAGAAACAAAACCAAAAAAAGGACACTGTGCATGTTAAGAATGAAGATTACATTTTCAGAGAAACTAGGTTTCAATTGTTACATTCCTGAAAAGTGGTTAAACATGTAATCTTAGGGTTCTATGTGTTGTATTTCTAATGTTTTTTTTCAGTTTAAGAACAAAATCTTTTATCACTGAGCACCAGCCTTGCAAACTCACCATGGGGTCTAGGAATCAAAGTCAGCTTTTTCAGTTTAATGTATTGCTACTGGTTTTGCATTAAGAATTTAGCTGAGAATTCCGTTTGTATGTAACCCAGAACTGTCAATTATGTTCAGTCACAGGTACATAGTATTGGCCCAGCAAAAGTAACAGGGTTTTGTGAGAAAAATGTATACAAAAAGTCAAGATCAGCTAAATTTCAGTAAAAGGTCTCTTCTTTTTCCCCAACTTTCTGATCACAATTGAATTTCATTATTTGAAGGTAAAAAAGTAATACATCAGATAAAGAATCTTAGATATATAGTACACATCTGGTACATATCTGAAAGTACAAATTAACAAGCAGAAATTAAAAAATAATAAAAAGCAGATTTCAGCTGAATCTTCTCCTATTGCCAACCTAATATATTGATAAATTACCAAGAATTTCAGAACTTGGTTGTCACAAAATTCAAAGCTAAAAATAATTCACATCTATCAAGATGTTGATTTAACACATGATGGTAACTACCAGCAAAAAACATATATATCTATATATCTATATATATTCACTGAATTCCTTGAGGGATCAGAATAGTTTATTGATTTATATTTTACATATTATAAATTGAGGGTTTGGAATAAGGAACTGAGAATCAAAATGCTACATAGGTAACCAAGAGTGAGAGTGATGAAAAATAAACATCAGACTGCTTGAACAACCAAGAGGACACCTGCTTTCTCTAGGGTATGTACTTTGGTGTCTGTAGTTTTGCTACGCCACATGTCCAGAGGTACTGGCACCTTAGAAGGCAATAAACGTCTTCTTATCTAAGTTCTTGTGAATTAGGATTCATTATCTGTGTGTCCTTGCACCTATGAAATGTAATGTCTCAGTCTGAGAAAAGCTGCTTAATGCAAAGTCTTCTTAATATAAGGAAGTTAATATAACTGAGGAATTCCATGAAAAGCACAAGCAGTACCTTACCCTTTCATCAGGCTGAAAAGCTGACGTGCCTCTTATCCTTGGCTACTCCATGGATACTCTGATGTCTCTACAGAGACATTGCGTGCTGTGGTTCACACCACAACAGTCTAATGAACAGAGAAGCTGTCAGAAAAAAGGCATACTGGGGTTCTGCTTCCTCCACCTTAGACTGTTTATAATCTTCTGCCAGACATGTAAAAAACAAAAATACTCAGAAAGTAGAGAACTAACTCCATATCTTGCTACATCCTACTTAATGGATCTAGTCAGTAGTCTTGCCTCCGGATGGAAACAGAACTCCCTTAGTCATAACAATACTGACTTTTATGCATAACCATTAGTTTAGAGTTTATGAACTAAGGGTATTGTTAATATTTCTGATTTTTTAAAAATATATGTAAGACAGTACCTGCTGGGTACTGTCAGTGAATGGTGAACACGTATGGCTAATACTATATAGCAGCAAGCGATGGCAGAGATTATTCTCCTTTCTGACATTAACTTGCTGTCTTTAAAATTCAACTACACGGTAGGGAGGTCCTACCTCTGCTTTTGGAAAGCATGTAACTCTTAAATAACCAGTTTAATCAGGAAACTGTTGAATAGAACAAGAACGAAGATGTAAAGTTTTTAAGCATGCCTTGATAGTGCTACTTTGTCAATTGGATGGTAGACTTGACTATGTAGACTAGTTGGTCTATGGAAAGAGAGATCCTACTTGAATTAGCATAGCCAAAGGAGCTGATACCAGGACTATTTCCCTCTTTGGTAGAAGGTTACCTGAATGAAAAAAAAAGTGAAGTTCACTAACATCTGATTGTTGAAATACACTTTTTTCCACTTGTCAAAACTAAAAATCTCCTTGATCAGTGTGGTCATTCTTTCAATCCAGTGTATCTGTCTATACCAAATTTTCTACCTAACTCAAACCTGTCAATTGTGTTAACTTAATAGATGCTTAACATTTTGAAGTAACAATGTTCTGATATATAGAGTCTAATTCTCACTTACAGACCTCATCCTACTTCCCCTTGAACTCTCTGATTGTATTTTTTAGAAAAAAAAATCAATGTTTTTGTCATGTGCTTATTTATCTTTACTTTTTATAAAAGGATAATTTAGAAAAGAGAGCACCAGAAGGTTTAGAACACAACACAGATACACTTCTCTCTGCTAATTTACACAAGAAACTGAACTGACCATGCATGAAAAATTGCAGTTGCTAAGGGGGAAATTACAGTACTACAGACTAGGACCAATGTTTAAATACAGATATTTGATACATGTAAGTATATGACACACTCCTTATGTAATCAACAGATTATTTTCATTCACAAAGTTAATAGTAGTAGATAACTTTTTGTTTATAAAGTTAATAGTAGTAGTAGAAGAATATATGCTATGAAGATTTGAACATGAAATTCTGAGGTCACTTTTCCATTCATCCACTCTACTCCACTTCAAAACATTCTTAATATTAATTTAAAACTACTGTAATAGGACATGTCATTTACCATTCAGTTTTTGAGACCTGAATTTATTTAGCAAACCTTATCTTTGACATATAAAGAGGATCACACACTGCGGTCCCCCTTCCTTTTATCTAGTAATGTGAGAGTGTATCAGCATATAAGTTAGCTATATGACAGTAGCTGTTGACTGTGTGCATAATTTCCAAATGTCCTGAGCAAAACTCACCAAGCCAGTGCATAAAATGTAGTCTGAATAACTATAATAGATTCTGAGATGATGCCTATACATTGTCTAACAAGTTTACACACAGAACTGGAAAGGATGACCAGAATAGGAAATATTCTGTCCACAAAGTGCTAAAGACTAGAATAAAAGACGTTTGTTGGCATATAAACTGTAGGTCTACTATGATTATGGTGATATTCCTGTGCATGCACAAAAATTACTGTACTCCAAAATAAAATCAGGTTAGGGATGAATTTACATTCCAAGGTCCTGGGAGCCAGTCTGTGCCCAGGACTACAGGCATAACTATGAAATCTGTTGGATAGCTGTATGCATTCTCCTCAGCACTTCTATCTGCAGAATTACTCACCTAGAAACCCTTCAGATATTTTCACAGAAGAAGACATAAAACCCAGAGAAACTACTGCAAGAACTATCAGGTGTTGAAGGAAAAGGATTTGGGACAGTAAATGAATTATCATTGTGTCTTGTTTACACCAAACTCACTAGTCTGGACAGAATACAAATGAAATCTACATAAGGACCTCTGCAAGGGGAGTTGAGAGAAAAAGAACAGTCATGCAAAGGTTGCATTCTGGTTTTTTTTCTAGCATGTTTGTCTCAAAAGTTGTGTGCTATTACCTTATGAGACTGGGGAGTGCAACAAAAATTTAAAACAGTAGACATTGACATTTTTGGTCACTAACAAATAGTACAGAAAGAGAGTACTTGTCAGTTAAGGTACTCACAGGACAGGCAGAGTATTCTGTATTTAAATGTCATAAAATGTTCTTCTGAATTCTTATTGGTTGTGAATAAGAAACTGTTACTCTTCTCTACAATTAATTTGATTAGATGCTAGGGTTTGGTTTTTTTTTTTTTTTTTTTTTTTTTTTTCCTGAGCAAAAGCAGCAATGTTGTACTCCATAGAGCTTTCAAGTAGTTCTGGGACCACTTCTTTTATACTCTTTTTTGGTTGTTTGTTTTTTTTTTCCTTTTTCTAACTCTGACTCTGCACATAGTCTTGGTTTAAATTGCACGTAGTCTTTGTTTAAATATGCATTACAGTAGTGCCAAAAGCTGAAACTCACCATGGGAAGCTGATTTTGCAGAAAGTATCTAAAAGACTTTGTCACACTGATAAGATTTCTATGTGGTTACACAGAAACCAAAGTCCAATAAATTGACATGAATTTATTCTTTTTTTAACTACTTATTGTTTGTGTTCTGACATTAAAGGCCACTCAAAATCAGAATTCAGCAAAGTTAAATATTTCCCTTGTCCTCCTGTGTTAATATCAGTGCTTGACAAAATTTATTTCTCATCACCTCATCACCAGTTATGATCCCCTATCTGACAGAACAGAAGTTAAAACACAGAAAGACTGGACGTAATGAACTTAACCTTAAGTTATAGGCATCTGACCTCTGCAGAGAAATACGAAATACTGAATGAATTGTTTATGTTCCTTCTATAGTATGTAGGAAAAGCATGTGATTTTTAAGTAACAATTGCTAAATTGCAAGCTTTTAAACAGGGTTTTGTTCAAATATAATTAGTTCTATGAAAAAGCCAATGAGCATGAGAATTGGCCTGAAATCTGATTGTTTTGTAGGTTCCTGATTGCCTGCAGCACTGACTTTGATGCTTTTGTCTGTTTGGAGTTTGCAGCATGAAAAATTCCTCAATAGCTTTGCTGTACATTTTCCTTTTGTTCATTATATAAGTACTAAGGATAGATAAAACCCTAAATTTTTTATGATATAGGAAATTAACAGTGAAGATTATTCTGCATTCCAAAATGAACACTTAAAGAAAGGTGTTTGAAAGTTTCCTTGTTGTGACCTCAGCCTTGCTTCAATAAAGTTCCATATTATTATGCAAAAAATAAGTTATTTTATTCTTATTAAAAGTTTGGTCAAGTCATAACAAGAGACATGTGAATATTTTTTTCTCTGTAATTAATCAGGCTCCATGGTGGCCTATCTATTTGTAATTCTGTGAAGAATTTTTTGTAAGGAAAAAAAAATTCCTGGAGAGTTAGAAGGAACAGACCTATATTATTTTACAAGTAGAAAATAAAAGAAGAATTCCATGTTTCTTTAAATCTTGAAGGACAATAAACTTGTTTTAAAGGAGAGTCCAGCTTGGCAGGCACCTTTATCATTAGTCTTTGTACACTTGTAAAAAATCTATCAAATGTTCTAACAAGCTTATGGAAAGGTTTCTCTTGGTGTAGTATCAGTTTCCACTTGTAAAGAGGATGATTAATTTGTGGGAGGAGTAGAAAATGCTCAAAATAGTTATTTGATCCAAAGCACAAGCAATGCCTTTTGTGATTGGCTGGACTCCTTTTTAGTGAAATATTGCATATCCCCAGGGCAGGGTACAGGCATCATCTCTGATCACACCTTCTCTGATCACAGCCAACTAAGATACAAGGATCTGGGAGAAAACTCCCTGAGTCTAGCTAATGTCCAAGGAATTCACAGACCAGTTCATTCTACTGAAGTAAATGTGGGAGAAAAATTGTTTCTTAAACAAACAAAGAAACCAGTATTAAACTGACATAGCCTGATAACACAGACAGGAGCATCCTCGTATTCTTAGGCATTCAGTTAAAAGCTATGAGAATTAATGTTTGGGAAAAGCTGACTACATAAGAAAAAAAAAAGTCTAAAAAATTCTAAAACTACAAAAAGAAAATATTTTCTTAATGCTTAACTTTACTGTAAGTCGGTCGATACAGCCGCATACCAGAGCAATGTGATCATACACAGTGCTGGGCACAGATGTTATAAGAATGTGTGTGTAAGTGTCTTTTATAGAATTTTGGGGGGTTTATTCTAATATATCTGTTCTTCCAAATCTATTTATCTGCAGCAATTTTGAAAAGAAACAGACTGTTCAACGAAGGGTCAAATAGTAAACTCCTGCATTTGTAACTGCAAAGGAAACTCAAAGCATGTTATGAGATGGAAACAGTAAACTCAACCAGAGAGGAAACATGTTTGGAATTGTTACTATTAAAACCTCACACTTCATTTGTAGAGATGAGTATTTAAATGGGATTGTGTGTAAGACTATTGTAAAAATGAGATAATGAATGGATAATAAATTGAGTCTTCATATATTGTTTGTTAATTTATCTACATTTCAGACTGCTGTAACTACTGTATTTTATTACAGAAGCAATATAACTGATTTATCTAATAGTGCCTCGAGTTTTGTACCTGATAAAATAGATTCAGATTACAAGGATATGAAATATTTATTCAAAGACAGATTTTGCTTGACACATGTTCTGGGTTTGTACCTATTTAAGTTAATCTGACTATCAAATTGTAAAAACTGGAAAAGATAAACTACACACATTGGTAACTAAATCCTGAAAAGAATGAGAAGAAACAAAAAGAAAGACTTATACATTTCTTTATATTCTTATATTGTTGTCATGCTGGTGCACATTTCAGAATTTTATGCAGATTTCATTTTCATACTGAAACCAAATATCAAAAGTAACACAAATACAAAGCCTTATGACACAGTGTCCTCTGAATGCAAAGCTGACATGGTTTCATATTTTAAAAACATTGATATGCAATGAAACATATAGTGCAAACAGTTTTGGCTACTTTTCAAATAAATTAAAGTACATTAATGTTAAATTTAATGATCTTTATAACTGAAGGCACCATTTGACAGATGACTCTAGAAGGTGTGGGTGTTACTAAAGTGTTAAGTCGGAGAGAGTCTGGAGCTGTTCTGTGGTATCTTCCTCAAGAACTATTGTTTGACTGCTGTTGACACTTGCTACAAGGTGATGAGTGCTTGAAGGTTTGGAATCATATGGACTTGTTGCAGTTGGAAGTAAAAAGCAGCGGAATATTGTTCTCCTTTCACATCTTTGATTTTCTATATTTTTCTCTATCATTTTACTGAAGGAAGTAGCGACACTTTTTTCATAGATGGAAAAATAAATATCAGATACTATCAATATTCCATTGGCTTTGTAGGATATTTTGTCTGGCTATTCAGCATATGAATTTGCAATTTGATAATTACCGTTGCTTTTGTAATGGGAATTCTCAGAACATTTGTAAAGTATTGCTTTTTTTCCATCCATTTTGTATATTAACATATTTCTTTAGCTCCACACACAAGAGTGGAATTTCTGTCTGAGATGACTTTCTTAGTTTTAATATTATCCAGAGAGATGCTTCAATTCACAAAATATTTCTTCTAAACCTGAATATTTCAAATCTTTTCTGTTAAATACTCTCTGAATAAGACATAAACTCTTCATTAGCAAGCTTTGTAGAGGGTCTTTTATCTTTCCAAATTTAGTAAGTGGTTGTTTTACGATTTTACAAAAGTTAATGATTCAAAATACAGTTATTCGAATGCTACCATTCTTATGTAGATATTTAGCTCTATTGTTCAATGACTTAATTTCATCTCTGCAGATAATGTTTTATTATTTAGCTGAAAAGTAGCAGCATAGAATTATCACATGAAGATACAAACATTTGCAAATAAGCATCTCAATAGAGTTAAATGCATAGCTATATATGAAAAGAATTTAGGATTTCCCCCATATATGGATATACAGGAGCAGACATGGCTGAAATATTTCCCAGCTACACATGTTCTCCATTAGTTAATCCAGTTAAGACTTTTAAGAGCTTACAAAACACATAGCTTTTACTTAGCATACTGTAATATTATTTTATGGTGAATTAAATTAAGTGATCAATTTCCAGAGAGGAGGTTGTCCTTGTTTCCAAATCTTTAGTGGGTTGAATTGCTTTTAAGAAATTTCTTTCTCCACACTGAGACTAAAGGAAATTCATTTCTTAAGTGAGGCAAGATGAATCTGGCCACATTGCTGTACAGGTTTATGACATTCTGTGGATATATTTATGCTGAAGATTTCATTATATATTTCTGCTAAAAATGTTCTGTGAGAAGCCCTCAATTTGAAGTGAAGTGGTACAACAGAATGAGTAGCAGCAAAGCCTCATGCAGGGTGTCCCAAAGTCTGAGTGACTAAAAAGACCCTACTACAACACACCAGATATATGGCTTGCCTCGACAAAGCAAAATGTGTAAGTAACTCACAATAAACTGTAGAATTTATCAATCATAACCATGTTTGCCCAGCAAAGAACTATGAGAATGTTCTAGAGACACGCTTAATTTAACTCAAAATACCAACCATGTATTCCAAGGCCTTAGCTGCAACCACCAGACAACCAAAATTTAACAAAGTATGGATTTCTATGAAAAAAAAAAAAAAGACATAGGAAAAAATTCAACTCAAAGAATGATATAGAAGTACTTGTACTCTGAATTGTTCAGCAAAAATATAAGCATATATAAGCCAGTGGAATCTTCACAAACAATATAACTCTGTTATCCTAGACTATGAGAAATTAATGGCATGGATCATTAAATATATCTGAGTGAGACCGTTTATTTAAAGAATATGTAGATTGATTGCAAGTATTTTATTCCAATATTATCCTCTCTTTGTTTCATGCCTGAAGATGGATCATGCATGCTACAATATTTGCTCTCTTTTCTTTGCAAGCAGAAGTTGTAACATTGCCAGATCTCATTACAAGTAGCTTTTATTTCTTAACGCCTCGTTACCCACATCCATATAATTAATGAGGATTCCCCCTTGAATAAAGTTAGATTTCTAGCTTTTAGTGCAATGGAGAAAAGCTTGAGAGCATGTTTCACTGCATCTTAAAAATAATAAAAAAACCTGTTTCCCAGCGTTACTGTTATCTTTAAGATGTTTCTTCATTCTGAGGGATCTAACATCATTTTTAATTATGCCAAACTAGCATTACTTGGATGGAATATGTTTTTGTATATGTGATAGATTTTCTGATTGCTCTGAGAATATGTTTAACTTTTTAGACTTATGTGTACACACACAGAGACACAGAAACATGTAAGAGGGCATATGGTTTATGTGTACATAAATATACTTATTTTCTTGAGGGTTAGGGGAATTAATTACAGACTACTTCTTAGCACATTTTAAACACATGGAGAAATTGATGTAAATTCACATAATTTCATTTAACTCCATGCAGATCTATACATTAAAAACCACAGAATATGGCTGAGGAAAAGCATTTCAGACCCTCATATTAATAAAGACAGGAAAAAAGCTAGTGAGACCCTGATTGAAATCATAGAATACAATGAAAACTGGTCATGCTCCCGACTTTTTCATCCTATATAATATGATGGACAAGAAGACTGATTCATAAGACTTTTCTTAATTTACTAACAGAAATAGAGCATACATACAAGAACTGTCTGTGGGATTCACAGGCATAGAAGTTTGGCAATATGCCAAATACTGTTAAACTAAAACAACTAAACACACACACCCCCCCACTGACCACTAGCTATGAGATCCTGGATAATAAAGCCTAGAAGTTATTAAACTTCAGCAAGTTATCACCTAGTTAATCACAAAGAACTTCAATCATATACCCAGTGACCTATATGTTATTGGACAAATAACATTTCATCTTTCTGTGAAAAAAGGGATAGCTGCATCTTATGTTCATCTGCTCTTGTACTTACTGCAAGAGGTAGGTCCCATAACTTCTAATATGCATCACAATGTGTTTCAGGGTCCTAAGTCCTTCATTATTCATATTAACATCTACGCAGAAAGCCTTATGGATCCCATGCACAGCGAAAACACAAGGGTTTTTTGTGTGAGACCAGCAGGAGTGAGCAGGCAGTCCACATCAATCACACCTGGGAAGAGAGGAAAGGACCACCAGGTGCCTGCACAGAGAGCCTTTGAGGCCACCACTATACACTGTGTACAGGCCTCACTGAAGTGAGCATACAGGAATAAGAGTGAAGGAGCATGTACTGCTGTGCAGCAACAAGTCTTATGGGATCTGCTGGTCAAATCCTCATACGCTTGAGCTGTTTAACCATGGACAAAACATATTCCAGTGAGTTGGTTGCCCTTATCTAGGCTACAGAATCTGCACACATTATCTGTATGGAAATAGCAAAGAGGAGGCGAAGTAACAAGCTATTCTGCAGCTGGCAGATGGTCACAAAAGAAAATCTGTCCCATGATTTCCAATCGTGTAAAATTTGTTTACAACATATACAATTATCTGTAATAAAGATTCCAGAGATCTATTGTTACAGAAATGTGGGTTTACCATAACAGGTCAGAACTCTGTCCCACCTAGTGAAATGTTCTGATCCTGAGAGCGACCACAGTCAGGTGGTTCAAGCAACGAGTCAAAATATTCTGTATGAATTGAAAATAAAGTAAACACTAAATTCTTGTAAAGCATGAATTCTTCAGACATAAATATGTAAACCTGCATTGTTTTACAAGAGTACCATTAAGATCACAGCCTCGCACAAGTGTAGTGGTGAATTCTCAGATAGAAAACATAATTTTTAAAACTTTTGTTTTGTTCTGTTTTCAAGACATGCTGTTAGAAAATGGTCTTTGCTCAGTCCTTTGAAAAAAATTACTTGAGTACTTAAATAACGATATTGGAAACATTATCTTTTGCTGTATCCAAAATATATGGAAAAATGATTATCTTTTCACTTTGAAAATATCTGTTATTCTTCCACTCTACATTTAATTTTTTTTCCAATAATACCATACATTTTTAAAAAATCCAACATTTGGCTTTTTTCTTTCTTTTATTCTTTTTCTCTCTTTCTTTAACTACTCATTTTCTCTAAGTTACCTTATAGCTTTGATGGGTAATGAAAACAGTAATATTCTGTATTCCAAAAGACAGGCATTTACATAACTGATTTATTGAAACATGTTAAAGCAATTGGCATTGTAAAATATTATGAGTGCTAAAAGTACTTTTTTTCATTAATCACTGTAAATGATTCTGACATTTTTAAAGGGCCAATTTTATATGGAAATTATCTAAACCCTTTGGGTAAAATGATTTCTCATTTAAAACCTCTTAACATGGAGTGGTGATACTCTTTCAATTTGTTTCAAGAGAGAATCATATAGCCTTTTGGGGGAGGACAACAACGATATTTAAAGAAAACATTTGTTGAATTCAGACATTTTTAGTTATATTTTTTATCACTAACTAAAATTACAGTTGTGCTTTTCCATGTAAAAGTACAATTTTTATGGTAAAAATGAGAAAAGGTTCATTATTTAATTTCAAATATTTATTTTAACAACTTATTACACGTAATGGATTTTAACAAGCCTGAGATGTTCCATGGTTTGATGAAAGGAAAATAGAGAATTTTTACTCACCTCCTTACTATCACAGCGCTTTACTTTGTTTTCTCAGAGGAAAGTTAAGTACATGAAATAAAATTGAATATATGAGTCGGAAATTTTCAAATCTATACATTTCAATGTTGTTAATTTATAAAAATCTTTATTGCTCAAAATAACTATTCCACATTAATTAAATTTCCTATAGGAATTATCTTTTGTATTCATCATTAAGTGGAATTTTTCAGTTCTTTTGGAAACGTAAGGGTAACTACACATCATATCTGCAAAATGTCCTGGACTTGCCTACTGAAATAGAATATTCTTTCAATCATTTCAACCCAAATGACTTCATGAATTTGTCCACTAAAAAAGTCTAAAATATGCATTCATTGAGATATTTCCCTCAGAGACTGGTAAGCAGGAAAGGTCTGATCTTGTCTGATCATCTGGAAGTACCATAATAGGTAGACTCATAGGTCTAATAAGCACAGAGTTTGAGAAGATTTGAGAGCATAAATATGATAGTTTTACTACATTATGCTGCTCTCCTTACAGCACTGAGTGGTAAGCGTTATGTGTCTAGTGCTTTTCTCACTTCTGAGTGGCTTTTCTTTCTCAGGCTTCTGAAGTCAGAGGCTGGGGATAAAGAATATATCATTGAAAGCAAGTGAAAAAAAAAAACCAAAACAGAAAACTGAGAAAGAGCTTTTCAGAATAGGTTCATGGTCCATCTTCATACTGAAGGAGCGGTTATGCTTTCCTTGACAAACTGAGCTTTTTTTACTTTTTCAAAGTTTTCTGCCTACTCTTCAGACTCGGTTTTATAAGACACCCAAGACCACATCAGCTTGATTCTGCAAGGCTCTATTGTCCTTTTCCTTCAGTCCCTGCTATGATAGAATCCATTGTTTTGTTGCAGTCATGTGACTCCACGCTGTCTTTGTGTAAGTACAGTAAGTGAAAAGGACGGACAGTGTGAATTAATTATTTTGCATTAAAAAATACCTTTGGCAACAACTGATCAAGATATATATTCCCAGAAGGGTTAGTATTTCATGCAGGTTTTATATAAAATTGCTATTTCTGTTTCGTATATTAAATTGCTCAAAAAACCCTATTTGCAACTAAAAAACAAATTTAACTTTAATATTCTCTCCTTCGGAGTAAGTCTTAAAAAAAATACTGTTTTTCACACTCAGCTGTTATCTTTGTGTAACTACAAGTGTGTCCCTTCTAACTTTTACCCTCCTTAGAGTGGAATGATTCTTATAGTTTTACAAACCCTGAGAAACCTTCTTATGAAATGTAGTTGCTCAAAAGTGATTGATTACTAAATTATATTAAAAGCAGATATTTCAATGCAATTGATTGGGAAATAGCAATTAGATTACCCTCAGTGGGGTTCAAGTAACTTAGCACGTCAACAGTGTGATTTACTACTGAACCATAACATCTTTATGTCAATATGGGGAAAAAACAATTTTAGGGCATGACTTATCTGATTTATTTTAGCTATCTGTGTTTGGAAAGATGTAGCACCTTAAAGAGTCAACATCAAAGACAAATTTGGCAGTTGTATGTTGCAAAAGTTTACATTTGGTCAAACAAACACACTTTCGCACTAAAGAAAGACCTCTTTCACAGCTGATACTGGAGAGGTAAGTGGATTATTCCATACAACTAAAAGAGAAAGGAAAAGACAGATGGGATCACTGCCCATCTCTGTCTCAAGCAATTTTAGGTGCAAATGCAGTGCTGCTATAGTGATTTGGAGGTTATGATTTCTGTTCACCTTAAAAAGTAGAAAGGTTATACTGCAACTCTGTGTCATGGGGTGGTGTTTCTTACACTTGGTTTATAATAATTTGCCATCTCTCAGAACACCTATTGCGGAGTGCTACAATCACAGGTGATTTTATTTCTCATGTAGGAGGTGTTAAAAGGAATGACAGTATCCAAGTCGTGTTCTGGTATGGAGTCATGACATCACTGCAACTTAAACTGGCTTTCTAGATCCAGTTATATGCATACATAAGAGATATCTTGCAAAGCAGAATAATCTGGTTTGACCTTATTGAAATATTTCCTATTTGTTTACATGAAATTATATGTCATCATATTTGAGACATTTCTGTTCAGTGTTTCAAGTTCTGTGAAACAGCATTTATAGGAAAAAACCCTGAAGAATTAAAATGTTTTCTGCATTTTTTTCTTTTAAATTTATATGAGCTCTGTCTTCAGTAATTTTGCAGCACATGTTTTTTTCATAATGGTTATTACTAGGTTTAAAATAAAGAGAGAGAGAAAAACAGAGAGTGACAGAGAGAAAGAGGTGGAAAAATATATTATTTATAGATCTGTTTCAAAAATATCTGGCTGCTGCACTATAGCTAGCAAATAAAAAGTCACATATATTTTTCCAAAAGGTGTATGCCATATGGTTGTCAAAGACAATCCATCTGCAGCTGATGTCCTTTCGGTAGGTAATATCTTGTTTCCTGAATGACCAGTTTTACTGTGTCCAGAATAAAGAAGTATATAGAAAACCAATAATATATTAAAATAAAGGAAGAGCAGCTTTCCATATTTGAAAGCTGAAATTATACACATAGAAACACATTTACCAAAAAAACCCCCAAAGTAGACATTTTAATAATGTTTTCCTAAATACAGATTTGAGTTCTAATAGCATTTCTTTCTGGTAAACCTGTAAGCATTTTGATAGTAATCACTCAGGTTATTTTAATTTTTCTACTGGAAAAGGTTGTCAGTGTCTTTAGAGAGATTACACAGTAATATTGGGCCAGATTTTCATAGTATCATAAAATTACAGAATCACAGAATGGTTTGGGTTAGAAAGGAGCTTTAAAGATCATCTAGTTTAATCCCCCAGCCATGAGCAAGGACATCTTCCATGGGATCAGGCTGCTCAAAACCCCACCCAACCTGGCCTTGAACAATTCTGATGATGGGGCATCCACAACTTCTCTGGGCAACCTGTTCCAGTGTCTTGCCATCCTTATCACAGAAAAATTCTTCCTTATGTCCTATCTAAACCTAAACCTACCCTCTTTCAGTTTAAAACCATTACCTCTTGTCCTATCACTACAGGCCTTGGTAAAAAGACTCTTTTATCAACCCTCTTTATATATTGAAAAGCTGCAATAAAGTCTCCCCGGAGATGTTGATTGATTCAGTATTTATGTGTTTTAGTAATCAATACGACCGTTTAAATCACCTCCAAATTGATGGTAAATCCTGCAAATGGATTAGAATACGTATATTGTAGAGCAATATCTATTTTTTTATTAATGAATTGGAATTAATTTACATATTATGTAACAATTTATTAATTAAAATAATTTAAATAATTACTTTTGATTACTTATCTTTTAGATATCATTGCTGTGTTATCATACTGGATATCTGTTTCACAGTTTTAATCCAAATATAATTAAATTCTGCATCCTTACAAGTAACACTTGTTCATTGTAGTTTCACACTAGTTTTCAAGATTAAAAAGTGTCTGATATAATGACTTCAGAGCCAGCACACTTGCTTTCATTTGTTACTGAAACATGTAATTGTTCCAGTTCACACAACTGTTTTCCTTGTTTAAATTCATTCTGTAATTTATCCTCTCTATATTCTTATCATTTGCATCTCTCTTCCTCTCTTCCAAGGTACATAGAGTCTCGTATTCAGCTTTGAGATGCCTTGTGAAGTATATACTTACCCTTCTTTTCATATTAGTTTTCAAATCGCATCTACTTTTCCCCTCTAATTTACTCCATTAGCAGTGATTAATTCTGTATTTTGTCTATGTTGCTCTTGGATTAAAAAAACAAAACCAAACAAACCCCCAAAAACCCCAAAACTGCCTCACATAGGGTTTGACAGTGCATAGCAAATAAAGCTACTTGCTAAATGTATTCAATCCACACTTTCATTATTATGTGGAGTGGTATGATTTTCATGGTCCTAATCCGAAAACATAAAACATACCATTATTTTACTTTTAAAAAAATTAAATCTATTATAGTACAGAATTCAATAAGACGTTCTCCATTAATGTCTGTCTGTCAATAAATATTTTCTAAGTAGGATCTTTTAGGCGAGACTTCACATCACTTATTTTCTGACCTGGTCAAGGTACTTCATCTGTTATTTATCAATCAAATACATAATTTGTTACATCAAAGTAAGTTTAAACCCAGCCAAAGACATCTGTGAGGGTTATGATCAATACAAAATTATAGTATCTCTCATAGGGATGTGTCTATCACAGTTTTGGTATCTACATCTGAACTAATTTTCCCTGTTTCCTCTACAGAAAATGGAGACAAGTGGGCACTCTAACTTTGCAATTTCTCTGACTTATTTTAGACATTAACATTGGGACTATATTTATAATATCAAAAGGTCCAATCTCCATTTGAGATAAAGGAAGACTGTGGGTAACTATTTCACGTATAGATATCAACATCATGTGTGGCAGGAATCTGAACCTCACTGTGCATATCTCCTCTCAGTTTTTAAAGATGCTAGTGTTAAAAGCTCCTTGAACTTTTGAGAAAGGCTTACTGGTTTACATTTTCCTTCAGGGAGCTGATGATTGTTTCCAGGTGGTGAATTTCCTTCATTGTCCATTAATTACCATTCCAAGATTATCCATATTCTTGAAGATCCAAGTTAAATTTACCTGAAAAAATGCCATACACAATTCTTTACAGTCAACCAAATAATACTGCCTAATCAGAGAGATCAAGAAAATATTCTTAGAGGATATCTTATATTCTTTAACAAGTGCAATTAGCTAAATGTGCCCTAATATTAAAAAACTCATGAACAATTACTTATCTTTATTAAAAATATATTCCAATTATCAATGAGAAGGAATGAAGATTTATTTTGCAGAACCGGAACATAAAAAAAACAAAAACAAAACAAAACCACAACAAATAAAGACTCCATGATTAGAATATAATCATAATATTACATGTGACTGGAATCGTTACATGCATTGAGCAAATGTAGAAAACCATGTCCAAAGTGAAAACGAGGTTGATTAGATCTATAGTCATTTATGAAAAGTAAAGAAAAAAAGTATAATCTCTTAATTATTTCCTGTTAAATGTCTTGGAACAGATTGTGTCCTCTTTTATAAATGTAAATGTAAATGCCCACTAAAATAAATTATTATGTGAAAGGTACCAAAAAGAATAGAAGGCATTTTAAAAGCTCAATAAGTGCTATTTGTGTGGCTTTTTTGTGTAAAATAGTAAAGAATACTTTGAAGTATGAAATTCATATTTAGGCAAGACTAAAAATTCGTTAATCTTCCCTTTCTGATCACCCTGAATTACTTTTCTACCTACTTTCTGAGCAAGTCACAACCTTCATTAATGACCTTGACAGCACTGATACTACCAATATTAACATCCAATTATAAATATGTAAGTCTTGATAACAGAAATAAGTATGGTGATGGTAATATCTGCAGAGTGATATGAAGAGAGGAAAAAAAAAAAAGAGAGAAAATCCATCCAAAATGAGAAAATAATATGTGAAAGATCCAAAACCAAAGAAGGGAAATTGTATAAATAAGTGAGATGAAATAGTTTCCCACTTTCTATTGAGCATTAAACCTGCAAAATGTGATGAAATCCATATTTCTAGCTGAGCAACTCACTTATATTTCCTTCCCTTTCCTCTTTCTCCAAAAATATCTGACTGGAATTTTGTCAGTATTTTAATTTCAAAGTATGAATAAGGTGACATTTTAAATATTATATTTCTGTTCTTTTTAATTTCCTTTGCTGTTTTTACATTTTTACCTTTTCCATTTTGCCTTTTTCCAAATAATTACTCTTGTTTCCCTTTGTGCAAGGTCCCTGTGTGTTTGTACTCTTGTATGCTATTAAAAAACTTAATATATAAAGATTGTTCATCCACTTTGAAATGATTAAGTACATCAGAAAGCAGTGTCTATACTTTTTGCCTTTCTTAACTCATATTTAGTCAATCTATGCATATCTTTACAAATCCCACAAATATGTTATTTTGTGTACTTTGGAAATAGCTTTGACTATATATTTTTATGCATCTAATTACGATTGTCTGTATAATTTTTGGAGTTATATATCTTGCTTTTTTGACTATGACTTTAAATTATGTGATTTGTGACCAATATTCAAGACCTGAAGTAGGTGGTGAAAACAGACCACAGTACAATTTGTATTATCATGTAATGTGGAGGTAGAAAATAAACATTTTATTCTTTGTTTTTGCATTTCTTAATATACTTTTTGTTGTTAGAGCAGGTTTTAAAAAAGTTGATATCTTTCCTCTGAAAAAATGTCAATTTTTAAGTTTATTTGTTTTAAAAGTTAACAAGGAAAACTTTGGCCTTAGTGTATTTGTTCCGAAAACAGAAAAAAAAAGGAGAATATAATATGTATGCACATATATTTTGAGATAATGACAGGGACGTAAATCAAACACCAGGGTACCTAGATTATGGAACTTCTGTGTTTCACACAGACAGGAACAAAATCCTAGATCACATAGCTAAAAAGTTCTTTTCTGAACTTTTGTGCCTGTCATTTTGTGACAGGCAGGTAACACAAGGTTATGTGATATTTTTGAAATACATTGAGATCTCAGTGAAACTTGGTTTGTGTGATGGAATTCTAATTGAATAAACACTATTACAGCTTCAAGGAGGGGAAAAAAAACGCCCCACAAACAACTGTCAGGTATCATTCCACAAATATCTGAAGGTAGTGCTGATACAACTTAGTAGTTGTAGCTGGCAGTCATTCTGCTGACCATTTCTTCTGAGCTCATAGGTATTGCACATTGCTGTTGGTTTATATGTCATGCAGAAACCTATTTGAATTAATCCTTCTTAAACAGTAATATGGAATTTGGCTAAATCCCTACCACTTGCAATTATTTGGCTGCTGCAAATATTAAATCTTTCTAAAATAAACCATCATTATTTTCACTCAGAGATGTCTTAATAAGCATCACTGATATTTTACTGGAAAACTGTGATGAAGAATATATGGCTATGTCTATATTAATAAATTAAGTATGCCCAAGAGTGTTCATGAGCATTGAAGCTGGCTAAACAGAGTGGTCTGCATCTGCTCTAGGATGCTCTTTTTATTTTCGGCATAAGGTTACTTCATGAGAACTGCCTATGTTGAATAGTCATTGGAAAATTCAACCTCCCTGATTGGGCCAGAAACTGTTAGGGACAATGCTATTAGCCATAAGACAAAACATGTTTGAGGCCTTTCTAATGGGGCAGTATATGGAGTTGTATTTCAGGATCCAGGAATGCTCCTGAGCACTGTGTGCTGTATTATTAAAGTCATGGACTCTAGTGCTTCCCATAAGATCCCATTGAGTAATACGCTGTGAATAATATCTTCTCCTGAAAAAACCACTGTTTTTGATTAAACACCAACTGCGTTTTGTAGGATTTACTTCTCTGATGACTGAGTCTTTCTCTTTGTATTTTGTTTTATTCTATTTGTTTCTCCTTCAGTATGACTCCTGGTTCTACAGCAATTAAACGAAGCTAAAAAGAGGAAAAACTTGTCAACTCTAAATAAGAATTTAACATATGAGGTCTTTACTTTTTTTTTTCTTTCAACTCACATGTTTTCTAGTAAATATCACAACATCATGACACAGATTTCTTAGTGGTTAATAAAATAAATTAACAGAATATATAACCCCCAGGCTTCATAGATCAAAGAGTCATGAAAAGGGGCACATTTTTATTAGGACTGAAGAGTTTGGTTCCAATGACACAGTACATTGGTTCCCACAGATATCATAGATTAATTTTTGCGTAAAAATGGAAAAAGAGCCCCTTAGCAGTCATTATAAAATTAAAAAGAAAAAAAAAATCCACTCATTTCCAGAATCTACTCCTCTTTCATGCCCAGAAGATTATATTATTCTTATTAAGCCTTATGTGAGCATTTTAGATAAGGGAAAACAATATGTGTATTATGATTAACTAGAAGTCTTAAAAAATTCTTTATATGATTCCTTATAAGCATAAAACATCTTGAAACAACCTTGATTTTTCACAGGACAGTTACAGAATTTTCAATCATTTCTTCTTAAAGAAAGAAGATTCTACTGCAAGCAAGAAAAATATTAGCCCATTACTATTCCCCTTATTACATGATCTTCTAAAACACAGGAAAGAGGTCTTTTGTGTCTCATAGATTAGATTTTCTAAGTTTATATGAACTTAGGGGAAGGCTTCCCATATTGAGAGAAATCAGTCCCCTATTTCAATATAAATGGATCATTTTAATCTGTGTAATGTTACTCCAGACAGGGAAGAAAGAAGACAAGCCTGTCTTGAGGATAATGCAATCTACTATAACTACACATTCATAAACTTATTTGATTTGGATAAAACAAAGTCACATAATAGTCCAAGTACAACAGAGAGTATATTAAACATGAAATTTATGATCAGCACCAGCAAACAAGTTCTGACTGAAATGTCTCATGGTAGAAATAGAAACACTAATAACAGTAAGGTAGTAGAAATACATATGTAAAGTGACATGACAAAACAATAAGTGCTTTAATTCAGTTCATTTTGATGATCTATTGTTTCTACATTTTATTCCTTTTATTAGTCATTAAAAAAATGAAATATTACAAATAATAGAAAAAGAGAGATTGTTTAGAATACTGAGAAAATGTATTTTAAATAATTATATTTTGTATGAAGTCAAGAAAATTTAAAAAACCCCAGCACCTGGGGTAGAAGAAATAAAAGACAATCAAATCTGAAGCAATAGCTTGAAAATATCACATGAGCAAGCAATGTGCTGCCATCACAAAGAAAGCCAATGACTCCCTGGATTGCATTAGGAAAAGCATTTTCAGCAGGTCAAGGCAAGTAATCCTCCCCTCTGCTCAGCCATGTTGAGATCACATCCAGATTTCTTGGTCCATGTCCAAGCTTCCCAATACAGGAGAGATCTGGACATGCTGGAGGGAATTCAGTGAAGGGCCGTGAAGATGATTAGGGGGCTGGAGTATCTGACATATGTGGAGGTGCTGAAAGAGCTGGGGCTATTCAGACTGGAGAAGCCTCAGGGAGATATAAGTGTGTATAAAATCCTGGTGGGCAGGAATGACGAAGACAGAGCCAGACTCTTACTTGTGCCTGTCAGAACAAGGGGCAATAGACATAAACTGAAATACAGGAAATTCAATTTAAACATAAGGTAATAGCTTTTTGACTGTGAGAGTGGTCAAAGACTGGAATTGTTTGCCCAGAGAGTGTCTCCATCCCTGGAAATCTCCAAAAGCCGTCTGCATGTGGTCCTGGTGAATCAGCTCTGCATTGCCCTGCTTGAACAGGGAGGTTGGGCCAGATGACCTCTAGATACCCCTTCCAACGTCAACCATTCTGTGATCCTGTGAAATATTATGTAATGAAATGCAGTAAGGAGTTAGAGATTTACCAGGAAAAAAAAAGATTATGATACTGATGAAGAAGTATAATTGAATGGGAAAATAGCTGTAATGCACTTAATTTGACTGCTTGGAAAGTACAGAGAACTTTCAATGCAGGATCTTTATCACAGTAGATGTAATCCAAAGCTCATGGAAGGAAGGAAGGAAGGGAGGGAGGGAGGGAGGGAGGGAGGGAGGGAAGAGGAACAGGAAGAGGAAGAGAGAAAGGAAATATATATCAAAAGTTCCTGAATGCTTTACAAGGAACCTGATTTCTAAAGTCACTCATTAGAAAGGAGCAAATTAAAGCAAAAGAAACGTCAAAAAATAGGCACTCAGAGTACACACCTCACACACACATGCATACCTATATTCACTATGTAATTTAGATAATTTCATAAATATTTTTGAAAATTTAGATTCCAAGTAACTTTAATAATTATTTAGTAAAATATTAAACATACACATTTTATTTTGACTAAAAATAACATTACTAGCTGGTTCTGCTGAAATGGATAAAGCATTTTCTTGTTGTGGACTTTAAAAGTACCTCATTCTGTTACCCAGTTCAAAGCAGAAGAATTGCTCACAGATGACTGAACAATCAGTACAATAAAATGTAATTTGATATCTGTGTCGAAACACAGGTGGTTTCCATGTACAATTAAAACTCTTTAGAGATAAAATGAGTCTCTTTAGGTTTGACTTCAAAAAGTTATTTACCTAGGTGACATTTCAAGCATCATTCAAAGTTTAACTAAAATGCACTTTAAAGTAAATTAAAAGCAAGGTGTTTTAATTTCTAAATTACATCAGAGCACTCATGCATGCTTGGTAAATAACATTGAATGCATTTTAAAGGTGAAACAAATGAGTCGTTAGTGCTAGTACCTATATTCAGCTTATTTTCTGACATCAGCAGACACCATTGTCATTAGAAATGCAGGAAACCACTTCACATGACCCAGATGCAGACATAGCTGAAGAGATTTGAAAACAGGATATGTACTTTGGTATCATGGTGATAAAGTTTTAAACAATTATAATTTCATTTAACTGAAATGGAAATATAGAATAAGGAAAATAAGTTAACCAGAACCCAAAAGAAATTTTTAATAAAATCTGCCTATGGATCTAAGATTTAGAAATGGCTGTAAATTTCAAAATCTCCAATTTGTTTTGAAAGTTAGAACACTTATTTCTCATTCGATTCATATGTAAATTACCCATAGAGATTATTCACTTTAAAATTGTTCTCATATTTCACACGGTTGTAAATCTAATAAATCATCTTCAATATACAGCACTGTCTCTGTAGTTACCGGTTTCAATCATTTGTGTCATATTCATACCTTATTTCTTATACGTGGTGGTAATATAAACCAAACCTATGTGGTGGAAAGTAATCCAAACATACTAGCATCATATTTAAAATAATTTTGTTTATTTTTGATATTGCATATTTTACTGTCTCTCTCAATTTTTTTCAGAATTTATCAGAATTGTTTCTTTTCTGATTTGTCTGATTTCAGGGAAATTACCCTGCCCTCCAAATAACCTAATGATTTTTTTTTAAACTTATTTATAAAAGTCCCTTATTCATTCCAGTATTTATTATTCCTCTGTGTAGCACAAAACCAAAATTATTCCCTGCACTTTTCTGTGCACATTGTTTAAGATTTTTGTTCAAACTCTTTCTTACCTCGAGGATCAATAACAGATATAATCTTTTCCTTTTTGGCATTCCTAAAAATGACTGAGTAAATATTTCACTGCTACTTTTGACATCTTCAGATGGGTTGTTTGAGAACTACTGCTATTATTGCACCTGTTTTTCTATTAACTTGAAATGTATCTGTAGTGTTCACAGGCAAAGTCCAGAAATCTTTTCATTTAATGTCACATACATTAACTCATATTTACTTAGAGTCACTTAGAGTATGACTCCTGAATTGTTCTGTTTATGTTTTATTCACGGAATCTTCACTATTAACCTCTATAGCAGCCCCGGTCTTGCACAAATATAACCATACAGTTAATTTTTGCACCCAGAGTACTTCTGTAGCAGTCAATAAGTACAGTAACACATTTGAACTGTTGTGGGAAGGATCAAGATATGATTACGTATTTGGCATAATCAAATGCTTTGTGATAAAAAAGTTGTATTGCAGACTGCTCCAACATGTGCTTTTTATTTTCTAATGAGGCTCTCATTTGGATGGCAAATGCATGCTTATATCATGGAAATTTTACTCCTATTAGCTAAGCCTCTGAAGTAATTTCAAAGCATATGTATTTGAACTGGTTTATTTCCTTTTCTTTGAACACTTTTCAGAACTTTGACTTTATATTTAGAATCAGCAAGACTGATTTAGAACAGAAATACTGTTTTCATGAATAAATTTTTAAATTTTATTACATATCGTAGGTGAAATTTCCTGTTATCTAGAAAGAAGATTTTCTATGAAAACACTCTTAAAGCAGCAAAGTCACATTTGAGTATAGTCTCAACACTAGTTAAACAACTTCAACACTTACTTTATATTATTTAATCTAACAACTTTCAATGATTAATGGCAAATCTACTGATTTTACAGTTCTATAGCACAGATTTTGACTGTTTTTAGAGTGAAATTATATTGTTCTCTCACTTGGCACAGAGTAATGCAACAAGCAGTTCTTTATCTAAGTAAGAAAACTGTGTAATGAAAAAATCTGTCTTCCCTTTCAGAGTCCACTCCTTTTATTTTTTACCTGAAACTTATGTCTGATATTTCCTTACCAGCATTAAACTTATGCTTGATATTTACTTACCCCTATAGGATGAGATGAGATATGGTTTTAGGCTCTCCAAAGGTTTATTGTCACAGGATCCAGGAAGAAACTGTATGAACTGCTTTGGTGACAAATCCTACTATTAGGTCTCTCCAAGGTAGCTTCTGTAGAGAGTTCTGTTAATATTCCCTCATGTTCCAAAAAAGTTCTCATGTTTATTCAAATTGAGATACCTATAGGATCATTATGCTAGAAGTTTAAGTGCTTCAGTAAAAATATCTTCTTTTACAGATTTAATTGATTACATAATGTAATGAGCTACTTTCACACAGAACAATTTAAATTGATTATATATGCATATATATTTAGAGCATGGTGGGATTAAATGTACTAATAAGGTATGCCATCAGAAAGAGAGCTTTAGATGTTATAAAGTATTTTCAGTGTAAAAAAGATAGGATCTTTGGAACTGATAGAATCTCTAGCAAAGTGAGCAGAAGGTGAAGATGCTGTGAGAGGCCTAAACGTCTCTTTCTGGAGATCCACACACTGAAGCAAACACCAGCTATATACTTGTTTTGTACATTTATGCCCAAATATTTAATCTTCTGATTAAGATCAGACAGCTTGTTGGGCTATAATTTTTGTTGTTCCATTCAACATTTGCAAAACCGTTTCCACCAAAAATAAGCTAGACAATCAAATTAAATATGATACATAAACAGAATATAATACCATATTAACTGTCACATCATATGTCACAGAAAGTAATGACCTTATTCACACACCTGGGTGTACCTCCATAGGAAAGAAAATCAAAAGGCATCCTTACCTGTATAGTGCCTACAGCTAAGGTGAACATCAATATTTATTAGTCAGAAAAATAAACACACACATACCAGTACTCTTTCAGTATTTACCACAAAGGATCTTTAGTACCACTGAGTTATGAAGTCAATAATGAATCTCTTTGAACTACGCAGCTAACAATCAAATACAGACCAGTTGAGACTTGTTTTATTTTGGTATCACTGCAGAACAAAAACCTTACTTTCTCACACACACCCCAAAATAGTTTATGAGATATGTGTTATAGTTTTTATTTTAGTTTCAAAGGTCACCCTTTGAAGTCAGTTGCATAGAAAGAAATTCATATCCTTTTTCTTTATCACTATTAGTCTTTTTTTAGTTATCTTCAATATATCCATGACAGAAAATACAGTTCATTGTGACCCTGAGTGGAACTTTTCTTCTGATGTGGTATTTAAACTATTTTTACTTCTCAAATTAAAAAGGAAGAAGATTTTAATTCTAACAATGGCATGAAAGTGGGAGAGACAGTTACTGCTTCAGGCCTGGAGGAAGCTCTCTGAACTGTAGTCAAGAGAAGAATAGGTCTTTTCATGGTCTTCTTTTAAACTGTAAAACTGTTATTTTAAAATCAACAGCACCACTTGTTTTCCAGGTGACACTTTGATACCATGCACTACCATTTGCCAGTTGGTAGCAAATGTTATCAACTGGCACGTTTACCTTCAGTACACTTGAATAGTGAACTGGAAATTCAGCCAGTTATTCACTCATAATATAAACAAGTGTATCCATTACTGACTAACTTCTCACTCCATAGTTTGAGCCAAAATTTCAATTGATTTAATGGAAGAAATCCATGAAAGAAAAAGAGTTTCCTCTAACTTTTCTACCTGAAAGTCTAAATGATAGAACAACTTCCTAAAGCATCAGGAATACACAATGAAGGTATTGACCTGTCCACACTGGAACTAAAATCTTCTTGGAATAAGACATTCTTGGGTGAAGATTAAAGTATTCCATACCTTCAGTGAATTTGCTGAAAGAGATCAATAACACATGTCTTCACTGGTAGGCTATAGACAGGAACAATTATGCTGATTTTACTTTTAATGATTAGAAAACCAGTTTCCTTGGGCTTTGCTCAGAGATCAATACTCTAACCTAAACTGCTGCTGAATTTTACTAGTACAACATTTGAACAGGTTATGATCAATAATATATTAGTAATATAATCACAAAAAAGGTCTATGTGTGGTAAAAAAGTAAAGCAGTACTAAATAGTTGGGATATGAAATCTATGCTAAAAGGAATTACTTACAGGTGTCTATATAAACTGAAAATAAACAAATAAAACATTTACAGGTCAATGATTTCCAAAACCAACTTTGTAAGCATGTTTTACAATACTCCACTTATGTCTCAAATTTTGATTATGGGGGTTAAAATGGCCCATGTTTCTAAATCAGTTTAATAATCTACCTATGTCAAAGAAAAATACTATGTCTTTTAAAGCTTACTTCTGGAAAATTCATGAGTGGAAAGACGGTGTGAAAAGATCCTATGTGGAATAATCTGTGATTATCTCATTGAAGTTCTCTCATTTAGGAGTTGTATGCTTCATTGCCTTCTCTCTCACTTAGTCAGCCACATACATAAAAGCTGAATACAATTAAGCATGAACCTTTGTAACTCCTAGGGATTTATTCAATATTTGCATAACAAAAGAAGTGGATACCATTACACTAAATTTGCACAGTTGAAGTATCATACAGTCAGAGCTAGGGATTCCCATGAAAAGAATCTTTCATAAACACTATGCATAACTGGCCCAGAGATCTAATCTGGGTTCCTAGTTACAATACTGTTTTGATGGGCAAATTCAAAACAATGAGACACTAAAATTCTGCAGCAAGCAGACTAATGCAGACCTAAATTTCAGTTTACAAGCTGTACCTTCATTTCAGTGAGGAATCTTAAAATAAGCAAATGTTGCTTATTTTTATTATTATGTTGTAATTTAAATGTTTTTGACACAGAAATTATGACCAAAATCAGCTTTGAAACCAGAGCTCTTTTTTTCAGCATAGCAATTAATTCCTTTAATTTCTACATCTATTTGCAAGAATACTTTTTTCCCTTTTCAATATTTCTTCCCTCACTATATCACACCTACTTTTTTAAGGTCATAGCCTCCCACCTTGTCCTAAAGACACAAGCTTTTTGGCATTATTCTGTATGGTGCATATTTTGCATTATAAAATTCTAATCATTATTATAGGGTGTTCAAATCCTGTAATAACAGACAGCAAAGCAAGACAATTCACAGAAAATATCAAAAGGCAATTATTTTTGTTTACAATCATTTGATATATTTTGCAGTTAACTTTCTTCATTTTCCCCCATCTTGCCTGATACTATAAAGATTTTTTTTTCTTTTTGAATAGACAATGACACTATATTGAAATCCTTATTCCTGGCAAAGAACTTCAAAGTAGAGTCACTTCCAAAGTCACATCAACAAATAGCAGCACATCTGAGAACCTTAGGCTCAGGGATAACTTCGTCAAAAGGGTTCCAATCACACCTGAGATATTCTTAATATTAATGCAGAATTATCATTTTGGATTCAGATCCATAGATTGGGTGAAAATGCATAGAAATAATCAGGTTTAAATCATTTGAAAACAAAGTACCATTTGTTTGAAAGGAATAAAGTCAGCAAGAAATAAAATATAATATATGTTATATATCTCATAACTCTAAAATGAAAAATAATGAGGCATTTTTAAAAAGCTGAAAATTATGCAGAAGAACCAAATTCATTTTTATTTCCATGATTTTGTCTTTCCTTTGGCTTCCATGGTATTCCCTGCAGGGATTTAGCAGACATTGAGAAACCACCTTTCAGGCAGTGTCACATTCTGAACATACTAAAAAAAGAAGCATTCACATTGACCCTGATTTCCATAGGAAATAAAATCAGATTCTCAATATTGAACTATAAAAAACCATATGATTTGAAGAAAATAACTTTTCTGTAAGTGTTCTCCAGAGAACCTCTGCAGGCTTCAATGACTGAGCTTTCATGAAGCCTAATTCAGGCTGCATAAAATCTCACCTCACTGGCCCCGCAGCGCATATTGCACAGGCTTGTTTTTAAAGCCCTCTGATCCATAAAAATCTCTTTAAAATCCTCTGTCTTGACCAAAGCACCCCAGAAACTTCTTTTCAGATTCAAGAAACAGAATGGGAGTACTAACAAACCACTAAAACATGTTACATTAACAGTAGGCAGTACATCCTGTGAAGCCAATAAAACAAGCTAACAGAAATGTAAATCTCCTGATGAAATTAAAATACAGTATCAAGCTGAATAATCTATTTGTCCAGTTATAGCTGAAAATTTGAAATTTCACTTCTGGCATTCATTTAAACTCTGAGCCTGAGTTCTAGCAAACAGAATCATAAGGCTCTTGTGTGAGGACTTGACTTAAAAATTTGAAAGTAAAGGTGTCACACTAAATTTTGAAGATGTGCTGTCTCTGAGGTGAAATTATTTGGTTTTTTTCGCAGTCAGGCTCAACAAGCAAATGATAAATCCTGGCCTCAGGAACTCATGGAATAAAATTCTTCCTTCCTTACTAATTCAGTACTGCTTTTGTTTAAGAGTCACATTCTCTCCCACTCAGCTCTATGCAGTATCCTTTTCACTAATAGTTTCTAGGAGTGTATTTCTTTCATCAGTTGTTTTTTCTGGTTGTTTTTGTTTGGTTGGTTGGTTTTTTTCTTGGTTGGGTTTTTTTTAATTGAGCAGAAAAAACCCAAACAAATAATTCACGTTAATTTAAAAACTCAGAGGTAAAATATACACCCACAAAAAATGAAACTCTGAGCTTACAAAGCTCTCTGATGAAATTCAGATTCTTCTAGTGAAATAGTGAAATGTTATTTGGGAAAAAGAAAAATAAATACTTTTCAGTATCGAACTAGTGACTTGTATAGAGAAACAAGCTCCTTCTTTTAGCTTTAAAGAATTGTAGTATTACCTCAGGGCTGAGTTTTGCTCTTACTATATATCTGGATGACAATGATGTTCAGCAGCACTTTTTTTAATTAGAGTTCTTTTAATTAACATTTTTAAAGACAAATATCTGCAAATAATGCGCATACTAGATAAATTATTTTTGTAGGTTCCCCAAACAAAACATATTCTGTATTAACCTGTCTGGGGGCAAAAAAAGACCTAAGGAGTGTTGCCCCCTCCCTGAAAGTGTTCAAGACCAGGTTGGATGGGGCTTTGAGCAACCTGATCTAGTGGAAGGTGTCCCTGACCATGGCAGGGGGGTTGGAACTAGATAATATTTAAGGTCACTTCCAACCCAAACCATTCTATGATTCCGTGATTCTGTGATGGTCCAGCTCTTCTTACTGTCCTGCATGAATACATTTGCTAAACCAACACAATACCCTGAGTTGCTGAGACTATAAACTAGTCTGCTTATTTAAAAGTTGCCATCTTTACAAACTCATGCTTTGGAATTGCAACACTTGGAGCCATTGAAAGTATTACTAAATTAAGAACTAAAAATTTCTGCATGTGGGTTCCTTTTAGTGGCTGGGGATGACATAATTTAATCAAGTACACAGGGAGTTTGACATCTCAGCAAACCTTCATTGCATCTAAGGAAAGATTAGAAAGCTAAGTCACATGTGGAGAACTCCTTTATAGACATCTTTATTTAGGGGTCTGACTTTGAAGCTGAATTACATTTTTAAATGTGTAGTGACCATGCTGTCCAAACTGTTTTTTGGGGCAGTTCTTTGAGCATCTAACTATGTCACTGCTCTTAATTTTGTCTGGGATGATCCACAGTTTTACCTCAATGGGAAGGAATCTGCAGACAGTCTCTGATATGGGGAAAAGAGGAATTGCACTGACAAAGTAGTTGCTTAGGTGGTTAGTTCTTCAGTCCAAACTGGAATCTAGGAGGTCCAGACGTCCTAAGCAGGTCAGGAATTTAACAACTGCTCAAGCCTGCCTGAAATATAAATCTCAACATTTCAGATTAAAACTGATGAGGAACCCAAATAATTCAGAGTTCTTAAGACATTCATTTAATGTATAGAAAATAAGATTTTCCTTTGTAGGTTCCTGAGGTTTTTCAGTTTTGGGTTTTGAGCTTTTTTTTTCCTCCTCAGCACTGAAATAGAAGACTAACAAGCTGATAATTTCTGATTATTTCTGGTGACATATGGTCCTGTATGGCTGATAATATCCCAGACACCTAAAGAAACAGAGCCAAAATATGTTCTGTGCAATGGCATTTTATAAATGCAAACAGATTAATAGCATTTTATCTCTTTCAGTTATTCATTAGTATTAAATGAACAAACAACATACATTTGTATCTAAAATAATTCATACAAGGCATTCAAAATTTTAAGCAGATGTCCATGTTGCAAAAATAATGTGCGTAGTTAAACATGGTTAAATACTAAGTGTATACAATTACTTTTCTTTCCATATACCTCATTGCTAGAATGAAGAACCAACTTTTTTGCTCTGCTGTGTGCACAGATAAAGGAGACAGGCATAGCCATCTGGGCTGTGAGTTTGTTTTCAGTCCATGTGCAAAACACTTCTTTTCCCCTGTCTCCATGTTCTTACATGAATACCAAAGAAAACCAGGCAAAAGGTAAAACCCAGGCTTTCCAGATGACTTAGTGCATTTGTTCTGTTATGTAAATAGGAAGCTGTATTCTCTACATTGGAAATAAAGAAAAATAGCAGACAACTTTCTTTTTTTCCTCAATATTTGCAATTTGGACCCATAAGGCAAATAATTAATTGCACAGAAAAGACACTTCTAGAAAGGATAAGTTTTGCAATTTTCAGCCTACTTTTTCTGGACCTTTGTAGATCTGTGAAATCCTGCTTAGATCACAAGAAAGTAAGCTTTCTGTGAATAGTCCTAAATTGATTTTGTAGAGTCCGAGACCTCTATTGCAATCTTTTAGGGAAAATATCTATATTGGAAAAATACATAATTATGCAGCTAACGATGTTCATTCCTCTTTATGAAATTTTTGAAAGATCAAAGTAATTTTATTCCAGAATACTGAACACTTTGAGTACATATTATGACACTTGACCCTCTCAGCCAAGTTTCTGCTTGGTATAATTAACTGAAATCATTCAAGAGTACATTTTGTTCATTTTGATTAATCTCACAGGGCTCTGATAATTGTTTATAAATAGGTAGTAGCAGAATTGACTGACTGAAAACATTTGCAGTAGAACTATATGCTTGCTTCAGATGAACCAAGATCCCTTTGAAAATATTTTCTGGTTGTCAGTGTCTGGGAAGACAGCTAAACATATTTTTTGATACATTCAATAAGAATAATCCAGATTATTTAACACTACTAGAGCAACCTTTGATTTTCCTTCTTCTAACTTTTTCATCCATACGTTAACAATCTGAATGTCATCCCCATGCATATTGTGTGTGAAATGTCAAAAAAATGTCAATAACAACTTTAAATAAGTCCCTTTGTTATAAATGAGCATATGTTTCATATGTTGCATTTTTCCTAAAGTGACGATATTAACTTCTGAAGAAAAGATTCTGAGAATTTAGGACTGCTATTTATTTATGAATTAATTAAAAATATGCCATTTTAAATGGCATATTAAAGATACATAATTTTAAGAAATACCATGCTTAAAGTCTCTTCTTCACACTTTCACTCTAGTAGAAGATAAATGTAAGTGAAAATTGTCTCAAATCAGACAATGTAGCTGTATGTTACAATTAATTGCAAAGTTAATTAAGTCATCATTCTAAATGGTTGCTTTTTAACTTCAGAGGAACTCAAACTATCTGCATTTTAGAATTACAGCTCTTGAAAATGCATCTTCATACATTAATACATATGGACTTTCAGGTTTAAATAACCACTACGTTTTCCAGATTTCTTTTAGGATAATATTATGTTCATTTTTTAACCCCCACACTAATATTATGTGCTTTTATTTGTTTGTTTCTTCTTTATATATTTCAGTACTATTTACATGTTTAAGTATTATATTTATTTATAAATGTATGTTAGATATATAATGTACACAAATTTCTTCAGCAGTTATCCGTGTAAGGTTGTCTGAAAACCAGAAGTGATTGTTGGGTGTGATTAAAAGCATGGACTTCCACGCAGGGAATAATCAGAAGTCCAGAACTACTGTGTTCAGGGAGAACATGAGTCAATGAGAGCTAAGCAGCACCATCTTATCTCCATACAAGACAGAGCTGTCATTAGTGGAAAGTTGTTGCAGAGCAAAACTGCCTGCTTCAGAGGGTTTGTCAGACCATTGTGGGATTTGCTGCTGAACGTGGACTTAAATGCTAACCTAGTCATTATCAAATGAGAACTAGTTAGGATCACCAGGAAATTACAGTTTTCATTTTGTAATAAATGAAACACAAACATACTTGTGCTGGTTCCCACCTCACATGAACTGCTAGATACTATCTGCTTAGCCACCACTGCCAGACTAGACTGAAGGTGAAATTCAACATTTCTAGCTCCCATCAGAGGGTCCCTATGTAATGTCCAACTTCAAGTTACATTTTGGAATTAATATACATGTAAAGACTGCATTCTTTGCTGTTGCTGGTGATTTTAAAAATAGCTAGCAGCTTCGATAGCAGCTGACTGAGATTACTTCTGTGAGGAACTGAACAATACTCTGTGCTCTCTAGAGGAACAGGAATGTGTAATGTTTTATAAAATAGAAGAAAAACAGACAGGATGGTGAACTATTTTTATCCTATTTATACTTTGTTTACAATGGAATTTACCATAACATCAAGTATTCCACACTAGTTCACCAAACAGTACATTAGTCTTGATAGGATGCTTAATGCAAGCTGAACAAACCTGTCTTTCTCACTTTTCATTTAAATAGGCAAAAACACAGCACTAACGATCAGTGAATTTCATCTGTTTACCTCATTGTTCACTTTTAATTCTTAAGAACAGTTTTGTTATCTTTTGAGAGTATTGACAGGCTCAGGGAACATAGCTGTCCATAAGGAACAAGTTCCTTCAGTCAAAGTACAATGTGGAATTTTAGTTGGGGCATTTGATATACAAAGCAGAATAGAAAATGTTTGATGAAATTCCTCAGACTTGTGAGACTGACAAGACAATTCACTCTCTGTCTGTCATGAATCCTACAACTTGTCTCCATATGGCTTATAATTCTGTTGTGCAGCTCCTCAAGGGGCAGAACTGAATGTGTAAACAGATCTTGTGCACTTTATCATCACAGCAAAGTAATTAAAGTTTCTGAACAAAATTGCATTAATACAATACTGAAAATGCCATTGCCCATTCTGGTTTTCTTTTGGTTTTTTTTTAATCAATCCTGCTGCTCCAGAAGTAGTCGGTAAGAATGACAGATCACTTAGCCTATGAAAACAGTAGATTTCCATCTTCTACATGGAGTTATATATGTATGTGTGTATATAATGAATATATAATAAACACATATATTATTTTTTTCCTTTAATTGATACAGACAGATAAGAATTGGATCTGTGCAAATTCTGAGTTTTCTTTGGAAAAATATTAAATGTCAAATATTTTCAAAATAAAATTGGGAAGAAAATTATTTTCAGATCAGTTAAAAACTTTCTTTCTAGTTGTTATGACAGAAGATGTTTTAAAGTGAAAAGTTAAAGGAAAATATTTCCTGAATAATCAAAGTATTAACAAAATATTAACATTTCTATAATTCTTTAAGTGATATTCTAAAAAAAAAAAAATAAACCTCTTGCTAAAATATACTTCATTCCAAACTATTTAGATTTCAGTAAACCAACAGTTCTAAAGAAAAAAAGATGTTTTGCAGTCCATGCACTGTCCATTTTCTCTTCACCAAAAGGATATATAATAAATCTATCAAACTTGTAAAAAGACAGAGAATCATGTTTCAGGGCATAAAGCAGATTATTGGTGATACATTTTAGGAAGAGAATTGCTTTGCTCTGGTTATTTTGTAAATCCATCTTTTATACACAGGCAATCTGTATGAGACAACAGACTTCAGGGGAAATAACTGTTGCGCTGCTGCATAATTTGCCTTAGCAGAACCCTGGAAAGTAATGCCTCCTGCTGATATGGCATCCTTCTGCAGTGGCCTCGATTGAACCGATGTACTAAGCATATTCTAAGCAAGGTCCTCTAGGGCCTTATGGGGAGGATTAGTGATTATTATGCTCCACTTGGGCAGAGGCACTTTTACTGAGGTGGCCTTAAAAACGTGCAGAAGGGAAGACCACCTGTGTCCTCAGAGCCATCAGAATGTGGGCTCAGACCTATTTTTCAGCTGAATCACACTTGATAGACATAGAAATTTTTGCTGAATCCATCTCTTAGGTTTATTCTTATTTTAAAACTGAGAGCTACAGTCCCAAATCAGGCAACTTTCCAGGCAGTTTCAGGACTGCAGAGTTCTGCACCAGTGCTATTGAGTCTGACCTTTCAGTGAGTTGTAATACGTTTAGCCTTATGTGATCCAGAGTACTGAAGTGAATTTTGCATTGAAGGAATAGTTTTAAAACTCTTCCCTTTGGTTTACATGGGAAACCATGATTTGCCAGTTTTACATAACCTTTTTGTATAGTTTATTCTTGTGAAGATATTTTCCATCACTATTTAAAATCAGCCAATGTGTGTAACAGAAGAAACAGAAAGAATTTTCAAATATTTGTTTTTAATAGAATAGTAAGCCCTTCAATTGTTTTCCATTTTCCAATTGTTATATTTTAAAGACAAGTTCATCAGTTCAGAATTTGTCCAAAATACTAGAAAAAAATATTTGCACTCATTCTTCCATCTGCAATATTAAAAAAGTAGTTTGAACATAGTCTTTTAGAAAAAACAGGGAACTCCTTTCATGATTTCGCTGTACCTGTAACTACATCAGTCAGCCCTGCTTTGTATTATTATTCCATTTCTATATAAAATACCTTTGTTTTTTTGAACAATGTCCAATACTACTATTAATCTTACAAAATAATTCTGTCAAACTTTCCATTATTCCTCTAACACATGTTTGAAAACTATATTTTCACAGCTTTTCACTGGCAAGGATTTCCATATAGGGTCTTTTGTCTCAGAATTAGCAGCTCATTCAAAAGAAAATGTGAACATGTTTTCAGCAGTTCCTGATGGTTTGAGCAGCTACAGACCTCTGGGTGAAAAGAATAAACAGCAGAGCTGCGAACAAAAGGAGTCCTCAGATTGCTATTAACTTACAGTAATAAGGCAGACATGATGTACTGTGGTCAGTACAAGTCTCATTTGTAGATAAGCTGTAAAGAAAAAGCATTCCATCACCAAAGAAAGGTCAAAGGTTAAAGTATGATATGATTGTTTTTAACTAATCTTCCAGTGACAAATTTCTGAAATATGAAGGAGTTCTTACATTTCAGAAATACATTACAGGGTATTTTTATATGGCACTTGATGCTTCAAGATGCACTTAGAGAAGAAAAAGCTTTTTGGTAGATTTGGGAGGAAAAGGAGGGCTGAATGGAAGGAAATGTTAAGTTTCTTTCACAAAATAGTCAAAGTAACATTTACTTACAATCTTTATAATTTCTGGCACCTAATTTTTTGGAAAAAATCTCTTTTACTTATTTCAGTAGGAACATGGAATACAAGGAGGAAAAATATTTTTAATAACTTCAACAATTGATAGGAATATGTAGAATACCTCACACATAATTAAATGAAGTCAGGTTATGTATGTTTCCTTACTTGGATCTGATTCTTCAATGGTATTCCTGTTCTCATGTAAATTTTCTTTTTTTTTCTGCACAGCTTCAGGGCTTGGAATGTTATCCTTCGGGACTTGAATGTTATCCATATAAAACTCCCTCAGTTTACTTCCAATCAGAAGCTGATAGTTGAATATTTGAAACACGTAACACTGTTACTTTAACCATAGTTTTATTTTTCTGTTGCAAAACATATACAACACAAGGCCTAAACAGCCTTGGGCTAACAACATACTATACATGCCTTGACTATTCCTATCTAGCAATCATAGGAACTCTCCCCATTTTTTAAAACCAGAATATGTTAATGAAGATCCTGCAGCTGGATCCCATTCCAGTGCTTTATTAAAAAGCTCCAGAAAAATGCTAGCCATCTTTGTGAATACTCACATGTTAACTAAAGATTATAAATAGAAGGAATGCGGCAAGAATGATCACTTCTGATGCATGATACTAGGGAAATCTTGAAAAGGGAATGGAGGAGTATCTTTCTGTTACAGTTCGGAAAAACAGTGTAAGGCTTTATGAATATGATTTATCACACTTTTTAATTGTAATTCAGAAATTATTTTGAGATATGTGTCCAGGCTGCCTCAGTAGACAGTGAAGAAAACTCTCCCAGAGAATATCCCATTGATTCTAAAAAGAGTGTCCAAGAAAAGTGAGGAATGACAGGAGTTATCGATTTGCAGAATCAACTCATAGAAGCATCTGCTTGTGACAGAAATCTGTTCACCACCACTTTTAAAGTGAATAGAAATGCTATTTTTTAAAAAATAGCCTAATAAACTAAGACCATAGGTAATTAAAAAGTCAAGGCATTGAATTATATAGTAAAGGTGATATATGAACTGTAAAATCCTAATTTTGGAGTTGTCATAAGAGGTTTTGCCAGGCCATGCAATTTCATCAATAATGCTTCTCTTTTCTCAGAGGATGAGAAACATATTTTCTTTGACTGTTCACAAGTTCATTTTATTTTCTGAATTCTACAATATTCATCAGTAACCACCTCCCTTTTAGTCCTCCTAAGTCAGGGACCTAATTCACACTCCTATTCATTTATTGTCATTGCTCAATTCTGTTGAGAAACTTAGGAAGAGATATTGAAAAATTATCTGAAATCTCCATGTTCAGGTATCTACCTTTTATGGTCTTGCAACTCTACAGGAAAAATTCTTACTGACTAGACTATATAGAACAACATTTGCTTTTAACAACTCCATATTAGTCACTCGCTTATGATCAAACCTGTGTGTTGTAGTTTGTCATGATGTTAAGGTTAATTTTGAGCTTCCAAATTCCAGTTTGTTAAGCTTCTAATACCTTTTACTCATCAAAATTCATATTAATTCTACAGCTTGTACATGGAAGTTTTTGTCTTTTGCAAAGCTACTCACATGCCAGATGCCCAAAAGAAATGAGTATGTTAAGCTACCATATCCTGGCCTTAACATGACCCCTCTCTCTTCTCCAAAATTATATATTAAAAATTTTAAAAGCTTGATGTTAATTAATTCAAATTCTCAATAATTCTGCCTGTTCAGAAGATCTGCTAATGCAAAAATTCTGAATAATTATGTTCTGAGGACATAATTACAACTCCAATGCTAAGTTCTACAAAAATCAAAAAGGGTTTCATTTGTCTTTTTCTTTTCCCCTCAGTAGTAGTTTTAATGGATAGTTTAAGAATTGCTAGTGGTAAATTAAAAATCAGACCCTAAAAGGGGTCTGGAGGCTGAAGCCTCCAGATGAATTTGACATATTCTTCTCTTCTTTTAAAATCAGTCAAGAGGACAGACTGCACAACGATAAACATCATAGCTTTACTTTGTTGAACAAAAGGAAAAAATATCCCTTTTCCCAACTCACTTCAGATAAATATCTCTAAGGCTAACATGCTTTGGAATGAATTAAAGGAGGATCGAAGTTGCTTCTTACCCTGTCAAGCAAGGAACTGTAGCACTAATAATGACTAGAGAAAGGATAAACCTAAATCAGATGCCAAGAATTATTTAGCTTTGTCTCAAGCTATCCTAATTCTGAAGGATGAGCCAAAAAATATAAGATAATGAGCTGAGCAAGACTGAAATCTGCTTTCTTATTGCATCCTTTCTTCTCTTCACTGTAAATATAATAAACTTCTGATCGTTGCCTGAAATGTGGTTTGTAACCTCAAGAATAATTTCAGCATAGTCAGATGCATTTCTCAGCCTCTGTGCTTCAGCAGTTGAGGATGATGCCTTGCATGAGAGCGTTGATTGATGGACTCAGCTTAGTCAGTCATATGGGTGGAACTGCTCAACAGGTTGTATGAGCCTTGTACCATGTTTCTCACCATGGCTGTGTGTGAAGACTGACAAACCCAGCATTACATAACTTAAGGAATTCAGAGCAATATTTTCTGAGATAAGCACTACTAACCTGAGCTTTATGGAGGAGCTGCTCCACACCTTTTTAAATCAAGCATAGGAGAAACAATCCCTAATGGTCCTATGCATAGTAATCAAATTTCCTGGTTAAAATGCATTCATCCAAAGGTCATGTCTCAAGCCCTCAAATCTTGTTGCAGAGCTCTGCAGTACTGCTCAACTTCTCAGACGAGGGCTGCTGCTTTGGAGGATAAGAGAAGATTTACATAATAATGTTACACAACTCCACAGATAAAGAAATCAACAACTCATGACTGACAACGAGAAAGAAGATGTGAGATCAAAAGAAAGCAGCAGCATCATTGCAAACAAAGTACTGGGTTGAAACGTGGGCTTTTTGCTTGTATAGTTTTTCCCTGAATATATATATAATTGGAGAAAAGGGGCTTCTGTCAGCTTATTTTGTGGTGTGGCTTACGTGAAAGGAAGTCACTTTTATAGTCTGGAAATTTTAATAGTGAAAAAGTGTATGCCAAATTCCCTATCTTAATTAAAGTGTAGGTAAGTTTCTGGTTTTCTGTCAAATGACAGAATGGCATTTCTGTGTTTCTGTAGTCATTATTTAATTCTCATGTCACTTAGCAGGGTTTAACTTTGTGCTTTGAGACTCATTACAGTTTTAAAAAAAAAAAAGACAGAATTCGCATGAGATATTTTATTCAAAAATAACTTCTCCTCTCTCCCAAAGTTGTTTCTCAGCCATAAGTGTTCTCTTTCAGGCATACACAAAACAAAAATCTAAATTATATTCACAGTGAGATCATCTTAGCATGATCTTTGCTCTCAATTCCCCTGTTGTCTCACTACTGACAAGAGGAATGCCTCAGTTCTCTGTGCCTCCTGTACTTGCTGCCTGCAGTGGCCTGTGAATTTCTCACTGAACTGTACAATAAATTTTTCCTATTTCTGTTAGCACCAGCTCAACAACAGTAGGCAAAGAGCATTTACAGGCACTTTGGCTAGTATCTGACTCTAGTGAAGCAAGATTCAGCTATGGCTGTTTTGCTGGAGTTACACAAAGATACTGTACAAGAGGTAATTCAGTTCAGTGTGTAAACAGGGTGATGACAGTAACAGCAACTGAATAAAGCTGTTACTTCATGGCTTCTCATTTAGTCATTATTACACACCAGTGAAAGATTTTTTGAAATTCAATACACTATTTCCTGCCCTTTTGATCTAAATGAGGAAAATGATCCCCTTTATTCAAAGAGCCAATGTTTAAAAGAATATAGGAATTAACATTTTACAACTGTAAACTGTAAGCATGTAAATTATTAGGAGTAATTGCTGCCTTTGTTGCTGGAGGAAAAATAAGAACTTTACTTAGTTGGAGACACAGTGATTGATAAGTTATCCTGAAGTTTTTTTGGTTGGTTTTGTTTTGGTTTTGTTTTGGATTTTGTTTTTGGGGGGTTTGTTGTGTGTTTTTTTTTTTAAATCCATATTAGGATTTAAATACAGAATCCAAAATCAGTGGATTTTATTAGTTTGTAACAAAGTTGCACATCTCTTTACCTTAAAATTTGATCACAGAGGGTTATATCTAAATTACTTCCTATGATTTTTAGGCAAGCATCAGATGATAGCTCATTGTTTCTAATATAAGAAAGCTGGTAGCCAAAGTGTGTTGCTTGTTTGAATATTTCCCTGCATCAGAGACTGACAAACGTACAAAATTTTTGAAAAAGTTCATTTTTAAAGGCATGATCTAGATTAGATTGATTTATGACAACTAAAAGTATTTATTCGATTTCAAACTTAATAAATGAAATGTAAATACAGGAAATAGTTTAGGAAGAATTAAGTAGAATATCAAAAGTACAAGCTTTAAAAAAAATCTTCCTTTGATTCAGAACTGTAGGTGGTCATAGCTATAACAGAAGGAGAAAGTGACTAAGTAGTCTATTAAATTAATGCATTTTTTTGGGATCTAGAGTAATAGAGAATAGGATGGAAAAAATAAGAATCAATCAGGATTGGTTATGGTAGAGTAGTGAAGGGAGAATAAAAACACCAGGAATTTAGGAGAGAGGATTATAGAGGTAAGTGTGAATTGAGCTAACTGACAAATCATTTCTGTAAGCCCCTGGTTGATCTGTGTTATATATTTACTTCTCTTCCTGATCGTTTCTTTTTAGAGTTTCCTTTCAGTATTGTTTGGCAAGTGTATTCTCATTTATTTTTATAGGTCTAGAGGTCTCTCTTCAAATGATACTGAGTTTGTAATAAAGCAATATTTTTTCAGGAAAACATGGATAAGACCACTAAAGGCCATAGATGCCTCCAAAACACAGATCATTTTATCTTAAATTCTCTTCTTAAAATCAAAATTGTAATCCATTTTTAACCCTGCCCTCACTTGTCTAAGAGAAAGATGAAAACACTGACATCCATCAGCCCTTGATGTTTTGTAATCTTTCCCTGTTGATCTGGAAGTTCTCCAGTTCTTTCATACCTATCTAGATGAAGTTGTCTGGCTCTCAGCTGAACCATAAAATGATCCACAAAGTAAATAAAATATCACATACTTCTGTTTTGAAACCTGGTTTGAGATATACTCTGTATATACCTCATATATGCTGAATGGATTGTGTATTGACTAAAATGTGGTCTCAAAAATACTCAGATGCATCCTTTTCAAAATAAGGTAACTGGAAGAACAGTAAACTATGCCCATTTTCTACATACAGTTTACAGCTATGGTATATGGCCAAGAACAAGGAACCTTAATTCTATGCCTTCTCCAGTACATACAGATTAAATATAAAATTCTTCACTTTCACAAGAGTCTGTAGCATCTCAGATATTGATTAGACTTTAATTAGGATATGTGAGGATCTCTACATCTTATCTGTTAAATACTGTTATGGAGAGAGATAATTTCACAGGCACTGGGTGTTTGACAGAGAGCAGACTGTATGTGCTTGTGCTGTCTTCTGCAGAAGACAGAGTTCTGGTTCCTTCTTAAAGTGTTATCTTTTATTTAGGTTTTTTTTTTTTTTAATTTATAAATTGCTGAATTTATAGAATGTGTTGTTACCTGGGTTTCCTGTTAGCTACTCCTTGTTGACTTCTTGTGTTGCATGTGCTTTAGCTGAATATTCATGCATGTATCTTTAGCTTACATGTATCATTAGCTGAAGCATCTATCTTGCCCTGTGAACTATAGTGTGCCCAGTGCCTGATTTTTCTTCTGCTGCTGTACTACAGCTGTTGCAACAAATGATTTGGGACTCCCAAATTTCTAGTTCAAATCAGATTTGGGGGGTTTGTTTGTTTGTTTCACTGGTTAGAATGAGTAAGTTTATTAAATTCTCCTTAAAATGAAGGAAAATTCTGCAGAATTGAACAATATAAAGTTATTGTTTCTGGTACAATAAAAACAAAGAAATACAAATATTCCTGCTTTTAGAAACTCTGCTAGTGACTTGGCTTCTTTTATGCAATAATTTAGGACCATTAGTTATCAAAAAGCGCTTATTTGGTAACCATAATTCTAACTATCATCTGCTTTGCTCATCCAGTATTGGTAAACAGGTCCATTTTGTACACATGGGAATAGAGGTCTGTCTCCTGACCCCGTCACCAAAGTCACTTGTTGTGTGTATCACGGACAAATACAACAGCTTGAGTACTGCAACAGCTTTCTGCAGAGTCAAAGCATTTGGCTTAGCTTAACTTCAGTGGTGTAGGGGAAAGAGGAGAAGATAAAAGTTGATGAAAAACAAAACTAAAGAAGCTGCCCAATTTCCTGCAGATTGCTGACATACATTCTCTTCTTGCTAGTGTCTGGGGCTGCCGCCCACCCATGTTCCTCACCTGCTTGGCGAGGCAAGTTGCAGCGTGCACTGGGCTGGCTGACAGCAGCACCAGCGTCTTCAGCTTCTGCTTCTCAGTATGGGGTTTGCCTTTCATTTGATGGGACATCAATTTGGATCTCTGCCCTCCAGTCAACTGCCAACTTTCCTGAACTTATTGGGAAATGCCTTATCATCTGTAAGACTCTGTACTCTTCTGTCAGTTTTGGTTAATGAGACATCAGAAGTTACTGATGTGAGACTGATAGCTGAAAAAGTATAGTGTTTGCATAAGCCTAGCTTATTTAGAAAAACAGTCTAATGTAAAGTAAAAAATAAAACTAAATGAAATAAAAATTAAAATCTCAAATCAGTGAAATGAGAACAACAGAAATATCACAAAGGAAGAAAAGAGCTTGATCACAGATAACTGAGAGACATTAAAAGAAAGAAAAAGAAACAAATATTTTAAAGCATGAAAGGGATCTAAAATAGAAATTAAAATAGACAACAAAAGAAGGGAAGAAGAGAATGTGAGCTGCACTAAGAATTAAATATAAAAAAGGAACAAAAAGTGTTCAGACTTAAAGGAAAGCAAAAATAAAACAATGGTGTGAGCTAATACTGAAGATGGACAGTTAATTTTACTTATACAACATTCATTTTACTCATGCCAGGTTAAGGATTTCCAGCAAAACTTCTGTTTTGTCACAGTGCTCAGCTTTCTTGGATATCTTTATTGTCTCAATCTATGAACATGAATCTTTCAGTTTCTTAACTACACAGTGTTAAAGACTTTTATTTTTTACTTGCTGTAGTAACTCTGAGCTATAAGATTCAAATTTTTATAAAATTACACAAAACGTTTAAACTTGCTTTATCCTTATTTTGCATTTAAATAATCTACTTTCAAGTGAAAAATAATGCCATAAATTCAGTAGATTTTATTTCATTAAAGATTCGTAGATCTTTGACATTACCCTCAGTTGTCCCAAAGTTCTGAAATGAGCATATTTATGTTTACGAGTTCTGAGAACCATAATTTTGCTATACAAGTTTGCAAATTTGATCAAAACATACTAATAAAGTAATCTGACCTAAGGTCCCACGTGGAGCTCACTGATCCCCAATTTTAGGGTCTGTCTTTCTGTATTTACTTACTTACTTTTGACTTGATAGACCATGACTGGATTTTGATTAAAATTTAGGTGCTCTTGATTTTGAAGCAGAATCTGTAAATCTGTGTCATACTTAGAATCATTTTCCCAATCGTAACATCACCAGTCCCAGAGGTGTTGAATTTTTGTTGCAGTACACCACAAAAGAAGAGAGAGAGAATTTCAATTTCTCCTACCTTTGCTTCCTTAAAATGTTTTAAAAGGAATATTCTTAGGAGATGAGTTTATAGACGAGGAGTGATGATGAGTAAGCCTGCTGATAACTGCATTTTTGGTAAATACTATTGCTACTAAATTATTATATAATTGTGCTTCAGAGCTGTTTAAAAATTTGATTTATTTTATTTACTTTTTAATATATTTCTTCATTTTTAAAAAAACCCATATTATTTAAGACTAACACATTCTGAATTGCGATCCTCAAGAGCCTTAGGTAAAAGGACAGCCAGGTGGGACATATACACACCTACTCTGGCTGGGGAATTTTCTAACATGAATAGAAACAGGACTCTTGGATGTGGGATGTCTCTGCACTAACCTTAGGCACCTCTGTTGTAAATACTTATATTGCAGATACCCAGCCTAGTCTTACTTTAGAGTTAATGAAGAGAAAAATGTCCCTTAATGTAGTATTATTCATCCTGTGCTAAGGTATCTGACTAAAAAATGTCAGTCTCACCCTAAACATGTATAGTTCTTTTTTTTTTTTTTTTTTCTATGCTGCAGCTATCTGAAGCTAGGGCAAATATCACACCTTAAGAGCCTTCTAAACTTCCAAATCAAATACACCTGTAACTTTCTTCAAAGAGTTTAGATGACTCAAGGCTTAAAGTTGCAGAGACATTTGGATCACAATTTGGATGAAGACATCTAAATTTCAACTAAATCCTGCTTCAGGCTTTACAGACTGGACTCAGTCTGTAGTGTTATAAGGGACTGCTGCACAGATATTTTTTTAAACCATTGTGAGTTTGCCTTTTGCTCTGCTCCCACTGAAACTGGGAAAATATTTTAAAGGTTAAATTATTTTTAACTTTAAACCACAAAAAGAATAGAGAATAAATAACTAAACTGGTTCAGGCTGCAATGTTTACTGCATACATGATAGAAGGATGTAAAGCATTCATCTGGAATGACCTGCACCACTCAAAAGATCTAGCCATTCCAACCTCATGTCAATAGAAACTTAATACCATAACATATCAACATTTATGTCTTCTATCATTTACAAGATGTAGAGAGATGGTTGTAAAGTTCAAGGAAAAATAAGAGGGTAGACATTTTTATAATATTACTATTGAGAAGTTAATGTTGCAGCAAGAAGGATACCGAAAAAGAAGTTCCCAAAGTAACCCACTGAATCCAGTATTCCAATACTAGCAATCTTCCTCCCCCCACCCCTTAATGCTTAAAGTTCAGATCTTCCTCCCCTTCCCCTGCCTTTATGGTTAAGGTTCAGATCTCTAATAGCAGAGCTAGGCTTAGTGAAATACTCACTTTGAACAAGCACTGGCCTTATCTGTTCACTCTATAGATCGGATGAATTTGAAAATAAAATCAATCCTCTTCCCTTTATGTTGCTCTAAGGTACTGCAGACTGATCTTTATGGAGCTGGACAGAAGCAGAAGTGTTAGCAATTCTCTAACTCGGCTTTACATTTTAATGACATTATGTACAGCATTAAGATAGAATTTGCATTATAGTAGCTTTATCCTTAAAATTTAATTCTTCGGGGACATAATTAGAAGTAATGATGTGGAAATGAGTCAATTTGGCATTTTGTGATATGCTGGGGTAGTGTAAGTTTTATACCTAATGTAGGACTATTTCTTTTAAAGCTGTCCTTCCCCTTGACCCCATGATAAAACTGTTAAACAGGATAAAGTATGTCCATCCATTAAGCCAGGGTATGTAATCTGTTTTCACTGACTCTTTATAAATTGTTCACCAAGAGGTGTGAAGATCAGTGTTTGCTGAGGAAAGCTCAGCTAGTGTATTGCCCCTACTAAATGTCAAGGCTCTTTGGGCTGAAGGAACTTTACCATGTGAGGTGATTGAAGGTAGTTCTTTGAAAGGAGGTTGACAGTGCACTGTCAATGAGTCAAATGTGAAACATTAAACATTTATCTGAAAACTTCAGAGAACCTTCACTTCTTAATTCTGCATGAACAGTGGTAAAATATTTTTCTCTAAAGTTATTCTTTTCAGTCTTCTCAATATGGAGTCTCTGCTTCAATATTCAAGTGTAGCCTTGTAATTTGAGGTATATAGAACAAGATTTTGTTCAAGACTTCTGCATAAACAATGGTGGTACCTTTTCCTTTAGCTTTAGTTATTATATTTTAGTTTTATAAAGCTATATGTTTGGCTTTGTTTTATGAAAACTTTGTCAATAAAGCATTTAGGAAGAAAAAATAAAATTAAAAATCTTCCTCTTTTTATGATGCTAACATAGAGAAGGTTATATTACTACATATATATATACTACAGATTCACTGTGGTATAAACTTTACAAACACACAGGAAGTACCTTTACTGAAAGAATAGAAAATCTGAACATGAAATAAAAAGCATTATTTTCCCCTTCCTATATGAATAGTCTGTGTGGCATAATGACAGAGATCACAGCAAGGTCTAAATAAGACTTAGAGTGAGTTCAATCAGAGTGCCATGTTAACATTACTATATTGTTATAGGACCTGAACCTATAACACTGTGACATACCCACAGTTTTAGCCCAGCCAGCAGAGTCTGTAACCCTGATATTTAAACTTAGATATTCTGAAGTCTAGTTTAGGATCAGAACAGAAAGCAAACAGTCTTTCTCTTGGAGTAAGATTCATCACAACTGTATTTAGAAATCTGCAACGTAGATTGGATGTAATCTACATCTAAAATAGCCATGCTATAATCCCCTTAAGTCACTAGAAATGGCGCTTTTAGAATATTTATAAATTTATATTTCCAGATACAATTAAATGAGTTCAACAGGTATTTCTTCTCAAATGTCTGTGCCAGTATAGATACCTGTCTACTTCAGGACACCTAAAAGTAAGGTTACCTTGAAAGGTAGATGTGTATATTTTTGTTTTGATTAGTGATAATCTAATCAGAACAGTCATTGGTATCTGAAAGAAGTCATTCAGCTGACTAGGTTAATATTTGTCTTTGAGAGTGAGATTACTAACTCTAGACTTGATTGAGAATAACGGAGCTTAAGCACCAGTGGAGACACAGGTTCCTACATTTTGAACACTTGATTCTAGCAGTCTAAATCAAGGGCTGATTCCCTTTACCCCAAGATGTCTAATGTGCAAATTTTTGATTCAGTTAGATGTCTAATACCACTACAGGTAATGTTTTGTATCTTGTTTGGCCTTCAGCTGTCACTCCAGAAGATTTTTTTTTTAAGATATTGTGCAATATCTGCCAGACTAGCATGGATGTTTCAGATACTCTAGGGTGTCAGACATGCAAATTATCAATTTCAAAGTGTATATCAAAATGATGGTCAACTTAATTATAGTCTAAAACTGATTCTCTATTAAGTACTAGCAAACTAACTCAAATATAGCTACAGTACATTACAGTACATTTAAAACCATTGCTTGAAAATCGATAACTATCATCACTGTGGGTTGTAGAATCATTTAGGTTGGAAAAGACCTTTAAGACCATTGAGTCCAACATAAACCTAGCACTTCCAAGTCCACCACTATACCATGTCCCTGAGTGCCACGTCTACATGTCTTTTAAACACCTCCAGAGATAGTGACTCCACCAATTCCCTGGGCATCCTATTCCAGTGCTTGATAACCCTTTTCGTTAGAAAATTTTTCCTAATATCCAATCTAAACCTCCCCTGGCACAACTTGAGGCCATTCCATCTTGTCCTACTACTTATTGCCTGGGAAAAGAGACTGACACCCACCTCATTGCAACCTCTTTTCAGGTACTTGTAGAAGACGGTAAGGTCTCCCGAGCCTCCTTTTCTCCAGATGACACAACTCCAGTTCCCTTATCTGCTCCTCATAGGAATTGTGCTCTAGACCCTTCACCAACTTCGTTGCTCTTCATTGGACACGCTCCAGCACTTCAATGTCTTTCTTGTAGTGAGGGACCCAAAAGTGAATCTGGTATGTGAAGTGCAGTCTAACTATCATATCTCAAAATCCTTGTCTTGACCTACAAGCTTTGTCATCCTGTTTTCTCCCTGTGTCCCTCTGAGGAGGGAGAGAGAACATGTAGCTGGGTATCTGTCAACCAAGGCTTACTCACCACTGTCCCAGTCCAATGTCAGGAGAGGTTTTGATACGATCCCAAGAGTGAGATTAAGACACAAATGAGGTCAGATGCTGTACAACCTTGTAAGATTTATTTCCGTAACAATGAGGTAACAGCGATAGGACAGAGAGAAGAAGAAAGGAAAAGTCAGAATACCTAAGCAAGCAAAGGGAAGAGATGCAGCAAGATCAGTTACCACCACCATGAATCCAGCGATGTCCCGTTAGCTCGGTCTTGGTGCAGGTGATGGTGCTCCAGGCCCCAGCTCCGCCAAGAGATGATGTCAAAATTCCAGCTCCAAGCCCCGAGAGAGGGGTATGCAGTCCTTTTATTGTCCCACTTCCCACAATTTCTCCAAAGAGCCCACCCATTTCCACGGAGCTCATTGTCATACGCGCCGCCCCGTGTTCCTCCATGCATGCATGCCCAGATGTTCATGGTGGTCGTGCCGGGGAGGTCGATCTGTGGTGTCTTCAGCCTCCGCACATCTTCCTTACCCTGATTTCCTCTCCACCCGGCCTCACGCGCAAGCACAGCTTGGTAGGCACTGCCAAGGATGTTGTTCCAGCTTCAGGGGGATATGGTGGTTTCTTCAGGGACAATTCGTTTCCTTCAGAGCATACTCCTCCATGGTGACAGGATGCTGAGGCCAGGAAGTGGTAGTGGTGCAGCAGCAATGTTGAGACAAACACAGTCCAACACAGTCTCTTACAACCACATGAAAAAATGTTCTATTCCATGGAATATAAACCACCATTAGGTGTACATATAAGTGATAGAAAAGCTATATTCTGAGAGTAGTTATTTGTTATTTACTGTCAAACTACAAGATTATTCTTCTGTCCTAGGTCTCATAATATTCAATATAAACAACTTGTATAAAAAGATAATATTTTATCGATTTTGGTGCTGACACCCAGTAGAAGATTTGAAAGCAGTTTAGGTGATAGGTTTAAGTCAAATAGATATCAGCAACTCAGATACTCAGAAAACTTTACATTTGATAAGGCAAAATACAAAATTTTTATACTTAGGAATAACTGTATGAAGAAATAGAAGAGGCAGCATTGGTGGGTAAACAGTAGAACTGAGCAAGGGAACTGCAAGTTACAGTGAATAATAAGTTGAATGTTTTTCACACAGTTGTGAAAAAGGAAAATATACTGGCATGTGCAATCGATGTATTGTCTGAAACAAAATTAGTTGTTTTTTTCCATCCTACATGCAAAGTGGTAAATCATCAGCTCCAGTTATGTATTTAATTTTGGGGCACATGCAATTCAAGGAGGATATGGGCTAATTGGAAGGAAGCCTGGGAGAGAAAGAAAATGGTCAGAAATCTAGAAAACATGGTGTACATCAGGGATTGAGGAATTGGGGATGTTCAGCTTAGAGAAATGAAAACTGTATATGTAAAGGCCTGATGCACAGAAGGGAATAACCTGTTCTCCAAACCTATGGTAGACAGCTCAAAGGAGAATACATTAAATTATTGTGAATGAGAGAGTTGGGGTGTTCTGCAGGAAATATAAGGAAGCACTGTGTTAGATTACTTGGGAAACTGTCAAATTTCTATCACAGGGAGTCTTTAGCAACAGTCTAGACAAGCACATGTACTGAATGAACTTGGTGTATGGGATTTTTGCCTCCAGTCAGGAGAATGGGGTAAATGAACTCCTGAGGTCCTTTTCAGACTTTTTTAGACTATTTTCTGTGGTGTTGTTAGGACTGTTGCTCTTGTCAAATATTTGGAATAGTTTGAAATTACTATAAAATTATTTTATTTTTTTAATATCATAAAACTGTCAAATCATAAAAATTCTCCTAAAATTTTCTGATATACTTGACAGTAATTTCACAGTAAAATAAACATAGCCTGTGATTATTTTTAGACTCTATATACAATTTCCTCTCTAGTGAATATTTTCATTCATTGTCAAAGTTTTCTAAATATCAGGGGGACTGAATAAGTATCAGCAAACTTTGACATCAGCAACAGCTGGATGTTTTCCAGTATTTCACCTCTGTTGAAAGTACTATGTAAACTCTTTTATGTCTTTTTTTCTTTTATTTTTTGAATCTATCTCCTTGTTTGACAGAAGATAGGCAAGTTCTTCTGGCCAGTTATGAGTCCAGAACAATAGGAAGACATTTCTTTGGAAAATTGTGTCTTGTGCAATCTTGAGAGCACAGCAATATGGTATAATTATTTATGAATGCACTAAAAGAGACATTTTGGAAATGAATAGTATTGTTCCTTATGCAGGCAACACTTATTATCTAAAAATATAAACAGAATCCTACAGAGACTTGGAAACAATTGCTAATTTAATTTTATGCTGTATATATATTGGTGCTAGGAAAATGCTGTATCTATTCTGTGGCCAAATAAAGACTGAACCAGTATGTTTACACCATCCATGCCAGCAGCAACTTAAAGAAATAGTATTTTGTTTTGGTTTAATTTTTTTTATTAACTGTTTATGTTGGCTTTTACTGGCAATAAGAACATCTGAAAGTAAATGTTTTCTGTGTGAGATCTAAACATACCAAAATTGGTAACCTAAAACTTCTGTTTTCACAATATGGCATTTTCCTATAATTTTTAAAGGGGAAAAAATATGGTAGAAGCAATATGTCCTTTTTTAACAGATGACTATACCTAAGAGTATTTAGGAAATACTATCTATATGAAATGAGTACTGTATTTTATCATTTTGAGAAAAAACCCTAAGGAATAAATGTTCAGAAACATATGTATCATGATTATATTAATAAATAATGGACCTATTTTAAAAATATGTTTCTAATGTGTCCAATGCTGATATGACACTGGGTAGTACGATAGTAAAACAACCTTGTGCCAAAACACCAAGATACAATCTTAATCAATTAACTAAAATGTAAATATGAAATTGTACAAAACTTCCTTACATAGTAGAGAAAAATAACTGTATTACTGAAAAGTGAACAAGTTCAGAAGTTACTGAACAATTCGGTTTTAGGCCTGATCTGAACTCCTAAAAAGGAAGTGTGAGATTCGCAGCTATAATTCCCACTGGATAATTTTTCCTGATGAATGCATATGGTACAATTTGTGCATCTATTGTATAGCACACTTGCTGTGACCATGGTTTGCAGTTGTGGGTTCCAGAGAATTAGAATTGTACTATGTTTATGACACAGTATTTGGAAATGTCCAGAAATTATGTCAGCTTTTCTGCAATAAACTTATTTTAAAACTTGACAAATGTTAACATGATCAGTGTTGATGAGGTTGTGAAGGTTGAGTTATACATTCTGTGCTGATTTCTAGTGCAGGAAGTGATCACATAGTGTTTAACTGTCAGAGGAATTTTTACCTGAGTCTTTCATCTCCCAGTTTTTTTTTTCCCATTAAACTGGGAAAAAATTATCTTTTGCCATAGACAGTGACAATTTCCCCACCTCCTAGACCCCTTCCCTGTTGGATAAGTATTGTGTGTTTGTCTTTCATTCAGATTTCATTTTTCTTATTCTGTTGTTGTCATAAATGTCTATGTATGAGTCTTCCTCCCCATGATTTACTAACAGATTTTCAGCACCACCTTTCACCTTGGAGATCCAACTTTTCAACACTCTAATACTTTGCTTTCCTAGTAAGCTCATTCTAACTATTCTAAGTACTGACTTCTCTTATACCCAGTTGCCTGTCCTCACATCCATCACATTATACATTAATTTTTGGCTACCTAATTGCTAGAATTTATTCAAAGCAGACAGACATCTGAAGAATTTTCTTGAAATATCCATCAGATATGCAGCTAAAAAATGACAAATCTCTTTAACATTCATTGCTGGGATTTATCCAGAAACTGGTAATTTTTGTTAAATTAACTTTCTTAATTTATTTGACTAAATTTTACTGTCCTTCAACTTCTCAGCTTCCCCCTTCCTTCTTGTTTGCTCAAGTTTTAAGCTATATATGCCCTGAAACAAAACTTCAGTCTTGGTATTCATTAAGTCTAGTATTCAAGAACAGATTTATTTTATTCAGTGTTCTTGTCTCCCACAGATGAATGCGGTTTTACTATAGGAAACTATGGTGCATTTGTGAACATTCTTTAGTACTGCTACTACAACAACAAAATCCATACAGTGACAATATGGATCCACACTCCTCATCCCAGTTTTCTCAGAACTCATCTTTTTCTTTTGCTTACCATTACTTTTGTTACTCCTCACTACTAGAGGCACAGACTACTCTTCTTCAGCTTCAGGTAATATTTCTGGTTGAAGCCAGTTGTTGAGAACTCAAGAACAAAAAACCTATAAGTACTCTGTTCTAGTCAGTGTCAAAATTCTTAGCAACACAATATAGTTCTTATATTGACCAACGTCTCAATATTGTGAAATAATAAGAGACTGCATTAAATTCCACTGCATAGTATAATGCATTTCCCAGGACAACAATTTCCCTCACTGTATCATGAAGGCATATTGACCCACAAAACCACCCATGTTTGTTTGCATGCATTTAAATAATTCATGCAGGGTACCCTTTAAGGAAGGAAACGTACAACTAGAATAGAAATTCTTGTAATCAAATTCATCTTACATAACGTAGAGGATTAAGATTTAAAAAAAAAAAATGTAGAGGAACAAATTCACGCAACACTACAACACTTACTAGTGTCTGTAAATAAGCTATTGAAAATGGTAAAAATGTTGAGAGTGATAATGTGCTATACCTTTTGAAGTCAACAACAAGGTCAGTTTGTGTTACACAAAAAAACTGCAACAATTTTCCATAGCTATTAAAAGAATAAAATGGTGTGCAAAGCGAATTCTGAAAAAGACCTATGAAACTCACCTAAATATTCTACAGTGGCAAACAAAATAGGCAAACAACACATTCTTTGGTGGTCAGCTATGAATATTTTAAAATAGGAAATGGTGACTACTTCATTTACTCAAAACTTTATAGAAGGAACTACACATATAATTTGTGATACTTCTAATTCTATGTTTTGAAAGTAACTGATTATTGATCAACTTGTACATGGGAGACTAGTTATAGAACAGTTTTATCATCATATACCCTCTTTTAAAACTCACATCTGGAGTACTGTGTCCAGTTCTGGGCTCCCCAGTACACAAGAGATGTGAGGATAAGAGTCTTTGCACTAGAAAGAAATACATTTAGGAAAACCCATCATAACAATATGCAATCTTTAACCTTAGCATTTTTACAAATCATTGTAGTTTCATGTATGTATGCTAGCATTCTTTATTACCCACAGGTCTATGTGCTAGATGAAATAAATTTATTAATGTATTTCCAAATGTTCATACTAATCAAAGGAACTATAGGCTACTATGTCTGTTGAGTAGACTAAGAAAACATTATTTCAGAATTGATGGGCTTCACTTCCAAGTGCAAAAATGAAGCTCAAAAATGTAAAATATTGAAGGGCAATTGTTAAACCTCAAAGCTGCAAATCATGACATAATAAAATAAAGCTCTCCGGATGGATGAAGATTCTTTAAGCAGAAGAAAAGAAACGGAAAGAAACGGAAAGAAACGGAAAGAAACAGAAAGAAAAAAAAAGAAAAGAAAAGAAAAGAAAAGAAAAGAAAAGAAAAGAAAAGAAAAGAAAAGAAAAGAAAAGAAAAGAAAAGAAAAGAAAAGAAAAGAAAAGAAAAGAAAAGAAAAGAAAAGAAAAGAAAAGAAAAGAAAAGAAAAGAAAAGAAAAGAAAAGAAAAGAAAAGAAAAGAAAAGAAAAGAAAGGAAAAGAAAAGAAAAGGAGAAAAATAAAACCTTATTACTTTAGTAAAATATTTCATGCTGAATTTCAGTAACACCTTGAAAATCTAAATTTGCAAAAGTAAAAGAAAACAGTCAGTGGAACAGCCTACAAAATGTGGAAGAAAATACCCAGTTATGAGCAGAACTGAAGATATTCTGGTGTAAATTACATTATGGTTTTCTTAAGAGGTCTATCTGCAATGGTAATTTAGACACACTAGGTGTCTAAATGTAGGTATTAAAACTATTTTAATGTCTGAAGTTAGATAAGAAAATGTCATAACAACCTAATCTGACTGTATAAATGCTAGCTGTGATGCTGAAAAGCTAAGGAGAACATTTATATTAACAGGCACATTAAATCATATGCTTTGCAGAAGAAGAAAGAACTCAGCTGGAGTCCACATAAAGTAATGAAAAATGACCCTATTCTGTGAGTATTCCTTCTCCTGTGAATATTACAAACAAGACCAATCTTTTCCTTTAAGTTTAGCTCACTGAATTTGGAAGGTGATTGTATTTGGCTTTGAAAAAATATATTCAGAAAATAAAAAAATATAAAAAATAATAAAAAGTAGTTTCTTTTCATGGCTTTATTTTGTTTTGTTTTGTTTTTTCTTATGTTTAAAAAATGGTGTCCAGTATTGAGAGGTTCTCTTATACTACTTTGACATCTGGTCTTCCACCACGACAGAACATGATGACACTGTAGAACAGTATAAGTGTCTCAGTCTTGGAAATCTCATGTCATTTATGCAAGAGAGCATCTGGAGTACACGGAGCTCTGCCTAGGGATAGATGAGCTGACAGAGAGTTTGTGGGTTAAGACTAAAGAGAGGACAGGCAAAGGTGACATTATAGTGGGTGTCTGCTATAAGCCACCTGACCAGGAAGAAAAAGTGGGTAAGGCCCTCTACAGACAGATAGGAGCAGCCTCACATTTGCAGACTGGTCCTCATGAAGGACTTCAACCACTCAGATATCTGCTGGAGGGACAACAAAACAAGGCATAAGCAATCGAGGAGGTTCCTGGAGTGTATTGCTGATAACTTCTTCTTCCAAGTGTAAAGTCAAGGAGAAGAGGCATTCTGCTGGACCTCATATTCACCAACAAGCAGGGTTTTTTGGGGGAAGTGAAGGTCAAAGGCAGTCTTGACTGTAGAGCCCATGAGATGGTGGAGTCCAAGATCCTGAAGGCAAGGAGGACTGTGAAATGCAACCTCGTGACCCTGGACTTCAGGGGAGTGGAATTTGACCTCTTCAAAGATCTACTTGGAAAAGTTGTACAGAATGAGGCCCAAGAAAGCTGGTTAATGTTCAAAGATCACATCCTCCAAGCTCAAGAGGGATGCATCATACTGAATATGATGTCAAGCGATAACATCAGGAGGCCTGTGTGAATGAACAAATAGCTTCTGGCCAAACTCAGACACAAAAAGGAAGCATACAGAGAATAGAAGTAGGGGCAGGTAACCTGGTAGAAATACAGAAACATTATTGGAGCACTCAGGTATTGAAGTTAGGAAAACCAAAGCCCAAGTGTAATTAAATCTGGCCAGGGATGTCAAAGACAATAATAAGGGCTTCAATAAGTATATAAGTGACAAAAAGAATAGTAGTGAAAATGTGGGCTCATCACTCAATGAAACAGGGGACCTGGTTACACAGGATGTGGAAAAGGACTTTTTTGTCTCAGTCTTTTCTAACAGAAGAATCTTTAGGAATCCCAGGTCTCAGAGACCAAGGGAAAAGGCTGGAGAAAAGATGTACCTTTATTGGAAGAGGATCAGGTCAGGAATACTTAAGCAACCTGGACACAATGCACAAAGACTGGAGGAAAGCAAATGTCACTCCTATCTTCAAGAGGGTAAGGAGGACACAGGGAACTACAGGCCTGTCAGCCTCACCTCAATCCCTGTGAAGGTGATGGAGCAGCTAATCCTGGAAACCATTTTGAGGCACATGAATAACAAGAAATTCATCAAGCGTAGTCAGCATAGCTTCACCAAGGGGAAATCACATTTCACCAACTCGATAAACTTCTAAAATGAAGTGGCCACAAAGATGATTAAGGAACTGGGGTATCTGCCCTATGAGGGAAGGCTGAGACAACTGGGACTATTTAACCTAGAAAAGGCTCTGGGAGGGGATGTTTTTAATGTATATGAATACCTGAAGGGAAAGTGCAAACAGGACAGAACCAGGTTCTTTTTAGTGGTGCCCAGTGACAGGACCAGAGGCAATGGGCACAGACTGAGGAGGTTCCATCTGAACGTAAGGAAACACTTTTTTTACTGTGAGGGTGACTGAGCACTAGCACAGGTTGCCTAGAGAGACTGTAGAGTGTCCTTCCTCAGAGTTATTCAAAACCCATCTGGACACAGTCCTGTGCAACTGGCTCTATGTTGCCTTGTTTGAGCAAGGTCATTGGACCAGGGGATCTCCAGAGGTCCCTTTCAATGTGAACTGTTTAATTTGATTCTGTGTATCTGGCATGAGGCACCTCTTCTGTTGTGGCAGCAGTACTACATAAAAGAGTCTTACCTTCTGTCTTTCCTTTCACTCTCAAAAATACCTCCTTTCTTGGACACCATGCTACTGAAGTGTTCGATTTCCTGACAGATCACAGGACTTACAGTCACACCATGGTCTTTTACTTTTTCCACTTCAGAAAACGGAGAAAAAGATGAGATAGGTTAGAAGAGGCAAACAGTGGAAAAGTTTGGGAATATTTTATTTCCTGATACTTACATAAAATGGTTGGACTAGATGATCTTCAAGGTCTTTTCCAATCTAGAGGATTCTGTGACTCTGTGATTCTGCATGCAATATTTTTAAAACCTGAACTTAAAAATTACTGCATTTCCTTTCATGTATACTTAGAATGCTATCAAAAGGTAATTTTGATTCAGTCAAGATCAGTTCTTTAACTTATTGTTTCACGTTGTAAAGCAGAATAAAAATAAAATTCACATTATTATTTTTATTTAAAAGAGTGAACATAAATTGGAGCTCTTTTTGAATCCTTTTTGTCTGTTCAAAGACATTTTATATTCAGCTCTGGTTAGAAGGTCAAACATGATCAAAAGCAAGAAAATGGTTGCATTGATTCAAAGTATCAGATGAACAACACTCATAATTGCAAAATCAAGAATAATCATTAATGACATATTCTCCTACATGAATGCTACATGCTTTGTATACTTGCGTATATCATTATTTCTTGGTCTCTGTGAGAGTGCTGCATCTCATGCCTAGGGATTTATAATTTTATATAGCCTTAGACTGTCTTATGAGCATTACAAGGATGTACTGAAAACATAATAGCAAAGATTAAAAAGATAATCACAATATACTTGGTTTTTTATCAAATTTTCTCCAAAAATCTATTCAGACATAAAAGAAAGAAAACATATTTATACCAAACTTCCTCAAATTGTAAAAAACATCCGTTCACACCTGGGCACACTAAAAAAAGACTCTGAAAACTGTGAACAGAAGAATATGTACTAATGCTATGGACAAACATGAAAACGTTAGACTGGCTGCTCACTTTAAATGGGTTGTCTGAGCTCCGATTTCTTCGCCTGTTCACTAGAGCTTTTAGTCACCCAGTTCTTCGTGCTGTTTTCACTTGCTTCCCTGCTGCTACATTTTGATCTTTTCTTCCTGTCTCTCTCCCCTGTTGTTCTTTTCAATGGTGTTCTGCTTTTTGTTTGATGAGCAGTGAAAATTGCAAGATTCCTGACCTCTAAAGAACAGACAGAACTTCAGAAATCAGGAGTCTTGTAAATTGTACTTGGCTGCTGGTACATGGAATAGCATTAAACATCAAGGACGACTACTTTTAACAACAAAAAAAAAGGTGTGTATAAAAGGTCTTCTGATACATTATTGTTCATGGAATAATTTCAGACTCTGGCATTCATTAATACAGGCATTCCTGGCACAGCTTATTTGTTTTTAATTTTGCAGAACAAAAGCAATTTCAAGTTAAAGGTTGAAGTAATTTTTTCCTCCGATTACAAAATTTCTGGAACTAAGGGTTTCTCATTTACAGTACCCAAAATATTATTACTTTCTTTTTTCTTTCCCCATTTGAACAATATAAGTAGAACTTTATGCACAACAGATGGTGGTGGTTTCATGATTAACTTGTGTAATCTCTGTGCCTTGAATACCATAAAGATGCCATTTTTCTAAAAGCCTGTCAAGCATGTAAGAAAATAAAACATGTAGTCTGGTATATGGGAATTCTGGTATATTTGGTGTTCTATGGTATGCAGTACTCAAATCAGACAGACATGTTAATTAGTTTAGCACTTGCGTGTGAAAAAAAAATTAATTGTGGAAAGATAGCTAAAAGGTAACATGCATATCTGTACAGAAAAGCAGTAAGTTCTTCTGAGACCATATTTACTTAATGTGTGGCCACTTAGTTCACTTATGAAATATGTGAAAAAATATGAAGCAAAAATCTTTCATGTCAACACTTTACTTATTTTCAGGTAAAAGAACATTATTAACAAGCTCAGAAATTAAGTACATTATAGCAGTTCAAGCCTCCAACATACTTTAAAATTCTTTATTCTCATGCAGCAGTGTATCAGCAGCAAGTCGCATGAGTGCAGCTTTCACTTTGAGAAAAATCTTAACTGCATATATAATTTCCTATTTTTAACAGTATACTTTTCAGGGCTCTGAGTGCACTAATATGCCTTAACTGCCTCAACCAGCCTTGCTAGCAGCCTCAGCACTCCATTTAAACTCAGGTTTGGTCACCCAGACCTTGCCTGAGCCATGATGTGGATATGTGTGGATACCCAACTGTCCTGTTTTTCTAATCAGAAGTTAAAATTAGGATGTTTATGGGTTTCAAACTGCTTGGCAGGGAAAAGAAAGAAGTACAGTTCAATGTTTAGCATATAATGTTACTATAATTCAGGTAGAACTTCAAATGAGAGATATGAAGCTGTCTAGAAACGGTAGAGTCTGAGGCCAACTAAGCCACCATAAGGCTGGGATATACAAGATACCTATGTCAGCTGAGCAACTGACAACTCTTCCTCATCAGCACTAAAGCTGTAAGAATCTCTATTCTATGCCCAAAGATAACACATTCTTTCAGCAAGAAGATTCTTGCAAGGACATCCTATGAATAGCTACCTCTCTCCAGCAGAGAGTGACCAGACCAAACGCTTAACAAATATGATGTTTCCCACTTCTCTTTTTCCTTGTAAAACCACAACAAATCTAAAAATCTCCTAAATTGTTACAAGCAATCTCATCTGATCCTCCCGTTTAACTCCTCAGTTAAGTAGGGACAGTTTGTGATCCTGATTAGGGTAGGACTGGTGGAGGTAGTGGGTTTTGAAAAAGGAGTTACAGACACCCTAGCATGAAGACAGAGGTGTAAAGAGAGTTACTGTGAGGTATTACATTGTACATATTAAAAATAAAAAGGGGAAAAGGAGTAAATAAATAAGGAAATAAATATATTCTTTCTGTTTGACAAAGGAAAATAGCTAGAAAAAGGAAGTTGGGTTTGTTTTTTTTTTTTTTCTTTCCCTTAAGAAATGAGATACTAATTCAGCTCATTTTGTCATATCTTGGAGCAATCCTTCAAGTCAGGCAACAACAAATACTTCATGGGTTTAAAAATGCATGAAATTATGCTAATTAAGAACATAGAATCATAGTATCATAGAATCATAGAATGTTTGGGTTGGAAGAGACCTTTAAAAGTCATCTAGTCCAATCCCCCTGCAATGGGCAGGGACATCTGCAACTGGATCAGGTTGCTCAGAGCCCCATCCAACCTGACCTTGAATGTTTCCAGAGGTGGGACATATACCAGCGTTTCCACCTCTCTGGGTAACCTGTTCCAGTGTTTCACCGCCCTCATTGTAAAAACGTCTTCTTTATATCTAGTCTGAATCTATGCTCTTTTAGTTTAAAATCATTACCCCTTGTCTTAATACTACAGGCCATACAAGAAAGTCTGTCCACATCTTTCTTATAAGCCCCCTTTAAGTACTGAAAGGCTGCAGTAAGGTCTTCCCAGAGCCTTCCCTTCTCCAGGATGAACAACCCCAAGTCTCTCAGCCTTTTTTCACAGGACAGATGTTCCATCCTTCTGATAATTTTTGTGGCCTTTTTCTGGACCTGCTCCAACAGCTCCATGTCTGTTTTGTGCTGGGGACCCCAGAGCTGGCTGCAGTACTCCAGGTGAGGTCTCACAAGAGTGGAGTAGAGGGCCAGAATCACCTTCTATTACCTGCTGGCCATGCTTCTTTGATGCAGCCCAAGATACTGTTGGCTTTATGGGCTGCAAGTGCATATTGCTGGCTCATGTCCAGCTTTTCATCCACCACTACCCCCAAGTCTTTCTCTGCAGGGCTGCTCTCAATCCCTTCATTCCCCGCTTGTACTGATACTGGAGGTTGCCCCAACCCAGGTGCAGGACTTTGCACTTGGTCTTGTTGAACCTTGTGAGGTTCACATGGGTCTACTGTTCAAGCTTGTCCAGGTCTATCCGAATGGCATCCTTTCCCTCAGGCATGTAAACAGCACCACATCTTACATGATACTAGTATACAAGTACTAAATCCTTAGCTGTACATATTTTTGCATATTTGAGAGAGAAGAAAATGCTGTGAGGACCACCACAGGTTCCTGGATTACCACAGCTTAAGTAGAACATTAATTTCAGTTTGTCCACTACCTGTATTTTAAGATATTATATCATTACTCTATATTATGAACATTATTTATGCAATCATTTCACATGCATTGCCAAATAAACATCCAGGTCAAGTAAGTTCTCACTTTTACATGTCAGAGTGGTTTATTTTTCAGGATGTAGAAATCCATCATTACAGAACTTTAAGCTAGATCAAATCCAAATAAGTTTGCATATTTTAAAGGCTTATTTGAAAGCAAAATAGAAAGAAAATTACCTTACATATAAAGTACAAAACATCACAGTGCATATCTATATTTAATGAATAAAAGTGAGGATAAAACAGGACAAAATACATAGTAAAATGCAAAGAGTATGTCATCTAACATGTTCACATATTCTGTCTAGAGTTCAGATAAATTGGCTTTTTATTAGATAAGTCTGCATCAGTAGATTTCGTTGTTTGAAAGAGCCACAAATCTGTTAACATATAGGAAGCTGCTAACCTTCTCCAGCCTCTTAAATGTTGCATCTGAGTTTCTTTATCATCCTCAGAAATAATAAATAGTAGCTGCTAGATGTGAAGTCAAGCCTTTCAAAATGGAGAATGCTCTTCCAGCTGAGGTCAGAAGAGGTATCCAGTGTTAACTGTCACATCATTCATTGCTCATGGTCCTGCAACAAAAGAAAATTGCTTAGCTGTTCACAAAGTAAAATTTGCACTAGGTTCCTGTTAGTAATTTATTTCCACTCCTGTAACTGTGATCTCTTAACTGTAACCATCTCTTTTCTCTCCCTGGGCTTTTAATGTGAACAATAATTGAACAAGTTGAGATTCAGATGGGAATAAATATCCTTGCTATAACATATTGTTTGGAAATATAAATGCCATTCTTTATTTAAGACACATACCTGCAGGTTTTTAAATACCTAGTGCTAGTTAGGATATTTGGAGTATTATGTAATATTTTTTTAATCTTCTGTTCATAGTCTGAGGCTCAAAATGGTTACTGATACTAAATGAAATTCCGACAGTGATGCAGCTATGCTGCTAAGATTTTGTTTTCAGTAACATATTTAGAGAAGTGCTTTAGCTTCACCAGGGGTTAAATAGTCCATTTGTAGAAGTAGAAATGGTATACATTTTATTGGTAACCACAGTTAGTTCATGCTAGGTTTTTCTAAAGCCATATTCTTCTGGGAGCCTTGGCACTGACGTTAACAATTAGAATGAAAGAGCTGAATGAAGCATTGGCTAATTCGCCCTCAATGAAATTATTCCAGTTTGATATTAATGCAGCTGATTACCAATTGACTCCTTTTTTTTACATTCAAATATGAGCAGATTCTAGATTCCCAAATAGCTAATGTGGCTGAAGGCATATAAAGCTATGCTTGTACTGTCTCTGCCCCTGCTGTGCTTGATTCCTTAATGTTTTTGATCTTGCACAGGTCTTTAGAACAGTGAAAAGGAGATAGAGAATTATTCCACTCTGATTGCTAGCATAACAAATCTACTTTAACATGGCTATTTGATGTAAAAGGCATGAAGAAAGGGTGTTCCCTTGTACCATTTCAGTGGATACAGAGGGATTTGTTGAATTCTGTCCCTTCTGTAATTTCTAAAGCATTTCTAGAGGCACTGAATTCACTGTCCCACTCCGGTCCTGGCATCATTAATAGGTAAGGTATTCTGTTAACTGCCTACATCCAGCTTGAGCTCTGACTTGACTACAAATCCCATCCACTCTTGCAACAAGCAACAGCAGCACAGATCTAGGAAACACTAAAGGTTTTCAACTTATAACAACCTTGGCGGGTGCTATAAGCACAGGACATATCATCCCAGGAATCTGCAACACAAGTGTCCCTACAGCCACCCTAAAGCATGCCAACTGCTAAGTCATGTATGAGTATTATGTTTTGGCCTGGAGGCTACCCTAAGCATCACTCTACGTGTCTTGTACTATATTGTCTGAGAAGCAGTGAGTTCTTGCTGCACATTGTTAAATGTTGGATCCAACTTAGAAATATCAGTAGCAAAACAGTCATTCTGACTAAGGGATACACATTGAATAATTTTCTTCATGTGTTTACTTTAGTTACAGTTTTGAAATTGATAAACACACCATCTTTTTGTTTTTTGTAAATTCTCAAATTTTGTATTCTGAGAAAGTTCTTTCTAACTCACTAAGGGATTTAAAGGATTCACCTAATAAGAGCAAGAACAAAAAGTGAAGGGAAAAGAGAGCTCCAAGTATACTAAATATGCATCTAGTGAATTATATTCTTTCAAAGTACTTACCTGCAGCTGTGTGTAATTTACATAATGGAGATATAGATTCAGAAGGATAGGATCCGTGTGGGTATTGGAATGAATAATAATGTTATTTATAAATTGCATAGTATACCCCATTAATTGTGTATTTAATAAAATGTTGAATTTGGCTTGCTAATGGTTTTAATTTCTTGCTCTTGATTTTCACATAGGCAAATTTTGTGTGTAAACTTTTTAAGATTCTTACATGGAAGATTTGTTTACATACTTATATTAATCGTGCATAGTGTGGCATGATGACTATTCCAATTCCCTTTCTGAAGCTGCATCAGATAAACAGCTGATCTGAATCCCTAATCACAGTCTCTCTGAGAGACTGGAAAAGTCTACATTTTCAGGTCACCCGACAGGCTAGGTGCATAACCAATCCATCTCCATGAAATAGCAATTTGTGATTCACAGGGATCCATCATCTTATCTATGAACTGGTTTTCTCTGTTCCTTGTGATATTTTGCAAGTTTATCTTTGTCTATATAAAGATTTTAGTATGTTTATCACCGATGTTGTAGCATGAAGAATTTTGTACAACAGAAAATTAATATTTTCATTAAACCTTTCTTACTAACATCTGAAACACCTCATTTGATGCATACCCTTTCTGTAGGTGCTAAGGAGTAAAATGGATACTAGGGAGCAAGCTTCATGAGATTATAATGAAGGAAAGAGACATGTAATAAGCCAGGAACAGAACACTCAGCAGAAATCAAGCAAAACAGTAAACCTGAAGCTGAGAACAAAACAGGCTCCATCTGAAGATAAAGTAGTACATAGGGAAGAAAATATTGGTTAATGTTGTGAGCAGCTGAGGCGGGTGTGTGTAAAACTGTACAAAATACTTGGGAAAGGATATTCTGGAAGAATGGCCTCAGTTCTCAAGCAGGAAATTAAGGAATGCCACTGCAATTCAAAAAACAATTCTCTGTCCAGTCTGAACAGTCTGAAACAGAGAAACAGTGGCAGTGTTGTATACTGGTTATATCTGTAGCTTTAGAAATCTGATTCAAGCACTCAGAAAGAGCTGGTGCATCATCATGCTAACAATGAAGAGGAGTCTCCAAAGGACCACCACCTTTGACACAACATCCACATGGTTTACCTACCTTTTTGAATATCAGCTATTGAGGGCATCACAGTCACAACTTGAGAAAAATGAAACTACTACACTGCATCCAGATGCAAAACTAAGAATAGTTGTATTTTATCTTGAAATAACACTACTTACACATCTGCAAATTTCCCACAGAAGCTATCCATATGCTATGAGTGGTATACGATTTATTTTTCAACAGTCCCTTAGGGCTAAGGAGCCTGAGGGAGACCTCCTTCATTCATAATGGGATCCACTCTACTGAACTTCTGATGTCTGCACTATAGACACTTGTATCTGATCTGTTTATCTGGGTTCATTTTATATTTGATGGAGAACAGTAGTCTACATGAAGGAAATTGTAGCACAGTAAAAATTCTATAATTCTCAAAATATCTCTTGCTGATAGAAGGAACTAAGGATGACTAACTTGCCTGTAGGCATTGATATTGGATGGATGAGTTCCACTTTCACTTTTGTTATATGAGCATGATGACATGATGAGCATATGAGTATGACTGGACCTGAAGTAAGTTAGCTATGCTTTAAGCAGAGGGTTACTTCAGATGACCTCCAGAGGTTCCTCCCAACCTAAAGTATTATATGATTTTATAATCCTATGACTTCTAGATCCAAATTTGACACTTTCATTGCAATCACTTTAAGAAGCTACATAACTTCTCTATCATTCATAACAGCTATTTTAATAAAAGCAAACAAATTACATTTCTTCCTATGCTTAAAGAACCATTGAGGACTTAATAAGAAATATAATATTGTAATCTCAGTAGCAGAACTAAAAGCACAGAGAAGTTATTCCTGTGATTTGGCTACTGTCAGGTAATTACTTTTATTTTAAGGGCTGTTTATATACTAGCTTTCATTACCTTCTTAAGTATTTTGAAGCACATATAACAAAAGTAAACTAAGGTAAACTATATTGTATCTTAAAGGCAAATAAACAATCTGAAATAAATCTTTATATCGTACCTGGCACTTTTTTTGAGCCAAGCTCTTTGGTGTGATATTGGGATTTTGCTCACTTACATGCATTGCCCAATCCCATTTAAAAGTCATACATTGTTGGTTAATGATAATACCAGGCTTATACAGTAGCAGAATAGATAATCATCACTGTTTTCTTTTAGAAAGAAACCTGTGTCTGTCTTAAACAATCTTTTCTTTCCAGTATTCAGAATATAGATTTTTATTATACAACTAGTTTAAAACATTTTATTGTGAATTAGCTAATGTTACTAGAATTTTCACTGAGATATGTTTTACGTCTGTTTGGGAACATTAAAGTGTAATTTTGTGAATTATAGATGTTGCTGTATTTAAAAATGATATTTGAAAAAAACCAAAGCACAACAGTTAAGCTGCAGTAGCTGACGGAAGGAACTGAAGTCAAACTTCAGCATGTCAAAAGACCAAATTTTTTGTTAGTTGCTCATGACTAGTGGTAGCCATAATCTTAGGCACTTGTTTTTCTTTTTAAAACTAGACACTCAAAAGCCTGTTATATTTTCTTAAATTAAACTCAAAAACATATATCCCTTTTTAACCAGCTTAGTTTTCTAGTAAATTCTATATACTCCAATGGGAAAAAATAACAGGGATATCTATTTTTTAAAAGCATTTAATTCTTTTCAATTCCATAAATTGAACAGCAGTAACAAAGAGCAGGGTGTTAATAGTTTCATGATGTTACTTGCCTAATTATTACTTTTAATATTTTATTCATTGAATAACTGTTGGTCAGTGGTTCTAAAATACTTGTTATAACCAAAAGGTTTGTTCTTCCGTTATTGAAAGCAGTGAGATAAGTATCGCTACACTGAGTAGCCAGACTACACAGCCAGAGGAGGAGATAGTGCTGCTGCTGGATGAAACGTGGGGAACACTGATCATTCTGACCATCTCTTTTTGACATCTAGCAGTTGCTATTGTATGTTTGCTGATGAATGCTCTTTCAGGCTGATCACTTGAAGCTGCTGAAAGTGAAGACATCTGCCATTTTTATGCTTATGTGGTCTTAGACAAAACTCCCTCTGTTGTTCAGTTGACAGAGGAGAATACAGCTCATCTTACTGTAGAAAGCCTGGGACCAGACTTTCAGTATCGTCTCTTTGCCAGACAATACCTTTTCCGTGATCAAAGCATACAAGGGATGTGGTAGTCACATTCAAGTTCTTGTTCACTCTCTTTTGCAGACAATGCAAAGGAAAAGGAATAAACACATTTAGCCCAAAGAAACAATCTAATTCTTTTGTACAAATCTGAATTTTACTGAAGAATACAATTTCTGATCAAAGATATAAGTAGAAGCATTTGTTTAAATTCCCCTGTTGTTACCCAGTCCACTAAAAAATGTTTTTTCTTTGAGGCTTTTTAAAATATTTTATTCCCAATATGACTTTTCAAACAGTCTTTTTTAATAGATTATTTTCTCACTTTCTTTTTTTTTCCTAAAGCCCTTTATTAAACTAAATAAATATATCATGTTTAGAAATGCAGTCACTGAAGTGCAGTCATATTCATAAACATGATATTACTGATGATTAAGGAATATTTTAAACCTCTAATGCTTTCCCTTATTGACCGATATGGTGTGCAGTACATTGATTCATCAGATGTATTAACAACAACTACCAAAATAGTAAACTCTTTTTTGTTTCCAGAACGATGTATTTGAAGCTACTGAAAACTGGTCTTTGAAAAAAGAGCATGTACAAACTACTTCTGTGTATACCAGCTAAATACATATAGTTTAATAACATCATCAATCAGTGTATCTATAATTGCATTTGTTCATTGTCACATAATAGCATATTATTAAATTGGTTTCTTTAACTTTTTATAGATTATTAGAAACTTCTTTACTAAAAGTGTAACTTCCCTAGGTGCTGAGATAAACTACTGGAATTCAGTTATGAACGGATGTAGTATTTGATAGCTTTCAGCACCCTTGAATCAAGGTAATGAAAAATTGTGATCATATAAAAATTTCAGACACTAATATTCAAATCCTTTTCTGTTTTTATTTGTACTTTAAAAATAATGTATATTTGCATTAATGTTGGGATTATAAAAGACATTTTAATACTTTTAAGCAAGTCTTATCTATGACTACTTCTCTTCAGAATTTATCTAAACAACCCACAGTTTTCTTAACATGGGAACTTTTTGTTGCTTTTATTGCCATCACTATTCCACAAAAAACCACAAAACCTATTTTTTTTATTTTATAAAAGGAAAATCGTCAGAGAAGACTAGATTATGACTTTAAAAATTCTACAAAAAAAAATTACTCACCCTACTACATATGTCCCAGAGAGTGACCGTGACCTCCATATTAATTTCCATCAAATTCCCATAGTATCTAAAACTCTGTTGGGTTATCTATTTTGGGGCCCTGTATGTCACCTGTGTAGCTGCTCTTATTTGGAAAAGTGGCAAGAATCAGTGCAGAGGCATCTATAGTCTTGTGTAGCTTTCAGAAGTATTCAGTCAGCCAAGCATGCTTGAATCACTCAGGTAACGTCAGGTTTAGTTTAAAGCAAAATAACAAATAGATCCAGTTTTGCATAAATGTTGATAGCTATCATAGTAGCTAATTCAGAAAGTCAGAAATCTAGACTGAAGTATGCCTCAAACTGAGAAAGTCTAGCCTAACAGTTCCCCTTACAAAGACCTTACGTTCAGCACCTGGGTAAGTCAAAGCAAGAGTGTCCTTCCATTTAATTTGCAGATGCCTGAGCTAAGTCAGCAGCTATGTAAAAATTTATGAAACTCAAAAGACAGATGCAGGAAATTCTATAGCAGATTTTCAAATTCACACCACTGCTTTGCAAAAAAAAAAATAAAAAAAAAAATTGGTATAATACTAAATGAAAACCCAGTTTTCTCTATTAAAAGAACTAAATTAAAAAAAAATTTGCATGGTTTTGACTAGGAATGTAAATGCTCTCTGTTGATATTTGAAGCTGAAATAGGTAATAATTTCTAAATTATATTTTCTTCCCTGGTTTTTATAACCTACAAAAATTTTTTTTTGAGCATTTCTAAATGTCCATCAGTTTCCGTATGAAACATGCAAGTTCTCTATTTATTATTTTAAAATAATGCTAAATATTATAATACATGCAATTCTTCTGAAACAGTCTTGAAGGAATCTTATAAGATGCCTCCTTTAAATGCATGTGTTCTCAAAGTAGTCATTTCCACACTTCACAAAAAACTGGGTAATTCTTTATACATATATATAGATATATGCACCTATATGTATACATATATAATATACTTATGTGTATATTTATTTGCCATAAACCAGAATTCAACAAGCTATACTCACAGTCCTCCCAATCATTTAAAATGAACTTGACAAATAATTTACATTAAGACCTCAACTATTATGCCCTCAGCATAATATTACTAACCTTACATAAAATGTCATTGAACTGTCAATTAAAGCAAGTTTTAACACTCAGCTTTACATCTCAGCAGGATTTTTTAAATTTTCTTGGATTGTCCCCCCATCGTTACAAAACTTTCTTAAAACTTACCTGAAACCACATTCATCTCTGCCATAGTTATTTGCAGTTGCATAATGGATGGATTTTTGCCCATGTAGCTTTACACAGATGGATAACTTGGGCCTCACCTGCTGGGGATGGGATGGCACCATCAGGATGGAGCCACTTTGTATTTCTAGTAGCAGAGTAATACTTTCACAATAACAAATGTGTAGATCAAAAAGAAAATCATACAATTTACTGAAATTGAGAAAGCAGCTGGGACCTTTGGCAAATGCTCCTATTCTTGCCTGCCATTGAGTGTTTATTCTAAAAGCATCTGTAACGCTGCAGGCAACATTTTTTTCTGAGTGAAGAACCCTGTGTGTTAAGTGTTGAGTACCTCACATTTCCTTCAAAACCAGCATGAATACTTCCCTGATTTTGAAACTTTTTCTTTTATTGTCTTGTCAATGAGGCAGGACATAAAAATTTAACAAATATAGGACTACAAATATGCTTTATCTTTTTCCATTTAGAATTGTAAGCTTCTTATCGCATCAACAACAGTTTGGGATTCCCATGCTGATGTTCAACTATATAAATTAGTTAGCCTACAGCTAAACATTTTTTTTTCTTTCTCAATAAAACTTATGTCCGCTTTGTGCTCTCTTTCATTTTCATCTTTATTATGAATAGTTAAATGAAATATGAAACATCTTAAAACTATGGAGCAAAATTTCTTCTCAGTTTGACTGTGTATTGTCAATAAATTCCTTGACTATTTTTAATTTCTAGATTCATGTTAATCATTGAGGCATAAGCACCTTATGATAAAGGAAGAGGAGAAAGTCATTTTGGGAAGCATTTTAAGTAGAAAATAATATAATATTTAATCAACAAAGATGTTTCCTTACAGAAGGCTTTAGAGACCAGAGTAAGGAAATATGAAGAGTTTATGAGAAATTAAGATAAATGAAGGGCAAACTGATAATATTTCTCTGTCTTTTTAGATGGCTCATTGGTATTTCTATACAATATTTATGACTGGGCTTGTGGACTAGCTTGTATCCCTTTCACTTTATGTTCTTGAAAACTTGAAACAAACACCCTGAACCAAAACTTCCAAAGATAATTTTTGGACAATGTTGAAATTTTACCCTTATTTCTGTTTTATTTTTTTAATCTTTTGCTACACATATCTTCTTGAATAGTAAATAGAACATTCTCGTGTGTCCTCATCAATTGCTAGTTGTGCTAGAGGCTGTTGATTTTCCTGTCTTGAAGTGTTTATTAAGGTTTTTCAGCACTTCTAATGGCTATGGTACACATCTGGGGGAAGTGTATATCACGTTCTCTGATCTTTTAGTAGAAACATTCTATTACAGTACAAGCACAAGTTGCATGTTTGCTCACAGCCTCTCTCTCCCACACTATTCCTCTCCAGAAAATATTTCAGAAATACCTTTAATTATAATTATTCAAGCAGTATGTCATACGAATTCAGTTTCTCTTCTGGAAAAAAGAGAGCTTCTTCAGAAATACTTTGCAGGTAATACTGATTCATCTTCCTCAAGATTTTCTAAAATTGTTTTTTAGTCAACACTTTTTGTCATTTGTATGCTAATTTAGAAAAAAACCGCATACAAACCTACAAGACAGTCATAAGGAGAGTAGTTATTTCTTCTGCTGTTTTCCATTCCCCTTTCTCTTTCCAGCCCAATACTTAAATAAGTACTGAAGAAGAGGTATTGAAAGGAGGAACAATTTATCTTCAAAAGCCTTAATCCTGGTGAAACAAAGAACATCTGAAAACAAACTGGTCATTTATTTTGAATACTTATTCCTGTGTTTAACACTAACGAGATATTTGACTCAAGGTAATTTATAGTTTCATGAGGCTATATGTTTTTTTAAATTTATAAATTTAATTTATAATTTATAAATTTATAAATTAATTTATAATTTATAAAACTGATGTTTTTACTAAGATTTCTATCAGAGAAAAAAAAGAACTGGAAAAAACTACCAGTTCTTACTAAATAAATATGATAAACCAACTTCCATTATTCCAAAATATTTCAAGTAATTCAAAGTTCTGTCACATCCCCTTATTTTCTGGTAGTGATCTGACCCATTATTTACATGACCTGACTCAGTAACCTGTTAGGAACCTTTTTTTTTTTTTTTTTTCCCCCTGTTCTTTTTTTTCTTTTCTTTTGTTATTTTTTCTGCTCAGCTAAATTATTGCTGCCATAGGGATCTTAACTGTCCATCTGAAGTCAGTAACATCAGTAAGATGTCACTTCACTTGACATGGGATATAATATTGAATAGTTCGTGTCTATAAAACAAGCTAGACTGGAAATCTAAGGTAATCTGTCATGGTGGTTTGTTATAAGCATGAGAATATTTCTGATTTTGTTGTATGTTGTTAGCCAACACTTGGAGTCTAGCAGATTGTATCAATTATGAGAAGAAACTTCTTCTAAGGAACTGTTTAGTTTGATGCAGTCCTGTTTATAAACAAATTTTGTTTTAACCCTGAACACTGCACAAATCAGATAAAAAGAAATTTAGAATGTGACCACAGAAAGATAATCTAAAACTCTCTAGAGACAGTCATGAACCTGTATTTCCCAGGTAATAGCCTTTGGTTTTCAGCCTTTCTCTGTACTCACTTTTGAAGAAGGGGATTTCTATTTCTTCCTCAACTGTCATATCCACTAAATAATATCTGTGAAATATTTCTACACATATAAGTCACATTCTAATCTCGTCTCAGTCTTGGGAAGTGTTCCTTTTTTTTTTTTTTTTTTTTTTTTTTTTTTTTTGGGGCACTGTAGACTATATAAAAAGAACATTTCAGAACTTTCTTAATTTAAACATTAATAGAATGCCTAACCCTAGACCATTTTGAAATTTTTGAACCATTCAGATTGTTTCATATACATGGGAGTCTGTATCTTCCAAAGTGAAAGATTTTGGGAGAGTTAAGGACACAGATACATAATTTTCCTTTTTAAGCTTTTTTAACATGTCTAATGCAAATATAGAGTTGCAAGGAGAAAGCTGACATTTAGTCTGGTGTAATAATAGCAACATCTTTAGAGGCTAGTCAGTTGTGTTCTTCATATGACATGAAAAATATCAATTTCATTGTAAAAAGTTATGATTTAAAGTGAAAAGTCATGTAGAAAAAGGCATAGTTTCTGAAGTAATGAAGGATTGATGGAACAATAAAAAAGGAGGATGAGAAAGATATTTTAGGAAACACTGAGATACATATGTAGCTAGCAGGAAGCACTAGGACTGGATCCACTTATGGGTTAACCTACTACTAGTTAAGAGTTTGATCAGTTCAAAAAATCTAATAATATGGTATTCTATTAGGCTACAGAGATTTAAATGTAAAAAAGAATAATATCTCCTTCCGAACAAAATTATGTTACCTGTATTGATTAAATAATTACAAGTTAAAGTTGTAATTGTTAGACATCTCTACCTGCCTTAACAGTGATTGCTAACGCTAATAAAAATGTACTCATGCTCAAAATGTTCTTTTTAAGATCAATAGATAAATTATCTTAAATACTGTAAATTCTATTTCTTTATTTTACTGTTGATTCAGCACTTTACAATGTAAAATCACAGATGACTGGAACATAGTTAGGATTGATTTAAATGAATTTTTTAAAACTAATATCAGAAAGCTAAGAAAAGTTGAGACCACATTCATTTCTCCTTGCTATAAAAGTACAGTTATGTACCTTTAATGTGACTAGTGTTAGGTTTAATAAAGCCTTTTAATGGTGCTTGAAATAGAAATGGACAAAAATGAAATAAAACAACAAAAACTTTCCTTACATCAGCTTCCAGACTGATGTTATCTAAATATGGACAACTAAAACGTATAAGCTAAGTCAGGTTCATAGATTTCATCATGTTAGGGGAGAGAGAATTATTCTAGCAAGAACTTAATTTCACTTGCTGTTTGTTTCTTTTTCTCTATATTTACAAATGTAGAATGCTGTAGACCTACCTTGTGCATAGCCAGACTTAGACAAATTTTGTTACCACGGAACTTGTGTGGATTTATGCAGAACTTTTATATTTCAAACAATTCATTATTATCAATATATTTATGAAGGTATATATCTACCATCAGGGTAACAGAGAATGAAATTGATGAGCTTGTAACATAAGTAAAATAAGTAAAAAAGACCTAACACAGATGTAAGGTCTTGAAAAATATCTACTTTCCCCCTATTTATTCATGTTTTACCGGAGACAAGATTGAAATCAAAACTGTCCTGCATATAAAATTATTTTAATATGAAGAAATGACTTATCTATTTTTAAATTTCAAAATTTAAAGCAGTTCTAGTTTCAACATAGGCTTCTTCATTTTACACAGCACTCCATCCAAGGATCTTGGGACAGTGTGTCAGTTTTCTTTCCTTTATTTCCAAGTTATTAAGTGAAAGAATTGACATGCTACTGATAAAAGAGCTGTACATTTACTCCAGTTGGGAAGAGTTTCATCATTTTTGTAATAATGCCAGTTTGTCATAATGGTTTGAGAAATGTTATGGTGGTTGTGAAAATAGAAAGTACTAACAGCAGTTCCTGAAGGTTATGGAGCTCTTTGCTGTAAAAATGAAAATAAATAATAACAAGCTGCAGAAGTACTCTCTCCTTGTGGCTGATACCTTCTCAGAAACAATACTATAGTCATTGGCTCATATTTTTCCTTCAAATCAAAGGATATGAAACAATATCATTTAGATTTTTATTTTCCTCATACATTTGCAATTAGAAAGATAGTTATATGTTCAGAGAACACTTCAGGCCTGATCAACTACTTTTTGAATAGACTTTTACTCTTTCATCCATATAAGTTATGCAGTATCTACCTGAAAAAAATAAAAATTCTACTGTTCTTGCAGTGATGCCTTAACGGGGACGACAGAGAAGAAACTATCTTTTCAGTAACAAATTAACAACAGAATAGGTAGTTGTCTTTTGCTTCTTTTTCTCCCACCAAATTTAAGCCACAATTTTATCACCTTGTTTGTCACAGCTGCCAGTAAAATACTGATATCTGTCTAGTTACCACACACCCATACCTGAGAAATTAGCTGTTAGTTACCACACGAATATACATAATTTACCAGGTAGCATTACATATTTGCCCAGAGTTTGTTTCAGTGTTTGATAATGAGTACTGCGTTTGTAATATTAATGTAGAATTCAAACAGACTATATAGAAATCAGTGTCAAAAGGCAATATAATGTGACATATATTTTACATTGATGAGCCCAAATAAAGAAAACTATATATCAGGTATTTTCTCTGAAGTTTATTACAAAACCAGACTTTGCTGCAACAGCAAGGTCATTTATTCTGGAAACATGTCTGGAATTATCCACAGACTTTTCATCAGTCAGGATTAAAGAAGTTTAAATCTAACCTGCAATAGTTGCAAAATTATTAAGATCATCAGTCTACTAGAGTTTGTTTCATGTAAGTATAACAAGAATGGGAAAAAAGACAAAAAAAGGAGGCTTGTGGTTTAGCTATATGAAGGCATAAACAGATACATTTACTTGAACAGATGGACATAAACTGGCCAGTAATAAACTCAAGCTATAAATTACATTATGTCTGTCTTCCAGAGTGCTGAGATTCTGAAACAATTTTCGGAGGAATTTCTTGACCTACTATTGTTCATATAATAACGCTGAGTATAGTAATGTATGTATGCAGGTACACATATGTTCAAGTACTGTTGCAGGTACATATATGTATGTACCTCCAAAAGTGCTTGAAGACACTACAGATCCCTTTCATTCCTTTGTTAAAGAAATGTGATCAAATCAAATCCATCCACTCCTGATATTTAATAAAGACTTCTCAGTGAGGGTTATATTTTCTTACTTCAACAGTCAGTACTCAAATTGACAGTGTGCATCTGCTCAAACAAAGGAAATGAATAAGTTTCATATTAAAGGTCATGTCTCTATGTTCCTACTTCCAATGGCTGATAATTTTTGGTCAAAAAATAAATATTCACAATCAACAATTTTCTTAAAGGGATTGTGAGTTAAATTTTCAGTAAGAAAGGAAAAGTCTGAAGAAAATGCATGACTGAAAATATTATCCACTTATATTTCCCCCAAAAATGATTTTGTTCCAACATAACTTTGACAACACTTTAAGTTTACTTTTCCATGCATACAAACACAAAAAACCATACTATTCCTGCACGTCACTTAAACTCTATGTGTATGAAATTTGGTATTACATTTTTCCTTGTTCTTTCCTACTGACTGCATTTCTATTTTCTTTATGCGTAATTTACAGACCCACATAGAACCATAGCATCAGAGAATACCAGGTTGGAAGGGACCTCAAGGATCATCTAGTCCAACCTTTCTTCGCAAAAGCACAGTCTAGACAAGATGGCCCAGCACCCTGTCCAGCTGAATCTTAAAACTCTTCAATGTTGGGGAATCCACCACTTCCCTGGGGACATTATTCCAATGGATGATTGTTCTCATTGTGAAAAATTTTTCTCTTCTGTCCAATCAGAATCTCCCCAGGAGTAACTTGTACCCGTTACCCCTGGTCTTTTCCATGTGACTCCTTGTAAGAACGGAGTCTCCATCTTCTTTGTAGCTACCCTTTACATACCGGAACATGGTGATAAAGTCCCCCCTTAGCCTTCTCTTCTCAAGGCTGAACAAAGCCAGTTCTCTCAGCCTTTCCTCATATGATAGGGTTCCCAGTCCTTTAATCATCTTTGTGGTCCTTCTCTGGGCCTTCTCCAGCCTGTCCACATCTTTTTTTGCATAGCAGGGACCAAAACGGAACACAGTATTCCAGGTGTGACCTGACAAGATCTGAGTAGAGTGGGATAATGACTTCTTTATCTCTGCTGGTGATGCCCTTGTTGATACAACCCAGCATCCTGTTGGCTTTCTTTGCCACAGCAGCACACTGTTCACTCATGTGGAACTTGCTGTCCACCAGGACCCCCAGGTCCCTTTCCACAGAGCTGCTCCCCAGCCGGGTAGATACCAGCCTATGCTGTACTCCTGGATTATGTTTTCCCAGCTGCAAGACCTTACACTTGTCCTTGTTGAGCTTCATAAGGTTCTTATTAGCCCACTTCTCCAGCCTATCCAGGTCTTCCTGCAGGGTGGCTCAACTTTCTGAAGTGTCCACTTCCCCACTCAGTGGGGAACTTCATCAAGGTACACTTCTGAAGAAGTGTAGATCCAGATCACTTCTGAAGATATTTAACAGCACTGGGCCCAATATCAATCCCTGGGGGACGCCACTTGTGACAGATTACCCATTTGAAAAAGAGCTATTTTCTACCACCCTCTGGGTAGGGGCTTGTCAGCCAGTTCCCCACCCACTGCACAGACCACTTGCCATATAACACTTCTAGTTGTCATCTATGTTCCAGATACTGCTTTCATGCTCAACTTTAGTTCAGGAGAACTTGGGAATTTTTCTTCAGTTTAAAGAACATTACATTTTTCCTTGTTGGTCTTTAATTTGCAGTTACTTCACATGAAATACTCTAGACACTCACAGTTCTTTTAAATTTAATCAAACACCAAGCCATCTCTTGATCTTTGGAGAAGCTCTATTTCTCAAAATCACGCTTCAGACAGCAGCATAAAAAAGAATAAAAGTAAAAAAGACTGAGATTCACAATTCCCTACATATTATTTAATCTTAATTTTTGGAGAGAGGAAAAAGTCTGACAGCCTCTTAACCAAAATTTTATTGTCATATTGTGACTAAAGTCTGAGAAAATAAAGTTTCTTATGAACACACATTCATGCACGCAAATGTGTTTAGTTCTCTCCTCCTGTTCCTCTTCTGAAGCTTCCTAAAGGAAAATTAATTTCCAAATAATTCAGCTTTGATTTAATATTTTATTTGTTTTAAATTTAAGCTTAGAGTGTTCAATCATTTCCATTAACTGTCAACTTTCTAGGTTTTGTTAATATATCCCCTTAAATTTTGTTTACATATGAATACTGAAATCTACAAATTTTCATTTTTACCTGTTGGTTAACAATATTTCTTAGTGCCTATATTATAGATATTACCATTGTGAGCTTTGGGACATTATCTTCAAAATTAAGCTGATATACTTATCTTAGAGACTCGAAGGTCTCCTATGGAGCTGAAGTAGTCACAGCAAGTAGTCATGGATAGATGCAGATACCATTCACCTATTTTCTATGTACACATTTTGCAGTTTCACTCTTTTTCATTTCCACGGCCTCAACAAAAAGGAAAGCCTACCATAAATGCTATAAACTTTGCTTGAGAGGATAACTGTAACTAGGGTTTGATGTCACCATAAACAATGAAGAAATTTTCTATCATCAGTTTAGTGTAATATAGACTAATGTTTCTGAGTATTTAACATGTTGTTAATTTAAGGGGAACCAGTAATTGGTAATTTAGGTAATCTAGGTGTTGTGTTTTAACCCCAGCCGCCAACTAAGCACCACACAGCTGTTCACTCACTTCCCCACAGCTGGATGGGGGAGAGAATCAGAAGGATAAAATTGAGAAAACTTGTGGCTTGAGTTAAAGACAGTTTAATAGGTAAAACTAAAGCTGTGCATGCAAGCAAAGCAAAACAAGGAATTCATTCATTACTTCCTATAGGCAGGCAGGTGTTCAGCCATCTCCAGGAAAGCAGGGCTCCATCAAGCATAACAGTTACTTAGGAAGAAAACACCAGAACTCTGAATGTCCCTCTCTTCCTCCTTCTTCCCCACAGTTTCTATTGCTGAGTGTGACACCATATGCTATGGGATATCCCTTTGTCAGTTGGGGTCAGCTGTCCCGGCTGTGTCCCCTCCCAACTTCTTGTGCACCCCCAGCCTACTCGCTGGTCGTATGGTGTGAGAGGCAGAAAAGTCCTTGAATTTGTGTCAGCACTGCTCAGAAATATGTTTTATTATTACATATTAATGTCTTTAATATGAATACAGCCTCTCTAGTAACATTAATGTGTGTCATGGTTTGAGTTCAGAGGGAAACTGAGCATCACTCAGCTGCTCACTTCCTCCTTCCCCACCAGTGCTGAGAAGGAGAAAATACATCAAAAGGCTTAGTGGTCTCGGCTCAGGGGGAAACTGAACACCATGCAGTCGCTCAGTTCTCCCTTCCCCCTCAGGAGTGGGAAGGAGAAAATAAAGCAAAAGGTTCAGGAATTGAGATAAGAACAGGGAGTGATGGCTCAACCATTATGGACAAGAGCAAAAGACAGACTCATTAGGGGATGAAAAAAAAAGAACATAAATTTAATACAGACACTAACAACAATAACATTTAACAAACAGAGCAGGACCGTGAGAAGCATTACCACATCTTAAAAGCACCTTCCCCCTATCACTCCCTTCTTCCAGGGCTCAGCTTTGCTCATAATTCTTCTACCTACTCACCCCCAGCAGTCCAGGGGGCAGGGAATGAGGGGTGTGGCCAGTCCTGCCACTTCTTCCACCTTGTGGGGGGACAACGACTTCTGGCATTCTTCCTCTGTTCCAGTGCAGTCCCCCTCTCACAGGAGACAGTCCTCTACAAACTGTGTCTGACATGAGTTACTCCCACAGGCGTGTGGCTCACCCCTACATGTTACAATCTTCCCAGCGCTGAACTACAACATCAGGGGCTTCTTCCCATGGGGTCCTGGCCCCCTTTAGGCACAGTCACTTGTTCTGGCGTGGGGGTCCCCACAGGCCACAAGTCAGCATCTGCTCCACTGTGGACCTCCATGAGTGGCAGCGGGGGGGGTGGCCCTGACATCTCACCATGGGCTGCAGAGGGTCTCTGATCCGACGCACCTCCCCCCACTTCTCCTCCTTTCTTCAACTGACCTCGGTGTTTACGCAGATGTTCTCCTCACAACTCCTCATAACTCCCACTCCTCGTCCCAGATTCCCCTTCTTAAATATGTTTTCTCAGAAGCACAGCTAATTGACTCAGCCTTGGTCAGAGGCAAGTCCAACTTGGAGTCAGGGGAGCTTCAGGAAGCTTCTCAAAGGGGGCCACAACAGTAGCCCTCTCCCCTGCTACCAAAAACCCCTGCCACTCTCTCAAATATGGGACAATGTGCTACACATGCAGTAAGAATCATGCTTGTGTTCTGCGTGCTGAAATTATATCTCAAGGCCATTCAAGAGAATATCATTTCACAAAAGTACAGATGGGGAAATTGAGACTGTTGAACTGTTCCTCTGACTTCAGTCCTCTTTTGCAGTCCTGCCCTTTATTCAGAGGTGGACCAAACTCAAAACCTAACAACAGAAAGCTTCCAGAGACTATTATTCTACCATGAAGATTTTGTACCTATTCTTTAAGCAAACACATTGTGGGTATACATGCACTTGTTAGCCAGAGATTCTATCAGTGTCCACAGAGATCTGTGGCAACCACTTTTTCTCTTTTTGTACTGATGCAGAAGGTATACACATAGTACACTCTGTTTAATACTTTTCACCAACTGAACGAGTTAGAGAAATAATTTTCTACTACTTGTTCTCTAGCTTCATGATTTAGTTCTCTTTATTGAAGGTCTTCAGGATGGACTGCATGCAGCTTTTTATTATTTTATTACTACTGAAGGAACTGGCTGGGTGACCTAGTCTCCTCTGGGAGGTGGAAGTGAATTGATTTTTCCACACTGAATAATTGAGTTCATTCAGGGAAGAAAAGTTTGAGAGATGTAGGATATGACAAAAACAAACAAACAAAAACCAAAACCCCCAAAACCTAACCCCCCCCCAAAAAACAGGAAACAAAACAGTTTCCAACACAGATAATGATAACATGCTGTACAAGGAGCAAATTCCTCATCTCAAAAACCATGAATGATCAAGCCCCTCAAAAAAGTGAGTTCAGACTTGTCCAAAAAGGCTTTTGGACAATTGAGGAGTGCTGCTGTACCTGTGAGAAATATGTATGTATGTGTCTGTTCCTCTTCATTTTTCTAAAGTAGCATTACAATTTTAATTATACATCTTTATTTTGCATGCCTTAATGAGTGGTGTTGTGCACTGCACTGCTCTAGAGCATAGTACTAAAGGTAATTTGATCACCTGAAAACCAAGTCAATAATGCAAGCTTGTACATATTTCCTCTTTTATATTTTCAACTTCTTCAAACTTTGTAATGAAATTTGACAATTTGCAGAATGATATCCTCTCTTTTGGGAGAGAAGGTTACGTAGTGAATAAAACAAATTTAGTATGGATCAGGAAAACTGATTTCAAATAATCACAAGCAATCTAAATCCATCCTTATCATGCCTGAAAAAAAAAAAAAAAAAAAAAAAAAGAAAACAGATTTTTTGTCTAGTGTGAATATTTCTACCTTTACTTCTGACTCCTGTTTGTGATGATATATATTGAGTTGTATGAGTACTGACTTAGGCTGTGGAGACAACAGCATCACCTTTCTTGATGCTACATCTGCAGAACTCAGCTTTGGATGACTCCAACTCTGTGTAGCTTTCTGGTGACTAGAGGATGGACTGAGAACAGAACTGAAGGATAAAAGCAGGATGCAAAAAAGATAATCATTTGAATACAAAAAATATAGAAGTGACTTGCACAGCTGAAAAAGATGTGAAATAAAAATGGACAAAAGAAATAGACAGAAGCTCTAACAAAATAAAGAAAAAACAAATTAGTGTGACAACATGAGAAAGCTTGTTTCATAATGCAGCCTGTCAATAAAGGTGTTATGAGCTAAGATATTTTACTTCAATAAAGTACCAGCTCATTCTTTTTAAAACCGTAAATCGTTAGACAAGATAATTTAGGTGTATATAGAAAAGTTAAAATCAGTTCATTGCATTTTATTTTCTGTCTGAGGTGTTTTAGGGTTGCTTATTTTCTGTAGTCTAATATGACCAAAGTATTCACATCTCAAAATGGGACTTTTTTTCCCCTACACACCAAATAAAAGCTTTTTAGTTATCATTGTGGCCATTGAAGAGTGCAGCCTCTGTTGCTCTGTGATGTTTTATTCCCTTAGGAAGATAGATCCTTAGGTTGGAGGTATGAAGAATGCTCTTCAACTTTAAACCCAACCAATTAAATATCTACAGACTTTTTTCTTTCTTTTTCTACTCTGTGCATGCAGGGAGACATTTGATCTCAAGCTCTGAAGAAAATTGAGAAAGAGCTAAAGAAAAGGTTCCATCTTTGGAATATCTGTGTAAATATTTACTGTGTGTAATTTCTTTGAGGAATAATTGAATTCACGCTGGGAAAGCTACAAAAAAATTGATTCATAGTAGCAAACACAAACTACAGTAAAACCAAAACAGCCTCATGAAAAAAAAAATATTTATCAAAAATAGTATTTTTCCAGCAAGAACAGTAAAAGGAAATGTAAAAACAAATGAAATAGAAATAAATACATGATCTAATAACCTGTAATTCAGCCAAATTTTGTGACCTGTTAAGAAATGGCTGATGGTTTTGAAATACCTCTGTAAAAATAGCATTATGGATTTTACATTTCTTGTCACTACTTAATATCCCATGTCAAATGAGCAATGCTTGAAAACTAGGAAGTGTTAGATATGGCAGGAGAATGAGAAAGCATGAATGTTCTCAGCTGGAATTATACGCAAGAAGTATTTCTTTACAGAATGGGTTGTGAGGCATTGGAATGGGCTGCCCAGGGCAGTGGTGGAGTTCCCATCCCTGGAGGTGTTTAAGAGTCAGATTGACATAGCGCTTAGGGACATGGTGTGGTTGAGAATAGTCAGTGTTAGGTTAATGGTTGGACTAGGTGATCTTCAAGGTCTTTTCCAACCTAGGTGATTCTCTGATTCTGTGACAAGAGGAGGAATCTGATGACCACAGTGATAACATGGGATACTGCAGCTTGCAGAGAATTTGCTGAGAGGGACAGAAAACCAGGTCTCGGAGGCAAGGAAGGAACTCTTGGAGACATCAGAGTGAAGTAGTCACACTCTCTATGGCTGCTTAGTCTTATATTTTTTTCATAAGAGAAAATGGTGGGAAAAAATTTGGTTGGCTTTCTGGGGTTTTTTTGTTGGCTTTTCTTTTTCCTCTCTTTAATAATAGATTTTATTAAAGAAAATGCAAAATTAGTTTAAGACTGAGTCTTTTTGAACAGCTGAGTATAAAAGCCTAGTTATTTCTAGCCAATTTAGTATCTTGTCATTTCCTTTTTAGATACCTTAGAGCCCTGAGCTGTGCTTTTATTTCAGTAAACTGACCCAGGGATGACCTTTAGGTTTCCTATTTTATCTGAAGTTGATTTTCTAACATCTACATATGGTTTTTATTTCCCTGACAAGATTTTAGAGTTGGTTTTTTTGTGTGGTGTTGATGTTTATACTTGTGATTATCACAAGTTTTATCACTATAGTCTCAGGGATGAAGGTATTACAAGCAGATTCTTTTACCTGACTTTAGTAAAAATCAATAAAGAATGGCATGTCCAGTGCCCTCTTTCCACAAAATGAATGAACTTTTGGTGGAACTGCCTAATATGGAAATGGACTGTGAAGGTAAAGCCTTCCATATCCAGATCCCTGAAGATAGCTGCTTATATACAAGTAAGATCTGGCAGAGAAACCATTCCTGTGACCATTCTCCATCTAAGCTACAAACTCCAAGTCTTGCCTTTCCATGTCTACCATTCTTTACTTCAACAGCTTCTAGTCCCTGCCTAAGTCTAGAGAAGATTGTCAGAACATGAATTCCCCTTTGCAGTGGGAAGTGCCAGCTGCTGTTTTAGCACAGAGTCTCAGAATAATATTTTTACAGATTACCACGTAAAAGATGTGGTTTCTTTTACCATGCTTTGGCATCAAACATGAGCAATGAGTCTGGCACATAAACTATTCACAAGCTCCTTTTTAGGGGCTTTAGAGGATTTGAAAGCGGCCACGTGTCTCTACTAATCAAACATTTGAAGGAGGAAAAGCTGTAATTTACCAACAGCTGTTCTTCTTCAAAATATGTATATACATTCTCGACATTCTTTCCTATCTCTTTGTCTTACAAAAACTCTAAAATGTGGGACTTTCTAGCTGGCAGGAACAACAAGGGGAGGCCATGTGGACCACACAGAGGAAATGGAGCCTCAAATGCAGACCTAAGAATAATTCTATAGTAAAAATTTCTGACTAACAGTTTTTATGTATAAATAACCACAAATGTAACTTAGATTCTACTCACACTGTTTCAGTTCATGACCTCTGATAACACTGTCAGCAAGACTGGCAGCTAACACAAAATACAATGACTGTTTAGGGGATGTGAATTAACCCTTGGGAATTGTCCTGTGGCAATCAAATTGATTCCTACAGGCCATCAATTAATAATAAATTTCAGTCACTACTGACATGGGATTAATTAAAAACAACAGCCTAACAACTCAGGTTAAATCAAAGAAATACAGGAAAAAAAAATTAACATTGCTGTTTCAATACAAAGTAAAACATGCCTGCCTTTTCTTGCATAGGAAGACCTTAATAGCAAAGGTATCAACAGTGAAGATAGTACCTCTGAAATCAGAAGTTTAATCATAATTAAATTTTTCCCCTTTGAGGGGACGGGGGGGAATGGTGGGTAGAGGGAATGCAGATGGGAAGCACTTTTTTTCCATATATGTAATTTCACAGCTATGAAATGCTGTGGGCAAATTTAACTGGAAATCATATAATCTAATCTCATGAGTCCAATGCTCTTCTCCTGTCATATTGTTCAAATATTTTTTTCTCTGTTAACATGAAGTTCAAATATACAGTTCTTCCTTACTCACTTGAGAAATGCTTATTCTAATGAAGATATTAATTTCAATATTATTACTTATTAAAATTAAAATACTTAGCAAACTAATAAATCAAATCAATATTTTATGTGTTTTAGTCTCCATGTTTCTATTTATTTTATCCCTGTTGCATGTTTATTAGCTTAAACTTTTCTAAAACTAAGATTTTCTTTGTTTTTTGATACCTAACTGGAGATATCTTAAAAACCCCCTCAGCTTTCAGAAATTTGTGAGAAAAAGAAATGATTTTAAAAGACTAAGATTAGATAACTGAAATACATAGAATTCAAACACATTAGACTTCTTATATTGTTACTTCAAGTGATTATTAATAACAGCTTATTTAGATAGTTTTAAAATTAAAACTCACTTTATCATCTTGCAGTGTGTTACCATGAAGTAAACTGTATAGTCTGTTATACAAACTAACTAAACCAAAAACCTTATTGTTAACAAATTCCCAAGAGAACGTGTAGCTATTCTACAACGTGATTTTCTTTGTTCAGCTAAAATGTCATATTTGCAAGAAACTAAGCTTAACAAAATGTTTTCATGTTCTTAGTATGCTTACCTGTCTTGAAGGAGTGAAGATAAAATATAGTTCAGACATGTCTCCCTCATTATTTTCAGAGAGTTTCATTTGCAATTGACCTTTTGATGATTCATAATGAGGCATTTAGAAATGTTTTAAGTCTTGCAAAAAAGGAAATGAACCATTGTGCAGACTAATTGTCATGTTCATGAGAAACATCAGCTATTGCTTAAAAACAGGAGAGGATTTATAGGGAATAATATGCAAAAGACCTAATGAAAGCATGTGACTTTTCTATTACTGTATCTGCACTGATTTTACTGCAATCATCACAGATATGCATTTGCAAATGAGAAAAGTCATATGTCCCTCTATAATCCTTTTAGATAAACCTGAATTTTACATCTGAAACATTTTGTGGGTTTGAATGGATGATGACAGGCACAGTTCAAAAGACATTTGTATGAAAATTTCATATAGAAATATATAATAATTTTCTATTATTAAACAGATGATTCAGTTCCGATCTTAGTTATTCAGTACAAGCTCTTTAAATAGAGAAATTAAAAGTAGAAGATTTTTTTTTTTCTTGCTAAAATAAAAATATTTTCCACCTCTGTTACCAGAGAAGAGAGTGTAAGGTACATTATGCTCAGGAGAAATGTGTCACTCTCTTCAACATGAGTAAAAATGGCTGAATTTCAATTTTTTCTTTAAATTATTATTATTTTATTTTCTGAACTGTGAGTAGAGAAAATATGGTCCAAAATCAAACATACATTGACTGTTTATATTTACAGATACTAAAATATTGTGTTTACTTCAAAATTATTCACCCAAAGCTGAAATTTTCTCTACACTAAAGGGTTTGGCTTTTACTAAGAATTAATTTATTTTGAATTAAATGACCTATGTTTAAAGACACTAATTATTACCATGAATTAACTCTTCAGATAATGTAGATTTTATAAGCCTACTTTACAGAGAATTAAGTTAACAGTAAATGAAATTAGAGCAGACTAATGTTTGCATGGGAAAATCACTACTTTACAGTTGTCTTAGCAGTCCTCCAGTTACCATCTATTCTGATTTCATTTTCCATAGATTAACGGATATGTTTACCTGCCTTCCCATCTGCTGAGCTGACTGTTCACAAGTTACCAGCTTAACTGCTGACAGAGAGCATAAATTAAGCCATTTTTCATTATAGGCTTGTAAAATGAAAAGTATTTTGACATTAAAATAAGTACATACAGAAAACTGATGCAAAGGAACAAACAAGGAGGTTACATTCCTATATTTAGCAAGACTGAACAAGGAAAAGGTTGAAAAAACTCAAGATCAAAAATCTAAGATCCCACCATCCCTCCAGATTTTGAGAACAGTGAAATTGGAAAGCATCCAGTTTACCCTTTTTCTTATTTGTCTCCTGCCAGGGCAATCACAGCAGCAAATTACTTCCTCTCTCTGTATACAGAAGGCAGTAAATTTTCCTTAACCCTTCCTTTCCAACACAATAAAATCACAAACAAAGCCTTCTAAACTATTATAAATACTTAGTAGAGCACTGTCAATACTAGACACAAACTGAATGACTTTTCCTCACAGTTTGATTAATATGCATCTAGAAATTACAATTTTGAAAGCATTTTATAAGAGATGTTCTGTGGCACTCTAACATAAAGTTGCATGATATATTTTTTCAGAGCATCTTCTTTTGTAATTTATGAGTTATATGTGACAAAAAATTACCTATCTTTTTATTAGCTATATTTTAGTAAAAAAAGAATTTGGGGGAATATTTCACAAATGAAAATTTGTAATGGAAAGGCACTGGAAAATTTGGCATATGGAAAATTTTTTGAAAAAACATATGGAAATTTGTAATGGAAAGGCATTAGAGAATTGAGACGTTGAAAACTTAAGTCCTAAGATTTTTTGTTGTCATTACAAAAGTTTTTCAGTAATCTTCACAAATATCTTCAAGGAGATGTAAGGCAGAATTTAGAATTCTGAAAGTCACCACACCAGTTATGTCTTTAGTATCACAAGAAACTACATGATAAATTAGTATCACAAGAATCTACATGATAAATATCTACTTAAAGATTAATCTTTCTCTTTCAGTTCTACAGCATCTGAAAAATATTCCTTCTGGGTGAATTAAACGCTTTCCTTAGTCTTCCTAAATAATTATATTCTCTACGTCTTTTTCACATAGCTAAGCAATAGATTATTTAGTACTAGTGCATGTAATTATTAGCTTGGACCTAGCAATTCCCCTGGCTTCCCCAGCACAGACATATTTATCCCCCAAAATCCTGCTTAGTAATCCAAAGCTGTGACATAGAAACAACTGTATGCTGTTGCCCTTTTTAACCATTATTTAACTCAAAGCTACACATTTAGCATATGAAGACTTCAAGGGTGAAAAATGAGCAGATTGCACTAGACTTCTCCTTCAGGCCTCTGAAATGAAATTACTTGCCAGGTTGTTCATTTCCAGAAGGAATCATAAAAATTGTGGAAAGGAAAGGGAAGAATGAAAAGATAAGTGTAAGAACAAAGATTTTTCCTGAGGTGGAGTATCATAAAAGAATAATATTTACTTTTTTTTGACAGCTTAACTGACAATCCCCTTAAGATCACACCTATGAGTCTCCCAGTTCAGAAATCTAACAGAAAGAAGAAAAAATAAAGATGAACAGGCATAGAAGTTTCAGAGAATCATCAGGCATAAGAAACTAGAAAGATGAAGTATGTAAAAGACTTTTCTGAGCCTAAGAGCAAAAAGAATAATTTAGGTTGGAAGAAACCTCTGGAGGTCATGTAGTCCAACAACTCAAAAAAAGAAATGGCTTATCAGCACTTCACAATGCTCTGAAGCCGAATGAAACATGATTTCAGTTTTTTAAAAAATGCTGAAAATGAAAAAAAAAAAAAAAACCACAAAACCAAACAACAAAGGAACAATGGGGATGGTCTAACAGCAGCATCAGTGATCACAGTGAGAGTTTCATAGGATATGTAGAAATACACTCCCTTTGAAGTAACTAGCAGATTAAATCTTGCCAGGCAGGATCTACGAATGGATTTAAATGAACAGTTACCACAAGGAACATGAACAAACCACAAAGTTTCACACCCAAAATCATTCTCAGTTCCTTGAATTGTGCTAATATACGTTTATAATAATTGGGCTGCTGCTGCCTGAAGAAAAGGAAAAGAAAGGCAGCTGACGGAAGGAAGATGTGCGCTGAGAAACATATACTGAGAGGGGCCCTAGGCCGAGGGCAATGCACCCAATATAGACACCCTTCTCCTCCTGCTTGGGACTGCAAGCTGTTGACCTTCACTACAACACCCACCACCTCAGGTTGAGGAAGACCGGTGCAAAGGAGCCCCAGAGACATGGACAGAGACATGTAACACAAGAGAAGAGTGGCTGGTGTTAGTCACACCTCTTGTGTAACACTTGCAAAGGTATCATTAATGAAGGTTTTCTGCATTAGTTTGGAATATAACTATTATTTTTTTTGTTACTAAGTAATGATAATTGTTGTATTTTGATTTGGATGTTAAATACTTAACACCATATAAAAGGGTTGTGGAGGTTTTTGTCCATAATAGAACATAGTACTTAAAAATTGACAGTATTCTTACAGTGAAATTCTCTACGTTGAATAAAAAAAAAAAAAAAACAACTAAACAAATGTTAAGTACTTTATGTAGAAGTGTCTTTATTGTATTCTCCAAGTTCTGCATAAGGATGGGATGTAAAAAGAGAAAAAGAAAAACAGCCTAATCTAATTGAACAGCTGCTTTTTTATTTGGGTAAAAGAAAAAAAGAAGCATGCAAAAGGTATTAAATGTTTTGGATAAGACAGCCTGGCAAGCTTGTATTTCTGGTTATTAACTTGCCCTCCCACGAGCCAAGATCCACAACCTTCTTAACCTTTGAAGGTTGTAGATACTTTATAACAGGACTGATTATTGACAGGAGATCTTTATAGCCTCTTTGCTTTATTTAATAAAATGGAATAGAGAAACAACCAAAGTTTTCAGATGGAGACTGAATTACAATGAAAAAGGGAAACAAAATAGTTTTGTAGAATTTCAAAAGCTTGAAACTGCATGTAACTTTTGTGCTGATCAAACAAAACAAAAACAAATGACTTGGGTAAAAAAGTCTTTTGTAATGTTCCAAATGTCTTTTTTCTTTTTTTTTTTTTTTTTTTTCATCTTAGTGTTAACATGAAAATGTGGATGGTCCGAGCAAAAGTCTATATCCTCTATTTACCTTTGCCATGTATAGTTCTCATATTAAAGCCAGAAATGGAAACACAGAAAAACCTTTTAATTATGGATGTAATGATTTTGGTCACCAGAAATGTAAACATTTGCCATTCACTCCCTTAGCAGTAGTTACATCATTCCTTCAAATCTTGTTATGAATATAAGAGAAGGACAAAACAGATTTATGCATTTTAACCTGTCGGGCCAACTCTTTAACAAGAAAATGCACTGACTCATTTAGATAGAACACTCTTGAATAGCTTTATAGCTTCAATTGTTTGGAAGAGTTTATCATGAATAAGATGAAAATGAAGGTGTTTACATCAGAACACAAATTGTGTGCATCCCATTTTACAATGTCAGTGTTATTTTCAGAATTGATGATTGTAGTGCTGCCTAGTAAAGATCTTAAAGCTACTTCTTTTCTTCCACAATATCCATTACTTCCTTCCTCAGGGAGAAGAACTTTAAAAAAACAGTGGATGTGCAGTGTGGATATCTGCTCTGATGTGTTCCGCTCCATGGTTTACAGGGAAATGCCTGTTTCAATGCCATCTCTTCCACAGGATGCAGAAAAATATCTGCTCTACTGTGGTCTTTTCCATGGGCTGCAGGGAAATATTTGCTTCTGTACCTGGAGCACCTCCCTACTTCTTTTATCTTGGTGTTCACACTGGTGCTTCTCACAGGTTTTTCCTCAATCCTCACTGCTGCATGGCATTTCTCCATTTCTTAAATATGTTTTCGAAGCAACATTCTTTCTATGTCTTCAGTGAAGCTATGCTAACATATACCTGCTCAAGCTGTGAGCCAATGTAACCAGTATTGTCAGTTGTCCCCACAGATATTATGCCCACATAGAGTTAAACAAATTTCTTTCATGAGCTTTGAAAAGATTTTTTTTTTTTTTTTAACATTCTCATTTCCACATCTAAAAATAGTCCAAATCTCCTGGGGAAAGCCAGAATAGACAGAATGAAGCAAAAATGTTTTGAACATGTTTTTCAAAATACTGTGACATATGGATAATTAGCTAACAAATGAGTAATAGGAAAGCTAGAAAGATGACATTAGCTAGCATCATTCATACAAAATGTACTTCTAAATAATTGTTCTTCTTTGTAATTGCTTCCCTATGACAACCAAGCAGCATACAGCAGATCAATCAGTCTGGACATCTGATTAAACAGACAACAACAAAAACAACAGGAAAATAAGAACAAAACCTAATAAATCAAAGGGTTTTTTTCTTTTAAAAAGAAGCATTTTTTAATTCAACTCAACTATGCTGACAAGTTGCATACTTGAAAACTGTGTCCCTGTATTTGATTAATTTATGTTGTCATATTTACATTTTAGAGTAATATAAAGACTACTTTTTGGAAGAAAATATATATATGGTCAAAATAAGAAGTTTTCCATATCACATTTTGGCACCATATAATGAAAGATAAAAATGCTATATTTAGATTAGCTTCTTATTTAGAAAAAAAATAAACACATCTTCTCCAGTGTTTTTAAATTCTAGTTCTTACCCTGACCACACATATGTAAAACTTCAAACTACCAGAGGCAAAAAGCTATAAAGAAAGGTTTTTCTCAGGTCCATGTTCAACAAAAACCTTTAAAGTCATGTCTAAATTTTTGCCATTATTTGGCCAAAAAATTAAATTAATTGTTTTTAACTAGATGTTTGATTTCTTGGGTGAATCAGAGCCTTTAATCAGCATTTAAATTTAATTTCTAAGGTCTTAATTCTGAAGAAAATCCAAGGTCACCTGTATATAATTAACATACTTTTGTGGAATCTCAGCTCAGTGTTACAATTGAATGGAGAGACTTGGCAACCTCATGGGATCGTAGAAAAGGATTTTGTAGAGTCCTGTGAGAGAATCATTTAATTCTGTCAAACAGGGACTAAAACCAACTGTGTCTTCTGTGACTAAAATCATCAAAAAATATTCTTATTCAAAAATCTTAATGCATTTGATCAGCTGTATCAGAAGACACATGCTCGTCTCAAAGACGTCCCTCTTCAAATGGTTTCTAGTGACTTCAGAAACCTAATTATTTTCAAGATATACTTTTGTCTAAGCAAATTAACCTTTAAAAGAACTGGTTATCTCTAATTTACAGATTAAGTAGAGGAACTGTCATACACAGGGGTGCTCAGCCAAGAGAAACCATGCTTATTTACAAGGTTTCTCATCAAGAAACTTTGGTGTCCTGTGTGGGTGGGATTAGTAATAAACAAGGGTGGCTACCAGTGTAAGTGTGGTGATGGGAATCAGCACTGTTACTCAGGCAATGGGAAACCCCTGAGCAGCATTTAGAAGATCCTTACTCTATTCCAGCTCCACCAGGAGAGATACCACCTTGAAAGAGTCCAGTGAACCTATAGACAATATCCCATGTATATACCACCTTTGTCCAGGTAACAGCAGTCACCAAAACCTGTTTTACCAGTATTCTGATGTTGACAAAATAGGCCCACGTTTCTATATCATTACCCTGGCATCTGGCTGAAGGCACCAATATATTTTGTTTTGCATAGGACCTTGATCTGGGGATCCTCTAAAAAGTTTTGCCCTTGGCATTCCAGCACTTCCCACTTCTGTATATCATCACAAGATCTGGCTTACCTGGGACCTTGAAGTGGATTTACCAATAGCTTTTTGTTAAAGTAAACAGTTTAAAAAAAAAATTCAAACACATTTTCATTTTGTACACTAGGCTTTAATAAAACTTAGACTAGAAGTAGACAGCTTCAGAATAGATGTGCTTAAAAAGAAAACATTAACATATAATTATTTAAGGAGCATTTTTTCTTTTTCATTGCCACCTCATAGGACAGATGCTCTCTATCCAGCAGTTTCAAGCAGCTGTTCATCAGCAAGGTCTAAACAGTTCCCTCTGATTCATTGGAAAATATTCTTTTTCTCCCCTACAGCTGACTCTCAGTTTAAGACTTCTTCCTTCATGAATTTGTGTCACTGCTTCCCCACTGGCAGTATTTCTCACCACCAGCCTCATCTTTGCTTCAGAAGTTTCTTCCCCATCAAAGACTCATTGCTGCTCTCGATGTTTTCCCTCCTCCAGAGAGATACAACTCATTTAGGGCACAGCAACCAAGATCAGGGAAACAGGCAGCCTTCGTGTTATTACTTGCATACACCCTTTGAGCAAAGTGCCACAAAAAATTACAGTTAAATAAGGAAATTACTTACAGCCATTACTTTATTCAGGCAGTTTTTAATCACTTCATGTAAGAAACATGTATTGGAATATTAGTCTTGTAAGTTTGATCATTAATGTTATATTCCATAATATACAATGAAAATTTTTATTTTTAGTTTCAGTCCTATACGTCTAATGCAGCTTTGGACAAATACAAGCAATTAAACCTTCTTTGCTTGTTTAAGATCTCCTGATATTTGTAAAAAACTATGTGTATTGGGTTTGTGTGACAAGGTTTTGTTAGCAGGGGGGCTGCAGGGGTAACTTCTGTGAGAAGCTGTTACAATCTTCCACTAAGTTTGATGGAGCCAATGCCAGCCAGCTTCAAGATAGATTCACTGCTGGACAAGGCTGAGCCAATCACCAATGGTGGTAGCACTTCTGTGATAACATATTTAAGAACGGGGGGAAAAAACCTGTGCAACATCAGCAGCACTCAGAAGAGAGGAGTGAGAACACATGGGAGAAACAGTCCTGCAGACACCACAGTCGGTGAAGAAGGAGGGGGAGGAGGTGCTCCAGGCACTGGAGCAGAGATTCCCCTGCAGGCCGTGGTGAAGACCATGGTGAGGAAGGCTGTGCCCCTGCAGCCCATGGAGGTTAACAGTGGAGCAGATATCCACCTGCAGCCAGAGTAGGTGGCTGTGTCCGAAGGAAGCTGTGACCCCGTGGGAAGCCCCCACTGGAGCAGGATCCTGGAAGGACCTGTGGACCCGTGGAGAGAGGAGCCCACGCTGGAGCAGGTTTGCTGGCAGGACTTGTGACCCCATGGGGGACCCACACTGGAGCAGTCTGTTCCTGAAGGACTGTACCTCGTGGAAAGGACCCATGCTGGAGCAGTTTGTGAAGAACTGCAGCCCGTGGGAAGGACTCACATTGGCGAAGTTCATGGAGGACTGTCTCCTGTGGGAGGGAGCACGTGCTGGAGCAGGAAAAGAGTGTGAAGAGTCCTCCCCCTGACAAGGAAGCAGTGACAGAGACAACGTGTGATGAACTGGCTACAACCCTCATTCCCTGGCCCCCTGCACTGCTGGCAAGAAGGAGGTAGAGAAATGGGGAGTAAAATTAAGCCTGGAAAAAAGGGAGGAGTGGGGAAAATGTGTTTTAAGATTTAGGTTTTATTTCTCATTACCTTACTGTGATTTGATTGGTTATAAATTAAATTAATTTCCCCAAGTCAAGTCTCTTTTGCACTGATGGTAACTGGTGAGTGATCTCCCTGTCTTTATCTTGATCCATGAGCCTTTTGTTATATTTTCTCTCCCCTCTCCACTTGAGGAGAAGGAGTGATAGAGAGGGTTTGGTAGGCACCTGGCATTCAGGCAAGGTCAACCCACCACAGTCCACCTATCCACTCCCAGAACCAGTGTTATACAAATATTAGAAACTACTTCTTTCCCAGTAAACTGTCAGTTCTCAATGTTAAATAATCTGCTTTAATTTTAAAAGTTAAATAATATGTTTTATCTTTTTTCTCTTTTCAGCTGCACAGAATTTTCTGTACTGACATTCTTATTGCTTTATTAATTGATCAATTAATCAAAGTGAAGAAATGATTGAAGTTATTTGGCTAAAATTAAATAAAGAAATTTTATACGGGTTATCATTGAAATGATCTTTTTCTTATCTCTGTCAAAAAGCCTAAGGTTTAAATTTGTGATGCAAGGCAAAGACACACGTTATTATTTTTGCTTTTATATAAAATAAATATTTTTGCTTTTATAAAATAAAAACATTCACATGATAGTTAAAGTGACACAATCCCAAATGCCACAATAATTTCAATGAAATCCCAGCCTTAGGTATCTCGTTGAGGATGGAAGTGTTCTACTTTCAGGATACCACCAAAAAAAATAAAAACTTTTCAAGTGTTTACATTTTTAGAAATAGTAGTAAAATGCAAAGCATTAAGAAGTAGCTCTTTAAACAGAGAAAATTTAGATTTATTAGTGTGAGACGTATGAAATATAAAGTGTTGATAATAAGTATCCTTGGACGGACGGTGTTGCAAGGTAGATCTTTCTACTAGTCTTTCTTTCTGGTCCAATATTTTTAATAGTTTAGACTGAAGACACTCCAGTCTGTTTCGTCTCTTCTACCACCTCTGTCGTTTGGCTTTTGGTCTCCTTCATACTGCGGACAAACTTCTGGTTTTCTACTTAATTTTGTTCTTCTGTGAACTTTTCATTTTTTCTGTCCTTAGCTCGTACCCACCTCAGATGCAATAGTGATGCCTCTCCTAACTGAATTTCATCAGTACTGTGTCCTCAGAACATAAGTACAGGAGAAAGATGAACAACGAGCTTATTTCACACTTTTTTTTAAAAAAAACAAGAATAATATATACTACAGATAGAGAGAATTGAAAACAACATAAACAACTCTACTTCCATCAGTATTAGAGGTAACTTTGAGACAAAATGAATGTATGCATGTGAAAGGAATGGAGAAGTGACTTTCAGCTGCTAAGCTGGTCATAATTACTCCAATCAGTTAAGGCATAGAGAGTTATGTCTTATCCAGACTTAGAAACAATTCCTTATATATTCCTGTAAAGACTTGAAAAATAAAAAAACCTGAAAAGTAATAGAGGTGATTGAATTCTTCTCTAAAATATTTCTTTCAGAAAGATGACAACAGTGAGAAAAATCTTGCATTTAAAAAAAAAAGATTTTCATTTGAATTACAAACTGTATCAGCCATTAATACAAACAGGAATAGAAAGGGTGACATTCATGAGAAAACTGAAAGGACAAAGTGAAAAAAAGATTTGTATTGTACCTACTTAGTTGTTACAGAATGTTTGAACTCATATGGAAAGAAAATGCTTGCTACAGTAGAGGTGTGGCAGTAACTTCAAAAAACCTGTGATGAGTCAAAAATTCAATAGACTGTTAATAGCAAAAAACAATACAAATGTAAAGTAGAATTTGAGCAACAAAAGAACTGAGAAAAATATCTTTAACAACAGCTATAAATGTGTGATTGAGGTCTGATTCAAGATATTAAGGATATCTTCTTTTTAAATATACTTTTTGATGGGAGGGCCAGAAGAGAATATTTCAATATTCCACACATCTTCAGCAAGGAAACTTGTAGTTATTTAAATCCTAAGACAAAAATAAATATTTTGTGTGGAATAATATATACATTAAAAACATTTTTTGAAGAAAGTTTTCAGAATGCATATGTTCAGCCAGCAAATAGAATATTTTCGAGTAGCCATGTCACACAAAGTTATCATGAAGGGCCTTCTGTGACACTGTGAAGTATAATTATACTGACATGATTAAATTTCCAATTCCTAAACATTACAAAGTGGGCAGGTTTGAATCTATGTTGGAAGTAACTATAGCAAAAGTAAAAAGAACAAGTTGAGTAACTCAGCATCTAATTTGATCTCTACTGAAGTAAGTACAAAATGACTGTACCAATACTGACATTTCCAGTGTCAATATGACCATAATCTCTTTTACATCAATAGCTGAGCACAGGTTTCCAAAGAAAACCTGAGACATTTATTTCTAGGTTACAGTTCTGTTCTAACAGACATTACAGGCAAGACTTTCATTGCTTTAATGAGACCAAGATCACGTTTCTGCTTTTTATCATTCAATTCTTCATACAGATTTTTTTTTTTCTTTAATAACTATCACAATAGCTAATTTTGTGGTATGTATACTCTTGCAGTCTATTGTACCATGATTTTCAGTAATTCAATCATTTTTTTTTTAGTAGAATTTTTTCTCCACATAACGTATACCTTAGGATATAGGTTTAAAGGTAAAAAAAAAATGAATATACACTTTTAAAACATGTTCTGAAAAAGTCAATGTTTTGTTAGTTTCTCAGAGGCAAAAATTATCTTCTATGCATGTGAGGTAATCTTTTGTGGTAGGTTGACCCCAGCTGGACACCAGGTGCCCACCAAACCCTCTCCTCAGTTAAAGAGGGGAGAAAAAAATATAACCAAAGGCTCATGGGTTGAGTTAAGGACAGGGACATCACTCGCCAGAAACCGTCATGGGCAGAACAGACTTGACTTGATGAAATGAGTTTAATTTATTACCAATTAAATCAGAGCAGGATAATCAGAAACAAAACCAAATCTTAAAAACACTTTCCCCCTACCCATCCCTTTTTCCCAGGTTTAACTTTACTCCCCATTTCTCTACCCCCTGCACTGAGAAGCAGAGCAGGGGGGTGAGGAATGGAGGTTGCAGTCAGTTCATTACCCCTTGTCTTTGCCACTCCTTCCTTGTAAGGGGGAGGACTCCTCACACTCTTTCCCTGCTCCAGCATGTGCTTCCTCCCACAGGAAACAATCCTTCATGAACAGCTCCAGCATGGGTCCCTCCCATAGGGTGCAGTCCCTCAGGAACAGACTGCTCCAGTGTGGGTCCCCCATGGGGTCACAAGTCCTGCCAGCAAACCTGCTCCAGCGTGGGCTCCTCTCTCCACAGGTCCACAGGTCCTGCCAGGATCCTGCTCCAGTGTGGGTTTCCCACGGGGTCACAGCTTCCTTCAGACACAGCCACCTACTCTGGTGTGGGGTCCTCCATGGGCTGCAGGTGGAGATCTGCTCCACTGTTAACCTCCATGGGCTGCAGGGACACAGCCTGCCTCACCATGGGCTGCACCACAGGATGCAGGGGAATCTGTACTCTGGCATGTGGAGCACTTCCTTTCCCTCCTTCTTCCCTGCCTTGGTGTCTGCAGAGTTATTTATCTCACATATTTTCACTTCTCTCTTCAGCTGCAGTACTGCACTTTTCTTTTTACCCCTTTTATAATATGTTATCACAGGGTGTCACCACTGTCGCTAATTGGCTCGGCCTTGGCCAGTGGATGGTCTGTCCTGCAGCTGGCTGACGTTGGCTCTGTCAGATATAGGGAAAGCTTGTAGCAGCTTCTCACAGAAGCCACTCCTGTAGCCCCCCTGCTACCTAGACCTTACCACACAAACCCAATACATCTTTTTAAAACTCTTCATGGGAATATTTTCCTTAGAAACTCTGGAAGATATCCATTTTACATCTATATGTTTGGAGTAGGAGTTGTCTTTAACTTTACTGATTTACAATTAGATTTCCAGTCTGAATCAGTTTATCAGGTTCTCTGCTGAAGCTATCTTCCTCAGTGGAAGATGCACTCCCAGAAGCAGTTCAGTCTGACTAGTTAAACATATACATCACAACAGGAAGATTCTTTGTCAGGGTCACCATTAGCCGGGGTCCTTGCTTCTCCGTGCGGGAACAGGAACGACACAAGACCAATATGATGATCAGATCGTCCTCCTTTATTTCCCAATCCTGGTTACATTTATATTCTACTAAGTTCCGTACATGCACTCATCTAACTTCTAATAGGCTACAGGTTATCTGCACGCGCTGTTCACATGCCTCTACAAGCATTTGCATTGGTTAATTGCAATTAGCACGTAAAGCCCAAAACTTGCCAAAAACTCCCTTATCTCATACCTGTTTTGCTCAGACTTGTGTGCTTTTGCTGACCACAGGTTTTCTCACTTATCTGCTATCTTGTGTGTTTTTGCCAGCCTTATTTTGCTGGCTTTGTCTTCGACCTTGCATTCTTCTACCTGCACTAACTTCCCTCCAGTGCGACCCAGACTCCTACAATTCTTGCTTTAGAGGAGCGCCAATCCTCTTTCCATTGACTAAGGATGAACTTAAATGACTGCTTCTGAATAACCATCTAATTTCTAAATGCCTTGAATTGGGTGAAATGAACCTATCCTTAAGAGCACAATGAAAGCTATAAATTGTTTTATTAGTAACTTCAGTTAGTCTAGTATTTAATCTTAGACTCCACTTTGAATCAGCTGTTAGATGTACATAAGGAAAACTTTAAAATAATATAAAAGTAGCATTAAAAAATCCAAAATCCTTCTATATAAACTATGAATGGACAAGCAGTAAACAATCAGATCTTCAGTCAGCATGAGTGAACATAATCAATATATTCAGTGCTGTCATACCACTGTTTATTATTTGAAGATCCATCTTCAGAAATACATCCAGTTTTCTCTTCAACATAAAGTTTTATAGAGAGATCATAGTGATACTTACGACAGAAATGAAGTCTGTGTCTCTTGCTGCATCATTACATGAGGTGCGCACTGAAACTAATTTGCACATGATTTCAATCCTTTTAAAAGTCTGCATTTCTACAGAAATAATTTTTATTTTTTAATTTTTAAAAAAAGAGCATTTTTTGTACAAAATTTAGCAGAACCAGTTCTTTGGTTTTGACACATAAAGACAGGACAAAGGTTACCATTTAACATTTCTCTCCTGTAGAGAAAGTAAACTGAATATGACTATCTAATCAGATTAAATATTATTTCCCTTTTGCTCAGTCTTTGTCAAGAGGAAACCCAACTGGAAGTCTTTAATTCCACATAAAACAGGTAGGATGGGAATCATTGCAGCAGCAAAGATTTTTTTGGCAAAGGCCCTTATCTGAGCTCTTTACATACAATAAGAATTGAGTATTCTGTTACTGCCCCCAAAGGAATGAGCTGGCGGCAGTGAAGAAGCCAAAAGCCAGGTAGCTGGACAGTAACACACGGTCAAGTCCCTCCTCATTAGGAAGGTACACAACCTTTAATCTAGCTAATCAGAGCTGCAAAAATTTATTCTGTTGCAACTCCTGCATCACAGCCCCACCTTGAAATGGACAGTTAAGTCTTTCACTATGAATAGGGCAAAAAAGAATGAAAGGTCTTGAGGTCTGGAAGGATCACTGATATAGGAGAAAACAGAAAGGGTCCTTAGAGTGGCTCTTGGACAAAAGAGGCATAAAAGTCCCCATGAAGAGAAATCAATTCATAATTATTTATGGCAAAGCTATTGAGTACTCAGAACATACAAAAAAGTTGAAGCAGCCCATTATTTTGTCAATTTATTATGAATTCAGGATTGGAAAGGGTCAGGATTTTTTCTTGCACCACACCAGCTAATTTTCAATTATATAAAATGCAAGAATAAATTCGTTGATGCTAATGCAAAGATCCATAGCTGTTTATGAGATGTTATATTGTATATAGACCTATACCTTAGTATGCTATTCACTATCTACTTGTGTATGTAACATTTAAAAATAACTGTACAGAATATTGCTATATTTTTTTCCACAAGATAATTTTTCTTCTTCCACTTAAACTAGGATATTCTCTGTGCTGGTTTTGTGTAGCAAGGTTTTTTAGTAGTGGGGAGGGAGCTACAGTGGTGGTCCCTGTGAAAAGCTTCTTGAAGCTTCCCTGACTCCAAGTCAGAACTGCCTCTGGCCAAGGCCGAGACAATTAACAATGGTAGCTGTGCTTCTGTGATAACATATTTGAGAAGGGGAATCTGGGAGGGGGAGTGGGAGTTGTGAGGAGAAGTTGCAAAGAAGACACATATGTGAACACCAAGCTTAGTGGAAGAAAGAAGGAGGAAGGTGGGAGAGGTGTGACAGAGCAGAGACCCCTCCCTATATCATGTGATGAGATGGCAGGTTGCCCACTGCCACCATGGAGGTCCACAGTCCAGCAGATACTGACCTGCAACCTGTGAAGGACCTTACACCTTATCAGGTGGCTGCACCCAAAGAAGGCCAGGACGCTATGGGGAGAAGAAGTCCCTCTGTTGTAGTTTGGTGCTGGGAGGGTTGCAATACACAGGGGTGACCCACTCCAGAGTAGCACAGGAAGAGCTGCATCCTGTAGGAAGGACTCATGCCAGAGAAAGTTCGTGGAGGACTGTCTCCTGTGAGAGGGACACCACACAGGGAAGAATGCAAGGCATCCTCGCCCTGAGGAGGAAGGAGAAGCAGGACTGACGGTAACCCCCATTCCCTGTCCCCTGCATCGTTGTACCACTCTGTCTGTTAAGTGTTGTTATTGTTAGTGTCTGAATTAAATTTACATTCTTTTCTTTCCCTAAGGAGGTTGGATTTTGCCCATGACTGTAATAGTTGAGTCATCCCTCCCTGTCCTTATTGTGACTCCTGATCCGTTTGTTTTATTTTCTCCTTCCAAGTGCTGAGGGGAAAGGGGTGAGTGAGTGGCTGAGTGGTGCTCAGTTTCCCTCTGGGCTCAAACCATGACATCCTTTTCATGTTCTTCCTGGAGAGGACAAGTGTGCAGTCCAAATATTATAAAAGTGAGAAACACAGACAATGAGGAATTTCAGCACTATGCAAGAGCAATATATTTTTTTCCATCCCAATGGCATTTTTTTCAAAGGTTTTTTGAAATTTTTGGATTAAAAAGTATTGAATTTTTTAAGTTTTTGGATTGACACCAACCCTGCAGAGAAGGAATTGGGGGTATTAGTGGATAGAAAACTGCTAAGAAAGCCAACCCTATCCTGGGCTCCATCAAGAGAAGTGTGGCCAGCAGGTCAAGGGAGGTGATTCTCCCCCTCTACTCGGCTCTTGCAAGACCTCACTGCTTGTGATGCAGTCTTGCAAGACTGTACTGCGTCCAGCTCTGGGGCCCCCAGCATAAGAAAGACATGGACCTGCTCAAGTGGGTCCAGAGGAGGGCCAAAAAGATTATTGAGGAGCTGGAGCACTTGTCCTATGAGGACAAACTGAGAGAGCTGGGGTTGTTCAGACTGGAGAAGAGAAGGTTCCAGGGAGACCTTATAGCAGTCTTCCAGTACTTAAAGGGGGCCTACAGGAAAGATAGGGAGGGACTCTTTATCACGGAGCATAGTGATAGGATGAGGGGTAACGGTTTCAAACTGAAAGAAGGTAGATTTAGGTTAGGTATTAGGAAGAAATTCTTTACTGTGAGGGTGATGAGATACTTGAACACGTTTCCCAGAGAAGTTGTGGATGTCCCCTCCCTGAAAGTGTTCAAGGCCAGGTTGGATGGGGCTTTGAGCAACCTGATCTAGTGGAAGGTCTCTGCCCATGTCAGCAGGATTGGAATTATGTGGTCTTGAAGGCCCCCTCCAACCCAAACCATTCTACCATTTTTTGCAGTTAAACTAAGTTTACATTTCCAGATTTACTCAATATCTGTGATTTCATTTATGTGAATGTATTTCATTTATTAATGTATTAATACATAATTGTTAAATTCTGGCCTGTAATATGTACCCTTTCAAAAGCTATTTAAATTTAAGTTGTAAATTCATATGCATTATTTCATGTGAAACTAAACATTTGAAAATTTACAGTCAAAAGAAAAAAGAAAACACATCAAAAATTACATCTCCCAGACATATTTAAAAACAAATATTGACAGAATAATAACAGTTTCTCGGAAAGATAAATTAAAATATCATTTACATCTAAACTCTTTGTGTATTAACACTACTCTAGAAGATGTTAGAAAATTAACTGAGAAATAGCACGATTATATGCTATCTTTGCTTAAAATGAAACTGCGGTCTAATTATCGTGAATGGAATAGATTTTGTCATCGACCTCCTTTATTAATAAGATCCTATGAGCTTTCCAGTCTATTCTAAGAGCAGCTAGTATTATAATACTTCATAATATTTTATAATCTACATTGAGACATAATATATATCTATGATGTTACAATAATAAAAATTGGGGTTCACTGAGTAGTTCTGAGGTCACACATGGCTGTGCTACATCATAGTAATGTATAACGTATCTGATTAATAATAACATATCAGATTAACACGTGGCTCAGAGACTGGTGCCACAGTCGGAATTTTGGGTTCTTTGACCATGGAGAGGTTTATAAGGCACCTGATCTGCTGGCGACAAATGAGAAAGGTGGGATGCAGCTGTCCCAGAGGGGGAAAAGTATTCTGGGGCAGGACTTAGCAGGGCTTATTGACAGGGCTTTAAACTAGATATGAGGGGGGACGGGGAGATAACTGGGCATGTTAGGAACAAGCTTAAGGGAAATGTGCCAAAGCTTGTAGAATGGTGGACTGGTGAGGGCTCTCCCTCTGCCACTTCATTTGAGAGAAGGGAAAGATGTTCAGGAACCGTGGAAGCACCTGAGAAGGGTCTGGTAGGGAATGGAGCCCGTGCTCACAAGAGGGTGTTGGATTCATTAGCTCATTTCAAGTGCATCTACACCAATGCACGCAGTATGAGCAACAAACAGGGGGAGCTTGAAGCCATAATGCAGCACGAGAACTATGACATAGTAGCTATAACAGAAATGTGGTGGGATGACTCACACAACTGGAGTGCTGCAATTGATGGCTACAAGCTCTTCAGGAGGGATAGACAGGGAAGGAGAGGTGGTGGAGTGGCCCTATATGTAAGAGAATGCTATGATAGCTCGGAAATCAAGTATAGTGATAACGGGGTTGAGAGTGTGTGGATCAGGTTAAGGGCCAATAAAGCAGATCTTGCTGTGGGAGTCTGCTATAGACCTCCCAACCAAAGCAGTGAGGTGGGTGAAGCTTTCTACAAACAGTTAGGAGAAATCTCGTGGTCACTTGCCGTTGTTCTTGTGGGGGACTTTAACCTCCCGAATATCTGCTAGGATCACAACACAGCGGAGAAGGAACAATCCGGGAGGTTCCTGGAATTTATGGAGGATAACTTCCTCATACAGCTGGTGAGTGAACCGACCAGGGAAGGTGCCCTCCTGCACCTGCTTCTTGTGAACAGGGAAGAGCTTGTGGGGGAGGCTGTCTAAGGTGCAGTGACTGTGAGATGATCGAATTTTTGATCCTTCGAGAAACAAAGAGAGGGGTTAGTAAAACTGCCACCTTAGACTTCCGGAGGGCTAACTTTGACCTGTTCCAGAGACTGGTTAACCAAATCCCTTGGGAGGCTGCCTTGAAGGAAATGGGAGTCCAGGAAGGCTGGACAGACTTCAAGAGCGAAGTCATAAAGGCACAGGAGCAGGCTGTTCCCGTGTGCCGAAAAACAAGCAGGCAGGGAAGGAGACCAGCCTGGCTAAACAGGGACCTTTGACTGGATCTCAAGAACAAAAGGAGAATCTATGACCTTTAGAAGAGGGGCAAGGCCTCTCATGAAGACTATAAAGTCGTAGTGAAGTTATGCAGGGAGAACATTAGGAGAGCCAAAGCGCAGCTAGAGCTCAACTTGGCTGCAGCTGTTAAGGATAACAAAAACATCTTTCTATAAATTCATCAACAGCAAGAGGAGGATTAGAGAAAATCTCCCTCCCCTACTGGATGCAGAGGGAAACATGGTAACTAAGGATGAGGAAAATGCTGAGGTGCTCAATGCCTACTTTGCCTCAGTCTTCAGCAGTGGAACTGGCTGTTCCCTGGACACCCAGCCTCATGAGCTAGGAGATGGGGAGGGGAAGCAGATTGAGGTCAGCACAGTTGAAGAGGAGGTGGTCAGAGACCTGCTACACCACTTGGATGCACACAAGTCTGTGGGACTGGATGGGTTACACCCAAGAGTGCTGAGGGAGTTGGCAGATGTGCTTGCCAAGCCGCTGTCCATGATTTACCTGAAGTCATGGCTGACTGGGGAGGTCCCATTGGACTGGAGGGTGGCGAACGTGACACTCATCTACAAGAAAGGCAGGAAGGAGGATCCAGGTAACTATAGACCTGTCAGTCTGACCTCGGTGCCAGGGAAGGTCATGGAGCAGGTCATCTCGGGTGCCATTAAAAGTCATATAATGGACAAGCAGGGGTTCAGGCCTAGTCAGCATGGGTTTATGAAAGGCAGGTCCTGCCTGACAAACATGATCTCCTTCTACGACAGGGCAACCCATTTATTGGATGAAGGAAAGGCTGTGGATGTTGTCTACCTTGACTTTAGTAAGGTCTTTGACAACGTTTCCCATAGCATTCTCCTGGTGAAACTGACTACTCGCAGCTTGGATGGGCACACGCTTCGCTGGGTAAAAAACTGGCTGGATGGCCGGGCCCAAAGAGTTGTGGTGAACGGAGTTAAATCCGGTTGGTGGCCAGTCACGAGTGGTGTCCCCCAGGGCTCAGTTTTGGGGCCACTCCTGTTTAACATCTTTATTGATGATCTAGATGAGGGGATCGAGTGCACCCTCAGTAAGTTTGCAGACGACACCGAGTTGGGTGGGAGTGTTGATCTGCTCGAGTGTAGGGAGTCTCTGCAGAGGGATTTGGACAGGCTGGAGCGATGGGCTAAGGCCAACTGTATGAGTTTCAATAAGGCCAAATGCCGAGTAGTGCACTTCGGCCACAGCAACCCCCAGCAGCGCTACAGGCTTGGGGAGGAGTGGCTGGAGAACTGCCACTCAGAGAGGGACCTGGGGGTGTTGATTGATAGCCGGCTGAACATGAGCCAGCAGTGTGCCCAGGTGGCCAAGAAGGCCAATGGCATCTTGGCTTGTATCAGAAATAGTGTGGCAAGCAGGGACAGGGAAGTGATCCTACCCCTGTCCTCCTCGGCACTGGTGAGGCCGCACCTCGATTACTGTGTTCAGTTTTGGGCCCCTCACTACAAAAAGGACATTGAATCACTTGAGCGTGTCCAAAGAAGGGCAACGAAGCTGGTGAAGGATCTGGAGCACATGTCGTACAAGGAGCAGCTGAAGGAACTGGGGTTGTTTAGTCTGGAGAAGAGGAGGCTGAGGGGAGACCTCATTGCCCTCTACAACTACCTGAAAGGAGGTTGCAGAGAGCTGGGAATGAGTCTCTTTAACCAAGTAACAAGTGATAGGACAAGAGGTAATGGGCTCAAGTTGCACCAGGGAACGTTTAGACTGGATATTAGGAAGCATTTCTTTAAGGAACGGGTTGTTAGGTGTTGGAATGGGCTGCCCAGGGAGGTGGTGGAGTCCCCATCCCTGGAGGTGTTTAAGAGTAAAGTTGACTTAGCACTTAGGGATATGGTGTATTTGGGAACTGTCAGTGTTAGGTCAATGGTTGGACTGGATGACCTTCTAGGTGTTTTCCAACCTAGACAATTCTGTGATTCTCTGATAAGTCTCAAAAGGCATTTCTCGTAACTTAAATCTTAATTGTTCTGCAAACTAGTTTTGAAACAGAATAATGACAATGCTGGCAGGACTGTATTTTTGAGGCCAGAAATTCTGTCAAAACTGATTTTCTTCTGATATATTTGTTTTCTGTACGTAACATGATTCCTATATTACTTTGATTTCAAAAGTATTTGTAGTTTCTGCCCAATTTTGTCAATATTTCAGGTTGATTCATTTTTTTTGTAATGCTGACCACTTTATTCATCTTTAATAATTAAGGAATGAGAGGAATAATCAGCTAGTCATCTTCAAAAAGGGAAGAACAGATTAGCCACTGTTCTTTGGCACTGGGACCATTGCATATCGTGCAAAGTCTTGCTATCATCTGCTTAAAAATATGAGCATGAGTGTATTATGAATTGAACTATGCTTGAATCAGCTCCTTTCAGTGAGCAAATGAAAACTTTGGAGAGTGTCTGGAAAGAACCATAGTTTTCTTTTATGATCTATGCTTTGTCACGTCATTGCTATTTGCAGTTTAGAAGGAAATCATTAAACTAGGAAACTGATTGCATCCTTAAAACTTTCTCTTTTGATGTATGAAACATCTGAATCTTTTTATAAATGCAAAATACACATATTAAAACACTTATTTTTGGTATATAATGAAATAAGAATTCTCATTTTATTTTCTTATTTTTATGCCACCCACATTTTAATAATAAAAGTAGAGGGTAGTTTAATAACATAATAAAGGGTGGATGAAAGAGCTTTGGTTTATTATTTTGTCTGGGTTTTTTTCTCCCCAAAATTCATCTTTCTTTTGAACTGTCTTCTTTGTAAAAGTAACCTTGTGGAGTAAGTGCTGATTTTATAGAGTAGAGAAATACATTATACTTTAAGACCTGATTCTGCTAGCATATCCTTATGGAAAACCTCCTCATCCCTTAAGGACTTTCTGGCAGAATTGAGGACTTAATATATTTATGAGTCCAAGAATTATGATTTTGTTATTATAAATTTATTCTAAAGAGTACATGAATTTCTGACTTGATAATTTTTTTTTTTTTTTTTTTTTTTTTAACCAAAGATGGCTATGTAAAATTTTCTGTCTTAATGTTGTGTTGAAGACTTTTAGTCACTTTTTCATGTATAAAATTATGGGAACTAAATTAATGTAGAAATAATATTTTCAAATTAAATGCCAAACTCAAATGACTATAATCACACTGTAGAACCTTAATATATGTGATTTGATTACAAACTTTAATTTCTATAGTATGGATTTGATTTTAGTTTTTATAGAATACTTCCAAATTGACTCTGACACTGGCATCTGGTCATTATTATAGAGTTATTTGTTTACTGCTCCTTTTAGAATCAGTACATCTAACTTTTTCCTTGAATAAAAAAATAAACTGTATAGTAATACATAGTCATATAATACATATGTGTTTTCTGTTTATCTGTCTAGTGATGTATATTGTTTCTAGCTTGTGAAGTGGAATTGAGAGACAGGCTGCTTGGTTGCTCGACTGATTATTGTTGTACATGATTAACCCTTTACTTGTGTTGCTTTTCTGTGGTCATGTTGGTTTCTATTTCTCACATATGCTGTAGTCAATTAAACCAAAATAAGATCTAAATTGAAACAAATCGCCCATGCAAATCATCATCAGTATTACAATGCTTATTGATACCCTGTTTTTCTATATTTCAAATAATTATTTTAAATGAGGCTAAAGACCTATACTCTGTTTACTTTTCTTGTCAAATTCAACTGAATTACTTCACCAGAATACAGAAGAATACATTATGAAAATCAGAGACAACAATGAAGTCTTACTAGAAAATCTTGATTTCAGCAGGCTTCAGGAGAAACTGTAGGCTGATTTTTCTAAAGCATGAATATCTAGCTTTGTTAAAGGCTTTTTCACATCCTTATTTAAAGAATAAAAGAGGACACAAGAAAATAAAAATCTTTTCAATGTTAATACATGATGTATGTTGGGCATTCCAGAAATAAAATTTCATTAAAAGTGTAAATTAATCTTTAAAATATTTATGGGGTTTTTTTGAATTCACATTTGCAAGTTTATTTTGTTTTAATGTTGGAAAAGATGGGCTTTTATGATGAAAACCATATATTTTCTGACTATGCATAAAACAGCCATATACTGATGACTGTACATTAGTACACCATTTCTTAAAGTGGTTCAGAATACTGTAGGAACTGAAACCACTTTGAACTTAAAGCTGGACCTATAGGAAGTGCATAGCTGAGGAGAAAAGGAACAAGATGAAGTACTGTTATCTTTTACTTCTTAAAAAAATAAACTGATGGGATCAACATCAGTTCAATATCAAAGGATTTATAATCTTTGAATAGGAACTGCTGTAGCTCAGCAAATAGGAACTGTGTGCCAGCATTATAGATAAAGCTTCTGGAGTACTGTGATTACATTTGAAGGTTGCTTTTGGGGAAAATATTTCCACCTGTTAAAGTTGCGTTAAGAAGCTTAAAACCTTGAATAAATAAAACTAAAGGTTTTCTTTGTGTGCTTGAACCAATGGTTTAAGTAGGGATGAATTTCCCTCATTCTCCAAAGGTGAGGGAAAGTTTTAATTCAAAGATGCATTAATGCAGAAGGTTCCATAGACCTTTCAAAACAAGACTTAATCTTTTGAAATGGCTGTTCCACCCAGTTGTGGATACAAATGCCAGCTGTTTTGCTGATGGATGGTGAAAGGAGTCAGACTATTCCTGATAGAGGATGAACTGCTATTGTTTAATTTATCATTCAGTTCCTAATGGTAATGCTGCTAACTCAGTTAAAGTTATCAACAGTCACAGTGTATCCAGTCCTCTGATAGGACTTCTTAGACTGGGACTTTAACAGTATTTCAGATGAAAATCCATGTATGTAAAATGTTTTTATACACACTTACATTAAAAACTTGAGTCCTACAAATGTTATGAATAGCTTATTTCTGAACATTTTCTTAAATACTTTTGGCCTGAACCCCAATATGAAAGGTCCCCTTTCTCCCAGCCCTGCCAAGCAATTTGTTCTGGAAATTATGTTAGAACTTATTCCCATACTTTCTAAATGGAATTATATCTATTAACATGAATTCTGTACATTTAAGCATTGTTTAAGCATTAAGGCTCTAAACAGATGGAGTCATGTAATTTGAGGAGACTAACAAGCCCTCAGGCTTAGTCCTCTTCATCTTCAAAAAGGAACAAAACTTCAAATCACATCTGAAAAGGATGGGAAAAACATAGTCTACAGTATTACAGCACAAATAAATTACTAGCTTAATTGAAAAGTGACATTTTCCCCCCATGTTTACTCCAACTCAGCTGTGCTTCTTTCAGAAGGAAGCTGTCATACAGCAATGAAGCCGTTGTGCATACAGATGTCTGTGTCTCCTTGTAGGCACAGAGAGGTGTACACATCCTTGGCAATTGTATCAGCACTTTCTACTAATCATTTTTTCAATGCACTCTGATTACCCTCAGTTCTTTCCACTAGAAAGCCATGGAGGTTTATTTTTCCTTTACTCAGTAGAACTCATGTTATTTTCAGAGTTTGATTGTACATGCATGCCACACATACACATACAGAAATTGTGAATGTGCACAGTCACAGCACAAGACTACTACTGAACATAGGAAATTTGTAAAATCTATATAGTTGACAAATTTTGCATAGCAAACAGTGGCATTCTGAAAATTATAATATTTTGATTGTTTTATTTTTCCTAACCATGACAACCCAAATATTTGCATATTAAAAAAGAAGGGGAAAAAATTAATAAAGATAATAATTTTCTAATTTTTCTAGAAGATAAATGTTTCTAAATGTGCCAACTCAAACCTACAGACATTTCAAAAGACAATTACTTCAGTCTGAAAATGAGATGAAAGCATCCACCAGAATCTAACTATTCCCTTATTTTCAGGGCTGCATATGTGGACCAGGTATTAGTTTTTTTTGGTAACTTTTAGAAACCGGGTCCATCATTGATTGAATATCTTTCCTCTTTCATAGCAATTTAGGGAAATAAAACTATATAGAGCTATCTTCCTGATCCTCTGGAGGATCACATATGCACCTGTTCTCCTTTTCCACAGTCCTGACCTGCACTGATACTGAAACAACCTGTCCCAAATTCTGAGACTATCATTGAGTTTAAACTCCTGGATCAGGTGTGTTAGATTCAGATATTTGCTAGTTCCCCTTTCAGAGACTTACTAACTGCTATAGCTCCATAAAACAGCTGTGACTTTCATATGAGTAGCTGTAGGATAGGAAAGATACATTGTACAACATAAGGTATCTTGTATAAATTCATTGATTCCTTTTTATTTAATGGCTACTTATCATTAGGAAAAGAGGAATTCAGCTGTTCCTCCTGCTGCTAGTGATTAAAACAATCTTATTTTTTAACATAAAAGAGCTACAGTAGTGGTTGCAACCTACCTGCAAGTCTGAACAACTTGTTGATAAAACAGTTATGCCTCCAAGAACCTGGATGAAGGAATTTTCTCATTTCTTTGCGTACACATGGCCAGGAAGGAGGATCTGTCCCATTAGGACAATACTGGTAGGATTCAAACTTTTAGCTGTCTATCAGAGTAAAGGATATTTTTAACCTCATTGATTATAGGAAACTGAGAGAGCCCTTGGAGATTCTGATATTGTTAACTTTCTTGGAAGAACTCTAAATTTCATTTCCTTTCACCAAAGGAACAAGTTGGTGTGTTCTACATTTAGAGGTAGTTCCAGAGATTACTGTGGGGTTTTGGGGATTTGCTGTTGGGTTTGTTTTGGTTTGGTTTGGGTTGGTGGTTTTTTTTGTGTTTGAGTGTTTTGGTTTTTGGTTGGTTAGTTGACTGAGTTTTTTTCCCCACAACAAGAATATCCTAATATCAGAGAAATGATAAGGAAAAACACTGTTTGCAATGAAGCAATATACTTTTTGCAACTGAATCTTTGACTCTTCCTTATGTAAATCTAATAAATTTACATAGGCTTGGGTGAAGTATTCTTCATGTTATTTAAGTTTCTGGCAAATGTAAGAATTAATTTTAAAAAAGAACATAGCCAATATTCCTATAGAAAATATATATACCTATGTGTCTGTATCTAGATATGTAGATTAGATAATAAAGCATATTTTGCTAGAAAACTACCACATTTTCCTCTTCAAATTTCCATATGTACACAGCCTTCAACATAGGAAGGTACAGGTATTATCTGTGAGGTATGAAGATATGACTCAGTTATAAAATTTCTGTTGATCTCATTCTAGTTCCATTTGCAAACATTCATACAAAATTAGTAAATGTATCCAAGTTATGTAAGAATATGTGTTTTTATTTGTCAATTTATTCTAAGCTGATATTATGCTTTAACCATTATATCACTTTAGTGCCATAATTATTGTCTAGGTATTCTAAAGAATATATCCAAGGTTCTTCTGAAATAAATAGGGAATGTGAATGTCAAAACCCATAAGCTTCAGTTTCTCATCCCAGGTACCTCTTTTGGGGTGGAAGGAATCCTTTTAGGGATATCTTTATTTGCTACGGAGGATACCAGAACATAAGCTTCCTGTACATAGATATAATTATAATAATAATAGGTAAATAATAATAATATAATAGGTTTTATAGAGGGAGGATGTAGTAAATAGCTGATCTATCCCCTTGAAGATACCCTTGTGCAATGGGCATAATTCCAACAAGTACAGTGCAGTTCAATTTTGACTGCTTAAATCAAATCAAAGAAAGTTGCTTTTGAAAATGAGATTTATTCCATTCTACTAAGAGAAAAAGACTAGTTTAGATGGGTAGTACTAATGATATTGAAACTAGGGGGAATTGTATTAGATATTCCAGACTGCACAGAATGAGAGTATGTAACACTGGAGTGTATTTAGAGGGGATATTGTTTCATATTAACTCAGAGGAGTAGCATGGTAAAGAAAAAATATATTTTTTACTAGTAAAGCATTTACAATTATTTTCTTCCACATTTTTATGTTTCATTTGTGTAGCTAGCTGTTTTGTTTAAGAGAAACATACATCAAGAAGGCAAAAAATGTATATATATCTATATAAAAAATCCCATTCCAGGTAGATTTGCTGCATATTCATACAGAATATGAAAACGACTCCATTAATACATTGACCACACTAGTACAGGTTAGAAACAAACCAAATTACATTATAAAATCAAATTCTGAATGTTGAAGACTTACGACGGTCTTTTCTGATCAGGACTCCAAAATAAAGCCTACTACAGAAGTTCTCATACTTTTTTATAAAATATGAGGGAATAATTTACTTACTCTACAAAGAAAAAACTGGGAAAAAAAAAAAACATTTTAGTTAAAAAATAAAAAGAAACAAAAGGGAAATTAAAGTTTCTCAAAAAATATGTGCTTGTCACCAATGTAATTCACAAGAAGGTAGGTGTCAAATTAGCAAAGGTTCAATATCTCATAATTGAAAAGAAGCCGCTCCTTAAAAAAAAGGAAAAACAAATATTTAAACAAATGTATAGCAAGTAATATTTCTGCTCTTAAGAGTATTCACTTTAATGGTGTTTACTGATATTTTAAATACATGTACCTCAGCTAATTATCATGTGCTTGAAAATTGTGGTATATTAGCTACAACAGCTAGATTCAACAGTTTTAGCTAACCAACATTCAGATGATATTCCTAGTTGTAAAATTTGCTGTATTTAAACTAAAAGAAGAAGAGGTCAACTTCAGATGCAAAGCTTTATGCTATTTTGGTAAGTGGCGACAGAAACAATTTCATATCTGAAGCAGTAATAGAAACAATTAATGGAAATAATCTCATACAGCTATGGGAAAAAATTCTCCTTTCTTCTTTACATCTGGATTGATATGTCATAATCATGCCACTAATGAAGTAATAAGAATTGCTGTGTTTATGCTATATCTCTAATATCCAGAAAATGTGATTACTGAGACCCACTATTGGGAATTTCAGGATTTGACAAGAGACAGCTGGTATTCCAACAAGTTTATCATGTGTCCTGTAAATTATATAGTGAATTAAGCATACAGTTGAGAACTATGATAAAGTAAGATTATTCTCTGAAAAAATGTAGTCATGTATTTCAAATTCTGTTGTCTCCTGATTGTGCATTAAATAAGAAGATTATCTTTTTTTCATTTTCTTTTTTTTTTCTTAATCAGTTAGAATATTCTTGGTGACTAGAATCTTCAAGAGGAAGGTATATAGTCTCTTTTCATGCACCATCACCATTAAGAACTTTGATAGCCTTAACTTAATTAACGCTTTTTGTTAAAGAAGTTTGAGCAAGACAGTAACGTTCCCCAATCTGAAATGGTTTGATTACTTATAATACTCATAGAAGCACTTGCATTTAAATTCAACTTATTAACTTACTTCTGAATATTTTTTGATGTAATATTTTTAAAAGGGAACCATGCAGAAAGTTCTCCTGTGGTAGAATGTAGCAGCATTATTACTGGTTGAAAAGCAGAGGTTTTACATACTGGAATGTTTTCAGAAAAATATTTCTAACTTTTGTGGAGTGTTTTCTTCAAATTAAGATAGAAAGTATTCCTTCAGATTTTTTTCCAATCCTCCAGCCAAAACTGGGATTTTTCTGTTTCCCTAATATCCTCTCCTGCTAAAACAAGGGGCAGCAAAAATGTCAAAAAATACACTAAGACATTATTTTCTCCAAGATTTTAATATATTGAACCTTTCCGCCCTCCTTGTTCCCACCACTCAAAGCTCAAAGATATTATCAAACTTACAGCAAAAAAAGCAGGAAACAGAAAGGCAGAGCCAGACCCCTAGAATTGTTCTGTTGGCTCTGCAGGAGACATCCCTCTGGGCCCAATTCTTGTCTCACTTCATGGAACTAGACTCAGATTGCATATCCCTTGGCTCATGTTTAGGTAAATCATGACAATATCTGCCACTAGTCACACTTTCAAACATAAAAAATATGTCCCATGGCCCTCATGACAGTACGGGTGACAGTACTGAGCAATTTTTACATACATTACCATCTGGACAATTCACAAACATGAAGTTTGGCATTCTCATACAACTGATAAGAAGCAGGCATCTAATAAGTAGGATATTTGCATACCATCAAAGTTTGCAAAATGTTGAGAAAAGAAAGAACTGTTAACTTTACACCATACTGAAAAGTTGGTCAATTGCTTAGGTGTGTCTTGAGAGTGGTTCTCTCCTGTGCTGTCTGCTGGTTAGTGCTGGTTAAAACAAATCATTCAAGTAAGTGAATGCCAGCCCTGGAGACAGGACTAGACATGGGGATGGACACGGGCACCCTGACAAGTGTTGCCACCAGGGGCCTGGATGAGCCGAAATTGGGTCCTGGGCTCTGGGCAGGTGGGTCTTAGGTGAGGCCCATCAGGGATGGTGAGGCTGAGCAGAGCCCTTGGGGCCATGATACCTATAGTCTGGGAAAGAGAATCTCACTCTCTCCTGTGTCTTAACATCTCCCTCTCATTATAGCTTATCCTACATAAAACTTTTAAACGTGTCTTGGATCAATGAGATGTCAGTTATTTCACTATTAATTTGTTGTTGAGAAGATTCAGATTCTAGTCACTCATGTAATTAATAAATACAGAAATAATGTATACATGTAAAATATACATGTATGTATGGGTATTTGACAGCCAGATTTTGTCTGACTACAGAAAATACAGGGTTATTTGTCCATGTGTATTCTAAAACTAGATTATCACAGTAAACTTAGTTAAAAGTCAGGTAAATTCCACTAAAATTATGCTTGTATAACAGGTATTTAAGTTCCACTGTTTTAAATTTACAAGTGTATACAACTGAAATGATTCCTTCATAAAAGATACATGTAGTTCTGCATTACTTTTATTTAAATTAAAATTCAAAGAGTTTTCATGGAACATTGACTTATTCAGGAAACAAAAACACTGAAAACTTTAAGCTAGACTTTAATCTAGGTTTCATATGAAAATTCTACAATTCCTGTCACAGGAATCTAGCTTTTTTTTCCCTGAACTGAACATAAACTTCAGTAGAAGCAACTTCTCAGATTCTTAAGTCTGTCATCTCCTTTTTGATCTTATTTGTTTGACAGAAGCATACAACTTAATTCCAACTTGGAGCATCACATCAGCATTTTTTTACTTTTTTGAATATGTGATAAAAATGATTATGTAGAAGACAGTGTCAGAAAAGTAGAAAAAAATAATAGAAATCTAAACAAGAAAATGCATAATTAGTGCTGAGAACGTTTCAGGTTTCCTTCAGATGATCATATGTTATTTATTTTTTCCTCCTCCCCCAGGCACAATGTCAGCAAGACTGGAGTTTAAACAAGATCACAGAGAAGGGCCTTAATAGGTTTCATTTGGACATATCCTTTGCTGAAAATGAGCTTGTCCCTAGGATGATCCTGTGGCATGAAATCCAGTGTCTTATATGTTTAATTCCAAAAGTGGGACAGTATAATAATTTTTAATATGTGAAAGATTTTAACATCTAAACACTATTTCTTCAAAGTATACCTTAGCAAATATTTCTGTCTACTTTATACAAAAGCAAACAACTCTGCATGTGAACATTCCTAGCAGCCTTTTTCATGTCTAATAAGGTGTATTATAAGAAGTCCTTCTATCAGTTTGCACTTATGGGCAAGGAAAAAAAATGTGTTCCTGGAATGACATTCCAAGCAGCAGTGTTCACAGGCATATTAGAAGCCTGAATGCCGAGATAGGTTTCTTTTTTTTGTTACAAGATAGAGCTGATGGATCCAAAGAAATGTATACTGCACCCTAAGACTGTCAGACAATTTCTGGCATGTTTTAGACACAAATTATATATCAGAAGTTATAAACACTTTACTATCAACTCAGTATTTGCTATCCTCACACAATTCATTATTTATACTTAAACTCTACTCATTTCCTCAAAAATGGCTACTACATATGTTCCCTATAAATCAATCTGCTCAAAAATTTAAGCAGAAAAAAAAAAAAAATAAAAAAAAAAAAAAAGGAAAAGCAAAGAGCAAACAAAATGTAGTGAGAGGGGGAAAAAAATTAGAAACCAACTATTTGGTTTAAATCCACAACTGAATTAGTAAGATAGGTGGAGACACTTAACACAGCCAGAAATGAAACATACGTTTTTAGAGAGTATGTATAACATAGATCAAATCAATAGTGGAAAGGTTAAAAGTTGGTGTATGAATTATGTTCCAAATGAATGTGTATGATTCAACAGATACAATTCAGAGTGCACAAATTTCCTAAAACAATGTAAGAGCTTTTCAGAAGTTGTATTATCAAATAAGGTACTACATTAAATATCTTTCAAAATCATGTTATTACTTGATTTGTAGAAGTTTTCTAAATTCAGATTCTGTAAAGGAAATAGGGTGGTACTGATGATAATGAATATTGTTTTCTGGCTTGGATCACTGGTCCAGGTTTGCTTACTAATGTAAATGAGAATTTAGGTCTTATTTCACCATAATCTTATTTATTAACATAGCTGCTGATAACTTTTTCTCAAGCAGGCATGATGATTATCCTTTTTCTCATGAACTGGTGGGTTTTAAGTACTACAGACGTAAAGGAGAACTGTGCATACTAGCTTATCCCTGCCATAATGAGCTTTTACTTCCTCTCTTACAAGGGGTCATCTGTGTGGTATTTAAATGTTATGTTCTGGGTGCTGGAATATCTAGGGAAGTTTTTGCTTGGAAACAAAAACAATTTGTTAAGAAAATCTATGTCGGACAATTTGTCCCAGATAGGCCTAAAGAGATTCAGCAGATCATAGTAATGAGGTCTTTCCCCAAAACCTGTGATCTGTTGAACTGTGTTTGTAAGTTACAAGACTCATTTCTCCAGGAATGTTTTGAGCTTTATTATTATTAACCTAGAATCTGCAGATGGCCTTGTGGCAGAGAACTTGATCCAAATGTCTTTGTATAGAAATAAAGCTGTAAGACATCGTAAACATTTATTTGAAAAATCTAGAAAACTTCAGTGGTAACCACTCTAGCTGCTATGCTCTTTTCATCTTCTCTCTCCCTTCCTTACAGTTAGGGGGATGCTGGTGTATATCTGGACTCCATCCTTATTTGGAGTGAGCAGATATCTGATGTTCTTCAATTCCCCTAGGATATCACAGATATCATATTAAGCAATGGTTATGAATAACTTTAATGTTTAAATAACTTTCATCCTCAATGTAGAACTTAAAGTATCCTAATAGAAGCAAATTATAAGTTCACAAATCAAAATATGTTATTATGTTCTTTAAAAGTACTCAGAATTGCACATCTGAAATACAAAACAGTTTTATGGTTTATTGCTTTGGTTTTTTAAATTTCTTTTCTTGTGAAAGCATATTTCTATATTCTATTTTCCCACTTGTGTTTTAAACAAGAAAATGGCATAAAGTAAGAAATTCTAAAAATGTTCACTAATGGATATATCAACAACAAATATCTGCCACATCTGGGGACTTTCTCACAAAGGTTGTCAGTACTGGTCAGACAGTGGAATAGGCTGCTCAGGGAGGTGGTGGAGTCACCATCCCTGGATGTGTTTAAGGGTCATTTGGATGAGATGCTGGGGGATATGGTGTAGGGGAGAACTTGTAGAGTAGGGCTGATGGTTGGACTCAATGATCCAAGGGTCTTTTCCAACCTGAATGATTCTGTGATTCTGTTTGCAAATGAGGCTAAAGCAACATAGTGAAAACCCAGAGCCTCATAAAAGAATCTGAAAATCTCTAAGTAGACACTATTCAAAGACCAGGTACTCTTATCTGGAAGAATAAACTGAGAAAGACTTCAGCACATAGGAAGGATTTAACTTCCCGTGAGGTGTTTGCAGAAGCAGTATTTCAGAAATGTATAGCAGAAGTGGAAAGAGACTATTTTAGTCTTGCTTGTTAGCCCAAGGCCAAAGAGAGAGTTAAAAAAAACCAAAACTCTATCAAATATGTTAAAAATATTGCTTAAAATGTGGACGCTTTACACAGAATACAAAGCAACAGTTGCGTTTGCATAGACAGCACAAACAGAAAATTAGAAATAGGGATTAATGAAAATCTTTTTATAGGAAAGTTTCTTCACCCTAAAACAAATTCTGCATGAAGTCAAGATCTGTGTATTTGACTTTAAAAAAACATTCATTACCTTTAACTATCATTTTCAGGATCAAAAAGTTTTAAGTCTCTTTATAAATTTTGCATAAATTATTTCAACCCTCACAAACATGTAAAATGGCATATTTAAAGTTTACTTTTAGGAAAGCTCTAGTGTCACATGTAATTATGGTCACCTTGTACACCTACAAGTTTTGGATGTGTTTATCATAATGTTTTATATAAGATATAGTATATTTGTCTGTTGGTCTAATACAAACTGAGACTAAGCAGACAAAGACATCATGATTCAAGGTCACATCTACATATCATTTATATACTTATAATTGATTTAATTAACATGACAGTGACTGCCATTTTGGCATTTTTTTCAAAAAGCAAAGATATAGTGCCTATAAGGAAGAAACTTAATGTTTTCAGGGCAAAGTAGGGATATGACTTTTCATAAATCAGTAAGCAGAGCAATAATTTCCAAAAGGCTAACTGTAGTTTGAAAACAAAAAAAAACCAAACCAAACAAAACAAATGCAAATGACATCCTAGTTGACACTGATGGGATGTTATACCTATGATTACATGAAACTAAAGCTAATGATACAAGGAAATCCAAGTGTTTTTTCTAAGGCTGAAAAATGCTTTTGTTTCTAAGAATATAAAAAGATGATGCTTCAGAGTCATTCAAAAAATTTATGAGAAGACTGTGTCCTTCTGGAGTAGCTGTTAGAGGAGCAGCTGTTGGAGGCTGGTTGGGTTTCTGTGACGGATCCTCATCTAGAGCTCAAATATGAACTCCTAGGCCTTGATTGAGTTGCCTATATAAATGGCATTTAGTGCCATTTAATAGGTCCTAGAATATCATTCCAAGTCTTCTTGTTGTGAGCCAAGTGTTTTCCACAAATTCTGATTCATATCTACCAGGTTCAATGGATGTCTTGAGCATAAGGCAGTTTCTCTAACACCTTTATACATGCAATTGAATGTTGCTTAAATTTTGATATGTGTTGGAAATATTCATTGTAACCTGCTAGAATTGCATAATTTATCATTAACCATCCACACAAAATCCCCCAAACTGTCTCATTTTAAAAAAGATTGCAAATGCCATTAAGATATGTAATGGAATAAATACATTTTGATGCTGAGGTTCTTATGTAAAAGAAATCTTGTTAAAAGTATTTTTAAAGAAAAAATAATTTAGAATATCCATATTTTATAGGATTAAATCAGAAACCTAGTATTATGCTTAATGCAATTAAACATTTGTATTTAATTTTTTAAAAAGGCTGTTGCACTGTTGCTTTTGTGCTCTTCAGACAGTGGTTTACTACATGGAGATTTGTGCTACATTCAACTAAAAAATCTATGCTACTAACAAAATAACAGACATACAATGCAAACTGCTATAAGGCACAATCATATTTATTTATATACTGGAAAAAAACCCAAATACTTCACTTGAAGACATTTTGTATGCTTCATAAAGCTTTGACAAAGCATTGCTTAGTACCATAATTTTGTTGTGTTTGAATTCTTTAACACAATAGTGGCCACGCACCTGAAAGACATACTGTGTTTAAATTAAATTTAAATTACTCATTTAAGGGAAAATGAATTAAGCGAGTTCAAATTTTTAGAAAATTCAAATCAATTTATTTTGCTATTCCCATTCTTATCTTGACAATTTTTTGGAAAGTTTATGTCCCTTAATGAAAACAATTTTCTGTTTCCCTATGAAGCACATTTCACATTAAGCTAAGATTACATTTTCGCATGTAAACACTTTCTTTGACTCTTAGATAGGAACTGTGATTTAAGCAACTGAAAGATCCAACTTATTTAAATTTCTTTAACAAAAAGGTTGCATCACACCTAGCTTCAATGATCTATTTTTCTTAAGACTCTCAAGAGAATATAAAACATTTTTTGTTGCTTTCTATAGTAATTTTATTTTTCTTTAATTAAATGTGCCTCTGTAGATGCACTCTGGGTTTTTTGTACAGACTGAATAACCCTTTCACAATCAACTCATTCTGAGCTGAAAGAATAGCAAGCAAACTGAAAACAGTTCACTTTGATACTGCTTCCAGAAACATGACCTACAAAACACAGAATTTTCTACAATAGCAGCCTGGCATCAATCTCACAGCCTTTTTCTTTCCTCGGGCTTTGATAAAACCTGAGAAAGTACACATACTTCTTGTCTCATATCAAAGAGGGTTAGAAATCAAGGAATTATCATTTCAGTATTTAGCATATTTGTATCTTAAAATGTGGGGGTTTTATTCTATAGACAGATACACTTCACTAAAAAGTTTATATTCTGACTTTTTAAAACAAGTTGGGACAGTTAGAAGAAAAGTTGAGATAGAAAATACCTGCAGAGGACTATCAGCATGCAATTATGATTGAAGGACATGATTTCAATAATCTGGGATCTGTACACATATGTAAAATATAGCAATTATTTGGCAGAAGCTTTTGAGTGGATTTTTTTGAGTTGGAATAGGATATTTTGTTTGTGCTATTTCAGAATGGCTCACTTTTTCTCCCCTCTTGTTTTTTTTTTAAAAAAAATAAAAATAAATAAATATGTCAGGTAACAGAAAGTCAGTATCAGAAGTTTGCATCTTCCCAACATAACCACTGTGTTGCAGAAAAACTAGTTGTCTTGTTCTCCTTTTGGGTCCTTTTGCTAATATACCAGTTCCCACCCAAAAGGTGGAATATTGTTTCTTTTACACTATATTTCCAGTCTTCCTTTCTGTCTTGAAATATGATGTAAATGGGCAGCTAGAGAAACCTTGTTCTTAGGACAGTTACCTCCTTGTAGACAGGATATGTAATACTCATTTTAGGTGTAGAGGATCTTACTTACTGAGATGTCCAGCTCGTGCATTCTGAGAGACATAGTGTTGGCTATCAGTATCAAAACATAGAATGTATATCAACTCAGTATCTGGCACCCAATTATACAAAATTGTTGGGCATTTTAATTTCATGCTACAAAGAAGTAACCCATACTGATTCATATCAATATATCTCTGCCTCATAGTTAACTTGCATCCTAGGAGGTCTGGCTTCTTATATGAGGTCTTACACAATGATGTTCATGCCATTTTCCCTCAGTTAAAATACAGGATCTTTGACTGGAGTTTAATATATGTGTTGCTGAATCCAGTCACAATCTGATGTTCGTAGACTTAAAACAGGCATCCAGTTTTCCAATAAGTAGCACTCCTCTACCATAAATGAATGCTTAAAAAAATATTCATAAGCATTTGTGAGATAATACGTTGTATGCAGGCAATGGAAGGGGTTTTAAAAGTGTAGAAAAACTGTGCTTACTGAGAAAATGGAATATAGCAATGGTTATGGTTTGCTACATACAGCTAAAATAAGGTTATTATGATTCTATTAAGAGTAATATGCAAGTGCATTTGGTCTGCATCTGTTTTCAGATTCTTTACAGAAAAGTGCTTAAATATTCATGTAAGATGCTTCAGGGATACAACATTTTTGTTCTTAGATTTTTTTTCCTTCCTAATATGTGTTCATTTTCTTTGTCCTAGATAAGAAGTTTTGCTACTAACTATTAAAAAGAAAGTGCTACTACCTAATAAGGTGCCATTTTTCAGTTTTAATGGCTTTTATTTTTTGTTATTTCTCATGTAAATTAAAAGATAAAATTGATATATATCATATGAGTACATCTTAATCAAAGATGACACCATTTAAACCCAATTCTGTTGTTAACTGATCCAGTAAACATGTGACAGCATCAATACCTGGCATTGAAAAAGACGACTAGTATAACAGTTTTCTAAGCATAGTACTCCCCTGTGGAGCTGCAGTTGCAACTATTAAGTGTGTTGTTACTTTGTCAAATATTAGCTTTACCTGTGAGATTTTTATTGCACTGTATCTAAACCATAGAGGTTTACCTTCCAGCAGGTTAGACTACAGAGGTCTTCAAGTTTGGGAGTTTGTGGGGGTTTTTTCAATCATATAAGATTGAGGTTTTGATCAGTTACTAAATTAGCTGTCATGTTTAATTTGACCTTTTTAATCTAGTTCTTTTTCTTTTACAGAGGGAACTTTTAATTGTATAGTCAAAACCACTTGTTACATTCTTCCTGTTTTCTTTCTACCTGTGAACACATCTACAAGGATAAAGTTAACATAGCAGGTATCTTAAGACTGGAAAAGCCTGTGTCCTAGGTACCTTCCTACTGCAGACATTTGCAATTGATCCCTCAGGCATCTTTGTTCAAGCTCATTCTATTTTTCCCTTCACTTGGCATTGAAAATAAATGAACTAGATATTAGGCTAAAGTCTTCGGGGTATTAAGTCAAAGCTAAACTAACTTCCTTGTAGTTTTCTTGTGTGTTTTCATTTTTTAAAGTATTATGCATCAAGACATTCGCATACCATAAAATAAAAACAAATAAATGATTGGTTAAGACAGTAGATCCCCTCAGGGTCTCTGTTAGACCTGGATGTCTTGACCTGGATTTCTGTTCTAGAATTTTAATCTGGCATCAAAGAAAAATCTTCATTTTTTGATATATTTTGGATTGCCTTATTCTCTGTAAATTTAATTTTAAATTGTTGGTCAGCAAAAAACTTTCTTCTAAATAACAGACTTTTAATTAATCATTTCTTTCTGTCAAATATTTTTTGTTGTATATCTTACAATACTTGAAGCATGTAATAAATAAAATTTATTAAACTGAACAGAACAAGGTTATTCAAGCTATTGAGCATATATGCTCAAACATTATTAGAAGACAGCCTCCAAACTTTTTTGTTATTGCTTTTAATATAATTCTCTTTTTCACTTCTTTAAATACAACTAATTATAACAGAATAATTCAATATTTTTTTTAGTATTACTAATCCAATAACAGCAGTATGATAGAGCATCATAGCTAGAAAAGGGAAACAAGCAAAAAATCTGATTCTACCTTATTTATTGCCACTTGATAGTCAACTATCAGTATTTATTTCCAGATATGAAATCTGTTTTGAATATAGATATAAGCAGACATTGAAGTGTTGGCATTTAGGATTTATAAATAAATCTCAGTTCAGCAAAGCATATAAATATGTACATGAACTCCAAAAATATAAGTGAGACTGAAATAAAAAACTAAATGGTTTGTTGAATTAACATCACGGTCAGCTAGTTTTTAATGGAAAGAGTAATAGTTTTGTTTACAGAATAACATAGACTCAATTTCATGGATGCAAATTTTAAAGTATAAGTAACTTAATCATAGATGTGTTATAAGAACATTAAATAGTATTGTGATATTTTATTATGCACACAAACAATGACACAAGCAGAAGAATAATAATAAATGCACACACAGAGCCACAATTTACTTTCACCTATTCATGAATTTTCATCTACATTTGAATTAACAATGTTGTACTGCTTAATACTTTAATCTATATTTCTCTCCTATTTTCTTGCCAAGTATAACGTGATGTCTGAAATTATCATGGCTTATCCTGTAGAACATACTTTTACCTGTTTTTAGCAAAATAGTTCAACTTTTTAATCACTGAAATTATCAGTGTATAGAAGATGTTTTATAATAATACACTAATGAAGTACAATTTGCATGGAACTCTAAACTTTGTAAAATTTGTTTATGATACTAATAGTCAAACAAATAACTAGCTTTCCCTATGGCCTCTGAGTTGAGCCTACATGTGAGTTATTCATATACTTTGTGTTAATTCTGTTAACTGTGCTGGGTTTGTGTCTGTGGCAGGGGTTTTTGGTAGTGGGGGAGGGGGCTACAGTGGTCACCTCCTGTGAGAAGCTTCTCAAAGTTCAAGAACTTGGACAATAAAAATATTTTCCATTATTTTTATATTACTTTTCATACACTTTATACCTGTCTAAGGTATTTATTCAGCCCTGCCCTATTACATGCTTTCCTTGTAATTTTGATAAAAGTACTGGATGTTATTTCTGTTTTCGGTAACAAAAAGTATAATCTCTTACCAACATACAGATTTCTGGCATTCCTATGTTCAGCATTATGTTATTCTTGCTTGTAACCTGAGATAATTTCTCTGATAATCTATTAACTCTTTCCTATTTATATTCAACTGATACTGTTACAGTATCAGTTCTGAATATTGAGGTATTTCATACAGGGATACATTTGTTTACTAAACTAAATCATTCCATTAAAGATTGTCTATGTTGTCCACTTAGTAAATTAATACATTCATATATTGTCTTCTATAACATTTGTAAAGAAGATAATTTTAAATATTCTCAGTATTTTGTGGAGTCTTGTAATATGCTTGACTTTTCATATTTGGATAATCAAGACATTATCCTTGGCATTGGGAATTTACAGTTACCAGTGACATTTGGTTTAATGAAACTGCTCATAGGAGCTATTTGTTTAACAGCAAAGCTGAAAGCAAAAATCACTTAGGGATTTTAGCACCCTAAAACAATTGACTTAGAGCTTTTGAAGGTTTTTCTAGTATACTGATATTACAGAAGACATTTTTTCCCTTTGCAAATCTAAAATTTCAAGCAATAAAGAAGCAGTTTTCCAAAATTATATTAATTGAATATTATTAAAATAATAGTGGCAGGTTATAAGCATAAAATTTAATTGATGAGGGCTTTTGTTTGTAGACATAGAAATTGCTGTTGCCCTGATTTCTTTCATATTAAATGTCAGAGGCAGACAACATGTGCAACAAGAATGAATTACCTAGCCCAAAGTCCTTCTCTCCCAACTTCAGCCATCTAGGTATGTTCACAGAATCACAGAATCATCTAGGTTGGAAAAGACCTTGAAGATCATCTAGTCCAACCACTAACCTAACACTGACAGTTCCCAAATACACCATATCCCTAAGCGCTATGTCAGTCCCACTCTTAAACACCTCCAGGGATGGGGACTCCACCACCTCCCTGGGCAGCCCATTCCAACACCTAACAACCCGTTCTGTAAAGAAATGCTTCCTAATATCTAGTCTAAACCTTCCCTGGCGCAACTTGAGCCCATTACCTCTTGTCCTATCGTTTATTACTTGGTTAAAGAGGCTCATCCCCAGCTCCCTGCAACCTCTTTTCAGGTAGTTGTAGAGGGCAATGAGGTCTCCCCTCAGCCTCCTCTTCTCCAGACTAAACAACCCCAGTTCCCTCAGCTGCTCCTCATACGACATGTGCTCCAGACCCTTCACCAGCTTCGTTGCCCTTTTCTGGACACGCTCGAGTAATTCAATGTCCTTTTTGTAGTGAGGGGCCCAAAACTGAACACAGGAATCGAGGTGCAGCCTCACCAGTGCCGTGGACAGGGGTAAGATCACTTCCCTGTCCCTGCTGGCCATGCTATTTCTGATGCAAGCCAGGATGTCATTGGCCTGCTTGGCCACCTGGGCACACTGCAGGCTCATGTTCAGCTGGCTGCCAATCAACACCCCCAGGTCCCTCTCTGACTGGCAGCTCTCCAGCCACTCCTCCCCAAGCCTGTAGCGCTGCTGGGGGTTGTTGTGGCTGAAGTGCAGAACCCAGCATTTGGCCTTATTGAAACAGTTTCCCTGTCGTAGAAGGAGATCAGGTTTGTCAAGCAGGACCTGCCTTTCATAAACCCATGCTGACTGGGCCTGATCATCTGGTTCCCCAAATTCTAACCTTCACAAGGCTGAGCATGATCACAACCTGTAAATTACTTCTAGCAGTTTCACTGTTTTCTAATGTCATCTTTAAAAGGGAAGAAAAAACCTTTGTGTTTCTTCTTTAGGTTGAGAATTTTCATTGGGAAAAAATTCCATTTTCTCACTGGTATTGACACCTCTAATGTAATCACACTGTAATATAATCACTCTCTGATGGCAAACACACTTCAGTGAATCATCTACCTTGAAGTGCTTCACTGAGGCACTTAAATTAAAAAACATAGTTGTCTTTGGAACCTTCTGTTAAAGAAGAAAAATAAGTCACATCTAAAGGGAGAGTGAGACCTTAGATGGGCTGAACTGTTCTTTGGTAGTATAAAGCTGCTTCCTCTTATTAGTCACTTTAATCTCTTTCCTAAGCCCTAACTATTCTAATTCATACACTGATTAAAATTAAGTGGACTAATTCAGGCCCCAGAGACTCAGATGAAAAATAATTTTATAAGATAGTTTTCAATAATCCTGATAAATATTTAAACTTTAGAGTATGAAGTGGAAGCAAAACAGGAGGAAGGGAGTGATGGTAGGAGAGCAGGCCTTGTCTTTTTTAATCTATCTACATTGTCTACTCATTATCTTAGGTCATTTATTTTTGTGGTATTTTAACTGCCAGACAAAGTTTAAAAATAGCATAAAATCCACATAAGAGTCTGCCAAGATGGCTGTTAATAGGTGTGTTCCTGGCAAGTGACAGAGTTTAACTGTACCTCCCTGCAAATCAGCAGAACTTAATATATTGCAATATTTAATGAAAAGTGTAATCTAGGTTGTTTTCCTCATTTCAATAGGTAAAAAACAAGCAACTTGTTTCTCTCGCACTTCTAATCTACTAGGCTGGCAGTTAATTTTTTTTCTATCTATTATTGATGAGAGTTCTTCTAAGTCCTGGGGTCTTTGTGAATTTATCTGTAAAAACAACGAAGCACCAATAAATTATGTACCTGCTTAATAACAACCACGCTTTGTGTAGTTTCATTTTATTATTTCATTTACTGTTTGAATGAGGAGGAGACTTTTTTAAACCATCAAAATTGTGAGGTTTTTGTTAACAACCGCTATATTTCATATCATGGTAGAAGGTGTATTAATTATATTATGAAGAGAAACTCAACACAAAGCTAATCAAAAACAGAATCAAACATATCAGTATTGAAAACAGAGTTACTCAAGAAATATGTTAGGTAAGTGCACTCCTAATATAAATGAGCTAGGACAGGCACAAAGAGGGGATTATTTAGTTCTAGTGAATGGCCCTTATTTTCTACTGTTCACTATCAAGTTTCAGTAGTAGTTGATACATTGCTAGGTGAAACAGAGCTGAAGTTTGTATGCTATTGTTCTATTAAGGTGTTATTGCTTTGCAGATGACTATCCTTTTTCATATTTTGTTGACTGGAACACTTTTCTGTTTGTGCTTTGCACCATTTCTGGTTCTGAAGTAACTTCTAGTTGTATATTAGCTAGCAATAGTGTCAGCTGTGGATTTTATGGGAAAAGGATTTTCTCTGGATAGATAGATTCAGTCAGTTATGAATAGGGAAAAAGAGTTAAAGTGTCTTATGATTTTTCATACACTGATTTTTTTTTTTAAATTGATTTCAATATATTCGGTTATTTTATTTTCCCCTATTGCACATTCCTATATTTCAGACTACCATTGCTCTGCAGGCACCACAGGCCTGGCTGTCCCTGCCCAGCCCACTCAGGACTCCCCTCACCCTGACCACAGCCCAGAACCCCATTTTAATCCTCTGGGCCCATTAGCCCCTGCCTCAGGGACACCACAGAAGGGCCAGTATCCAGCTCCCAGTAGCCCTGCCCTGCTTCACCATGAGCCCTGCTGAGCTGGGCCCACCCATGGGCCCACATCCCATCCCAGCCCTGGCCTGTTCCCATCCCCAGGGAGGTGTCTTATACATAAGGTTGGGGCTACCCCTGGTGTCTCCACCCTGGCTGCCCTGCTCATGGCTGAGGTGTGGGATGGGCCTGTGCTGGCAGACCTTGCCCTGTCCAAGCCCCTGAGGAACCCCTGATGGTCTCAATTCCCAGTCACAGGGAGCCACCAGCCTGTGCTGCACCCTGACACACTGCCTGGTGAGACTTGCCATTCCACTGCCTCCGGTGTTGTCTGTACAGGCTGTCTTCATCACTAGATTGCAAACCAGACTCAACCAAAACAAGACTGTTATGCAACCCAGAGAGCTTATTGCCGTGAATGAGCAATATATAGACTCTGAGGCTATACTGCACTTCAGGTAGCTGCAGTTCTAACTTTAACTAAGAAAAAGAAGAAATACAATCTTTGTACTTTGTTTCAGATCAGTAAAACTAAATGCTTCCTAAATCCACTTATTTTTTTTTTTTCAACATGGTGAAACAAAAGGAAAATAGTGAGATAACGGTTTTCTTGATTGTTTACAATCATGTTTAAATCCAGTTACACATATAACCTCCTTCAGAAAATCACTTAAAAAAAAAAAAAAAAAAAAAAAAAAAAAAAAAAAAGTCTTAACAGAAAATCTCAAAGCAGAAGTATTCATGATCCATTTTTTCCCTGGGAAAGCTGTCCAGGATGTGTCACTTCAGTGTATTGGGTGGATACCTCTGAAAACCACCCTCCAATTTCAGTAGAAGTGAAAGAATAGACGAAGGAAAGAGGTGAAAATGACCTCAATATCAATGCCAGAGATAGTGGATGTTTCCCTTAGAAGTTCCCTTACTGGTGCAACAGTCAGCACAGCTCACTGAAAATATCACTCCTTCATACACAGATCTTCTGATGACTCCCCACACTACTTCCACCTTCAGCCCAGCCTGGGACAGTCATGGAACTGCACTACCATGTCAACAGGTTAAGTTACTACTGATTTTTTGGGGGAAAGTAGGAATCTGCAATTGGAATATTAGTTATTTTGTGATATCTCTGAGATGGAAGTAAAGGCTGTACAGAATGCTGGAGTGTGATGTTGTCTACAGTGCTGTCAATAATATGAATGGAAAGAAATTCAGGAATACTATTCCTTAGTGTCTCATTTTGCCACTTTCAGTCGTTTATGTAGCTGCAAACTGTCATGAAAAGAAATTTAGTTTGCTTTGAAATAAGTATACAAAGTAAACTACAGGCGTTATTAACCTTCCTACTCAAGGGCATAACTTGGGACTCAGGAATTACTTCTTTACACAGACTATTCTATAAATCTCTGCTTTGGATGAAAGCATTTTCTCTGTGAAACAGCTTGTCCAGACAATTGGTCTGCCACAGACTAACAAGTAGTGTCATAAAGAAAGTTACATTTGCAATGTTCATATGGTCTAAGTCTCTTCTTGTGCTAAGAATTTTCTGCTTAACCCTGTAATTAATTCTGGAGATAAGAATTTCAAGAATGCTTCTGTAGGACTTAACTGTTTCTGTTTCTTACAAAAGTAGACACATACTGGATCAAAAATATGCATAGAACATAAAACTCTTGGTTATGAGCATTTTTCTGCTCTACAGCTGAAATGCAGTGAAAGAAATTTGACTTTGTATTTCCAGTCACCTGAGAAAGATCCTACAGGCTTAAAATGGACACTGTAACAAAGAACAGGTACAATGTTACTATATGTGGCTGTAGTATTAGCATGTAACAAGTAAAACTAAAGAATTTTACACCACGGTCTTTTCTGTAATTATCCGGTGATGTCTATTCAGAAGTCATTGTTTTCTCTTTAATTTCATAGGTACAAACATGGGTAGGGAGTACCTACATCATTATTATTATTATTATTATTGTTATTATTATTGTTGTTGTTATTATTATTATTATTGAAATAGTTTTGTCTTATAAATGTATCCTTAATATACCACCACTATTAATTGCCACTATACTGCAACTACTGTAGCTGCTGTACCATCGTGTCAAGTATGATATTTGGATAAGAGAAGAAATACTTCAGAAATTCTTTTTTTAGTATTTAAGATCTACTTAAGAGTTATTATTAGGCAAAATAATATGTAAAGTACTTGTGACTGTCACTGTTAATAAGACAGCAACTTCTTACGTTAAGATTATATTCTTAGCATCCATATAGCAGTTCTGCATCTGTTATGCAGTTCTGCAGAAGGAAAATGGGAAAATAATTGATGATGTGTTATTCTGAAAGCAACCATCAAAGAATGGTTGCATCCAGCTTTCTACCTATTTTGCAGTTAATTCTGTTCTCAAAATGTGAGAATTTCTTTTAGGTACCTATGAGCAAACCTATGACCCCAAAATTCATGAATACATCAAGAAAGGTATGATTGCAAGAAATTTTAACTACATTCATATGAATCAAATAATTCAATAATGACAGCTTTTTCCCATGTCATAAGAAACTAAATATCATTCATAAAATAACCATTCAACTGGAAAATATACACAGATGAGCATTTTCTGCAGTGCTGTCATAATGTGTAACGTGGCCATAATTCCTACTGCTCAGCATTTTAATGACTTTATCCTACATAGTTTCCCGTACTCATACATAATTGCTAAGTACCCTATGGTGAAAACATAAACTGAATAGCCATGTGCCTGCAGTCTTCTTGCAAACTGAGCAGGTTTTTGATTGGCTCTAGCAGGTTTGGGGAAATGACCATTTCAGACAGGACACAGTCAAGCAGAAAATGGGCAGATGCTGTAAGTTGCATAATCAGTACAAAGAAAACTCATCTGTCATCTATAGTACATAAGATTAACTGATTGGATACCGACTGATTCAAACTAATTTAATGACAACCTCTAACCATCTGGCTAGAAAGCTGCATTTTACAAAGGCCTAATGCTGACCCACATAAACTAGTCTAAAAAACATTTGGTGAGTTTAATAATGGATTATACATCAAAGCAAAAACTCATTACTGTTACAAGTCATGAAATATTTATTTTTAATCTGACAGTTCTACTACTGCTAAACAATAAGAGATTACACTGTGAAGCAGTATATATAATAAATGACTGACTACTTTTCTGCTGTGCTAGTAAATGCAAAGCTTTCCAAGCCCAATGCTTTCACTTGCTGACAGTATGAAACTGTGGGAAATAGAGCTTCTTTTTTCTTGTCTTCTTCAGCATGAGATCTTCCTTTGCTCTTTGGACTTAACATGACTTTACAGTAATATTTGCCATAACTGATAAATTCAGCTGGCTTGTTAGTTTCTTTGTATGCAGCTTGATTTCACAAATAGTCAGCATCCTGAAACCCAAATTATACTCTTGATGATTTTACCTGAAAAGTCTTTGTGGAAAGTCATTGAAGAAGGAAATTGGGGGAAAAAAAAGGTACAATTCAGAGCATAATTTGGCTGACAAGATCCAGTTTACTGGTGATGATTTGTGACGTGGAAAAGAACCACCCAGATTCTCAAAGCTCAGAGCTGGCAGTTAGAAAATATACATCAACAAACTCAATTCAAAGACAGTGAAGAGATAGCTATTCACTTTCTCAATGCAATATTTATGGAGTCATTGTTATAAACAGAGCAACATATTAAAATGTTGTTGAAATATAGCAATGGCAGGTGTTTTTCTGACAGCTTATATTATTTTCTGAAGATGTGTTCCCCATTGTACAAATGACTGCTTGACAGAATCCCTTGGGAGATGGTCCTGAAGGGTACAGGGGTCCAGAAAGGCTGGACACTCTTTAGGAAGGAAGCCTTAATGGCACAGGAGCAGGCTGTCTCCAGGTACTGTAAGAGAAGCCAGTGGCAGGGAAGGCAACCCTGGCTAAATAGGGAGATTTGACTGCAACTTAGGGAGAAAATGAGAGTTTACGGCCTTTGGAAGAAGGGGCTAGCCACTCGCAATGATTACAAAGATGTTGTGAGGCTATGCAGGGTGGAAATCAGGAGGTCTAACACCCAGATAGAAATTAATATGACTTCACCAGTCAAAGATAAGAAGAAATGTTTCTATAAGTATGTCAACAGCAAAACAAAGATGAGGGAGAATCTCCATCCACTGCTTGACACAGGAGGAAACATGGTAACAAGTGACAAGGAAAAGGCTGAGGTGCTTAATGCCTTCTTTGCCTCAGTCTTTAATAACAAGACCAGTTGTACTGAGGGAATCCAGCCTCCTCAGCCACAAGACAGAGACTGGGAGAACGAACCCCCCCCGCAATCCAGGAGGATATAGTCAGTGTGCTACTGCATCACATAGACATACACAAGTCTATGGGAAAGGATGGGATACACCCGAGGGTGCTGAAGGAACTGGCTGGGATGCTCGCCAAGCCGCTTTCCATCATCTACCAGCAATCCTGGCTGACTGGGGAGGTCCTGACAGATGGAAAATTGGCCAATGTGACGCCCAAATATCAGAAGGGTCGGAAGGATGATTCAGGAAATTACAGGCCTGTCAGCTTGACTTCAGTGCCTGGAAAGCTGATGGACCCACTCATCCTGAGTACCATCACACAACACGTGCGGGACAAGCAGATGATCAGGCCCAGTCAGCATGGGTTTATGAAAGGCAGGTCCTGCTTGACAAACCTGATCTCCTTCTACGACAGGGTGACCTGTTTATTGGATGAGGGAAAGGCTGTGGATGTTGTCTACCTTGACTTTAGCAAGGCCTTTGACACCATATCCCACAGCATTCTCCTGGCAAAACTGGCTGCTCGTGGCTTGGATGAACATATGCTTTGCTGTGTAAAAAACTGGCTGGATGGCCAGGCCCAAAAAGTTGGGGTGAATGGAGTTAAATCCAGTTGGCGGCCGGTCATGAGTGGTTTTCCCCAGGGCTCGGTTTTGGGGCCACTCCTCTTTAACATCTTTATTGATGATCTAGATGAGGGGATTGAGTGCACCCTCAGTAAGTTTGCAGATGACACCGAGTTGGGTGGGAGTGTTGATCTGCTCGAGGGTAGGGAGGCTCTGCAGAGAGACCTTGACAGGCTGGAGCGATGGGCTAAGGCCAACTGTATGAGTTTCAATAAGGCCAAATGTCGGGTGCTGCCCTTCGGCCACAACAACCCCCAGCAGCGCTACAGGCTTGGGGAGGAGTGGCTGGAGAGCTGCGGGTCAGAGAGGGACCTGGGGGTGTTGATTGGTAGCCAGCTGCACATGAGCCAACAGTGTGCCCAGGTGGCCCAGAAGGCCAATGACATCCTGGCTTCTATCAGAAACAGTGTGGCCAGCAGGGACAGGGAAGTGATCCTACCCCTGTCCTCCTCGGCACTGGTGAGGCCACACCTCGATGACTGTGTGGAGCAAGCTCTGCAGAGGTGGGGCGGTGGGCCATTTCTCTCCCCCTCCCTCCTGTTGTTGCCCAGAGACAGAACTTGCCTAACTGTGCAGGTACAAGCCAGGGAAAATGAGAACCTTCTGGAACAACCTACTTCACATGCATAAGACTATAGAAAGGCAATACCCCACGTGTGTCTTTGTCCACCTGCCACCTACGGACCAAGCTGGATAATCTGCGACAACGTGGCGTCCAAGGGTAGTGATTTCCCCTTTTCCTGTCCCCTCTTCCTCTCTTTTTTCTTTCCTCTTTCTGCTCTCTCTCTCTCTCTCTTACATATATTCTTCTGTATAAGTTTTGTAGGATTTGAATTGTGATCAGTTGATCATTGATGGGTCTCATTGCCAAAGTGTCTTTATTTGTTCTCTGGATGGTTATCAGTTGATTGTTGCCAAATTGTCTCCATGCACTTACCAAAGTGGCCAGTTAATAAAGTCACCAGCACAATTGTTCCTCTGAGTCATTGTCGTGACTCGGCCCGCCCTGCGGTTCTGTTGAGCAGAGATCGGCTCTTCCACTGGCATGCAGGCTCTCAGGGAATTCAAAAGATTTACCCACCTTGTAACCCACCATGTGGGACAAGACACCCAAGCCTGTCAGTGTTTAAGAGGCATTCACAGTGCCCTTAATAACATGCTTTAACTTTTGGTCAGCCCCAAATTGGTCAGGTAGTTGGGCTAGATGATCATTGTAGGTCACTTCCAACTGAACTGTTCTATTTCTGTTCTATTCTATTCTAAAGCCAGTAAAATTTCAAAGACTTCCCTTATGACATTCTATCAATTTTCTCATACTATCTATAGAATATAATTTTCCATTAAGTTTCAGAAGATAAAAAGTTATGTAAGATTTGAGATACAATAGGAGGATGCTAAGATATACATAGCCATTTCAGAGGTAAAATCATATAATTATTCTGCTCAGCAAATCTGTTTTTCTACATGCACTGATTCTTCTGACCTCTGTGATCCCTCTCTGAAAACTGTATGCGTACAACATAGACAAACTTTCCTTCATCTGATATGGATTGTTTAGAGAAGTGAAAATGCAGCACACACCCTTTGAGAATCTGCACTTTCCTTTTATGTAAAGGAATATTCTAAGGAACATCCAAACTACTGTTCTGGTCTCAGATCTATACAGCTCTTGTCTAATGAAAGAAACCTGACTCACTGGGGAACTCTGCTACTTTCAACTGTTTGAAAGGGTCAACTCCTCTGTCATCTTCAGAGCATGAACTAGTCCAAACAATAGTCAAGAAAATGCTATTCAGCACTTAGTTGTACTACCAGTTTTCTTTCACAGTTCTTTCTTATTTGGAAACATTGTACATGCTTAAAGTCAAGCTTCAAGCCAAAATGAAGAATGTAAATTACATTAAGAATGTGATGTTTCTCCACAGTTTAGCTTCTTTTTAAGCAGCAAAAGATAGAATACCTACTGCTCTCTAATCAGGGTATCTCTCTCAAGAAAACTTTTTTCCCCTCAGGATATTTTTTTCCAGGTATTTCTTTTATGGTTTGCGTACTCCTCTTTCACTTATTTCACCGTTACAATTTTTATCTCACCTTCTTTCTTTCTCGGGGAAAACTTTATTTGCATAGGTGACCTGAAAGCTACCTCTTGGTCAAATTGAATCTGGTAAGATACAAATGTGAATGTCAACGGAGTGTGTGAATGGGACAGTAAAATCTGTCTGTAAGGGTGTTTGCCCAAAACTGATCATACACCATCAGCTGGGCCAAAAAATAAACTTTTGCCTCTTGCATATTGAAGGAAAAAAAAAAAATCAGCATGTCTGCCGTTCTTCAGTTTCACAGACAGTGTGAGTAAAGGAAGAAGGTCAAGATTTCTTTTCTCAATCAGAAAATCAAGAAGTGAATGAACTCCTGCATATATCTGTAATCTGATGCTGAAGGCATATATAAATGGAAGGCATTGACCATATTAGGGTGTTGTCTTTTGTATTTCTGTCTGCCTTTTGACAAAGACTTTTTTAATTATTATTTTATTTTGTGACCCACAATAAAATACTGCTGCCAGAGGGTAACTCATTACAACTAAGTGTAAAACCAAGTATCTCCCTCTGTCTTCAAATGCTTATGCAATTAGCTCACATTACAGCATTATCAGAATAAACTGCAGTTCTCAGATATCCCATTCCTCCATTCCCCTTGCACAGGGTCTGCTGCCTACTCTTTTGTGATAATAAACATAAATCCCATGGAATCTTCCATCTGTTTAACACAGTGGCAGAATGTCTAGCTTGTCCATCTAGAAAATGCACTGAATTTTTTTTTAGACCTGGAATCCAAAAGTTTCTGCTGACAAAATATCGGATATAATTCCAAGAAAAGTCTGCTTCAATTTGTACCTACATTTCCTGTTTTTCTCTTACCCTAGATACACATCTTCAAAATGCAAATCTGTGAAAAGCCTCAACTAAGAATTATTAGGTGGCCAGTTTAAATGAAGAGATTCCAAGTGAATTAAAAGAAATTGTTTTCTGTTCCATTTTACCCTGTTTTCTTAACAAACAAATTGAAGGAATAGTGTCAACAAAACTAGAATATTTTCCAAGTTTCATTTCAGTTATAGTGTAGAAGTTTCTTGTATAATATTGGTTTTCCTCACTTTTCTTAGGATGTTAAGCCTCATGTTCACTACAGCCAAGGCTGCCCCATTTTACATCCTCAAAAAGCTTTCCTCATTTATGATTAGCAGGTTCAGCAGAATGCCTCCCCTAAAAGTTTGTTGATCACAGTTAGTTGTCATTGACCCTTCTCAGAAATCTCCCTAGTTGCTTGTGACTACTATGTTTTCCTTTGAGCAGATACCAGCGTGATTAAATCTGTCCTCAAATCTTTATCCGTAAGCTCTTGACTGGCTCATCAACAGTTTCAAGGCAAAACTCCATGCATAGGAGACTCCATTACATAGAGTCCCTGCCTGCCTGTCCTGTCCTTCCTAAAGTACTTGTATCCATCCACTGCATAACTTTAGTCACAAGAGCTATCCTACAATGGCTCTATAATCATAAGGAGAATATTGCTCTGTGATTGCTCACAGGCTTCAAAGTCCAACTGGTTTTTTTCCATGCTGCAAGTATTTGCTAAGAGGGATTTTCACTTGGCCTTCAGTGATGCTTTTTTTTCAGGGAAAATGTAACAGCATCTCCAACTATGTTGTCCTCCAGATACACTGTCTTTTGAGTCTGAACTTTTCTTCAGATGTTGGTCATTATCCCCCAACAAACCTAGTTTAAAGTCCACCTCAGTAGATTAGCAAGGCTGGTGGCAAACTTCTTTCTGCTTTACTTTGTCAGATGGATTCTATCATCTCCCCAGCAGTTCTCATTCTTCAAAGACGCTAAAGTGGTCATAAAAAACAAAGTTTTGTCTGTAACACCTACTGTACACCCACAGGATGTCTCTGCTACTACTTGAACCTTTCCCCTTTACTAGCAAAATAAAAAAGAGAATGACCTTGGTTCCTGAGCTCTTCACCCTTGCCCCAGAGCTCTATATAGTTGTGTGATATTTTCACGAACTCTCTTACCAATATCACTGACTCCTACACAGGTTAGCAACAAGGGGTAATATTCCAAGTCTTGGTTTCTTGCATCTACTCTTTCCTTGAAAACTAAAAAGTGTAACACTGGAGGAATCTAAGGGAAATTAACAGGAAATAATGTGAATTCTTTTACATTGAAATAAAAGATAGTAACAATATTGTAGAGAAACATCCTAAAGTTTAGCTCTCTAATGGAAGGTTATTTTTGTCTAGTTTTGTCAGAAGCTTATGTTTATTTCTAGTCTATTATTTACAGACTACCAAATGAGTGATTAGAACTATTTAATATGAAAAGGTAAATGAAATCTGGTCTGATTGCTATTTAAGCATAACACAGAAAACATAGTTCACATATAAATATGCTTGTATCTTTAAATTTAGCATCAGAAAGTATTCTGAATTCTGTGTAGAGAGCAAAACACATTAATAGGACTGCTCATACCAGTGTGCAGTTACCTTCTCAGGATCTATAAAGTTCACATATAGAAGAAAGCTTGCTGTCTGCATCTTCTTTCTCAGAAATACTTTTACACAGATTATTTGCTCATATAGATACAAATACTCTTGGAATTACCATTAAACAGATAAAAATTGACTTGAAATTATTTAATCAATTTTTAAATTAAAATTGGTTTGACTGATTTTCTAAATCATGCAAGACAGTTTTATCTTAATTGTGAAATTGACAGAGAAAATATACATATATGTACACATTTTCACACATACACATACACAATATACATAATAATTGCAGCACAGAATGAAGTAAGTGAAAGTTTTGAAAAAAAAACAGGGGAATATACAAGTACCTATAGATTAAGCACATATTTCTCTGGTGTTTTAGGTTTATAAACCAATTAACCTTTGAAAGAAAAACATTTTTTATAATTAAATGAATCAATGGCTTGACAACTCAGACTAGAACTGTAAGCATAATAAATAGCTTGAAAATTTTACCCATGAGGTTCATCCATGAGCTTCACTCAGACAGCATTCTATATTTATTAACAGGTACCCACCTACATGTTTAAATTAGTAGTTGATCTTAATAGCAAAATAATTTTTCTCCTCTTCAGTAGTCACAGAGTGTTACTTAATAGAGTCATTCAGGCTGCCATAGATATTTTTGCCTAGTTCAAAGTGGTTCTTACAGTTCTTTTGGGATCTATTTGACAGCAAAAATAGTCTTCAATTTGGACATTACTCATAAATTACAACACATCCAAATGCACTTCCTATCTATGTGCACCTCATCTGTTTTTCATTTCTTCATTACTTGAAAACCTTTCTGTAATGAGAGAAAAATGCTGTACATTGACACCCTGTCCCTTGACCAACATCATCAATGTAGACAGACTGCTGGCACCCTGCTCGATGATACCCTGTCCCTCAACCAACATTGGCAGTGTAGGCAGGATGCTGCCCACATTATTTATGTAAGATATGATTCTCTCAAAACACACTGCTACTGGTGGAGCCAAGGGGTGGTGTGACTCTTACGTGCATTCAAAATGCATTTATACAATTGGCTGTTACTGTCAGATGACCCAGACATCAAGTGTCCCTGGCACTCTGACAGACTTATGACCCTGTGTTTGCTATCAGTGATTGGGTGAGTTGCCATATGGACGCATTTTTACTGTGTCAATGAAGTTTGGTTTCTTAAGTGTTGTCAGACATTCTTATATACTTACATTCTTACTGCCTCAATTAAATTTGGTTTATTAAGTGTTGTCAGATTCCGTTACTGTTCAGATCACACATGTTTACTCTCTTCCTAGACAGAACAGAGAGGTGATTTGATATCCTTCCCTCTCTCTCCCTTATGCCAATTCCATCCCAATGGATGCAACTTAGTTATGCATAAAGGATAAAAATATATATATATTGGAGAAAAGCAGTCCTGCATGTGGTTCCTAAATATATTTTCCAAACAGTTATGCATATAAAATAAAGATGTTCAGAATTCTGGGTGATACATATGCACCAGTCTTGAGATTATGGCTACTTGTATCTATATCTTGCCCTGTCCTGTTATTGCAACATACAGCTAGGAAAATAGTCACAGCTGGGATAAAATAAAATCAGGGTAAAACCACCTTCTTCTGGCAGTAATTTTGGAAATATTTATTTATGATAATTTCCTAAAATCAGGCTGAGAAATAACTTTATAAAACTACATGAAAGGATTTTTTTAAATAACTTTGTTAAGAGGAACACACAAGGCTATAGATCAGATACCTCCTTCTCTCTGAAATTTTGAGGAAGGGGCAAACATTTCATAGAACTTGACAAATGAGTGAAAGAGTAGAATTCTACCTTTAAATGTGAAAGGTATCTACTAACTCTTCAGCTGAAGAGCCAATGATCTGTGGCAAGAGAACGGATCTGCTTTTGGGCAAAATTGTCCTTACTGGACTTTAAAATGAAATCACTTCCAGCATGTAAAGTCTGAAAATTTGGTTCCTACTTGTGTTCAAGCATGTATTACAGTTAATGGAGAAGTCGGTCTTGATGCAGTTGCATATAATACTGGTCTCTAGTGCTATCTGAAATACACCTAGGGGCACTTCATGGCTTCCAGTTCTTGGTCCAGAAGGGCACAAGTCTCCTGAAGGTCAGATCTTGTTTTATAACTATCAGGTCCAGATGATGATTATAGTCACCAGAGAGCTAGGTTTGTTTTCAGTTGCCCGCACACAGACACGTAATACAATTTCATATGCTTCATTTTTTGACGTTCAGATGGCACTAGCAAATACAACACAGTGCTGTGGGAGATACAATATCTTCTAAACTCACAGCTGAAGCAGAATATGTTAAGGTACACTGGATGGCTCTCTTTAGAGAACTGAATCTTGTCCTAGGGCTTCTCAGATTTCATTAACATTGTGCATTAAATCATCTGAATAAAAAGAAATTATTCTAAAGGGATAGTCAACTTACCAAAGGAAGAGCTATTTTTCTGTTATTGTCCAGTCAAGAAACTTCTTCAGGAAAAATTGTCTCTCACTGTCCATACAGTGTTTAGTATAACGTGATTCATAACTCCAAGCATTACAAGAATATGTAAAATTTAGAAATATGCACAAAAAATAATGTTTTGTCCAAAATTCAGGAAGTAACAGAAAGCAGAGGAAAGGGAATATAATAAAAAGTTGTTGAAGTAAACTTAATAAATAAAATATTTCAGTTCCACAAGGTCTGCATCTTGGGGGTTTCAAGGTACAAGATTAAAAAAGTGAGATAAACAAAAAGTCTTTCATAGTTTACAAGACCAGCTGCAATAAGAATTGAGGAGAAATATAGTTGGAATGTAGAAAACAAACAAAAAAAAATTATTTTAAAAACATTGGCTAAAATAATTAAAAACTTCAACAAGTCTATGAGTAAACCAGATGAACAGAAAATAAGTATAGTTTGTGAAATAGTCTTTATCAGACCAACTGACATATCATTTTTATATACATGGACATTTAACCTTTAGTAAACTGTATCTTTTATTATTGAATTTCAACAAGAAAAGTATGATATAAATAAATAAAAGCTGTGCATATATGCATGTTCATTTTAATATGTGTGCATAATCCACTTAAAAGCTCTTACTCCATGGAATGCATAAAAAGACCCAAGCAGGAATGTCGTATACCCAATCTGAGACATTAGACATATCTATTTATTCCATAGTATACTCTTCTAAAATGTGTAAGTGTTCTGACGTTTTAAGATATTTTTGCAAAAAAGAACTGTCAATGGACATTAAAAAGCTAAGAAACTATTCTGAGTCCCATATATGACTACAAGAAGTTTTAAAAACTTAATTTTATGACAAGTGGTCAAGTTTTTCCATTAAATTGCATTGTTTCCATTACCATTTGGTTTAATATTGTAACAGATACTTCATTTTTCTAAGAGACTATAATTTACTAATGACAAACAGAAAAAAAAGATAGTATAGGCAGCACTACAGTCATACTAGTACAAAATATTCCCAGAGTATAAGAACTTTTAATCCTCCTTTCTTTCTTTCTAGATTCAGCTTTCGTATTGCATAGTGTTTAAAAGCTTTTTCAATATTTTGTGTCATCCTTCCTCAAGCCTTTTGCTGAGGAATTAGTGGGTTCTGAAAGAACATGCCTTATCTTCTAGATATCAAATGGGTTTTTATTCTTGTTATTATTTCATTTTCAACTGTCCAGGACAGGAACCAGCACTTTCTCAGGACACTTCATTTCCCAATGAAGGTTCAGAAAACTCAATGGCTAATTAAAAAAAAAAAAAAAACAAAAAACAAACAAAAAAACCCCACCAAAAACAAAACCAAAAAAACCCAAAACAACACTCAAGTAAAAAGAACAAAAAGCCTAAAGAAAAGAAAACAAACAAAACAAACAGAGGAATTCACTCGTGAAAATTGTACTTTAAGCCATTTGCCCTGCCTTAGCATTCTCAAACACAGACAAAAATGGACCCAGTATAGATTTTCTTAACCATTAAACTCTTCTGCCTTCTTTCATATGAATAACACTTGAATTGTGTTGGTGGGTTGAACTTGTCTGGATGCCAGGTGCCCACCGAGATAGTCTATCACTCCCCTTCTCAGCAGGACAGAGGGGCAGAAAATAAGATGGAAAAAAACCCCTTGTGGGTCAACATAAAGGCAGTTTAATAAAGCAGAAGCAAAGGTCACATGTGGAAGCAAAGGAAAAGAAAAGATTTTATTCTCTATTTCACATCATCAGGTGATGTCCAGCCACTTCCCAGGAAGCAGGACTTCAGTATGCATAGTGCTTACTCTAGAAGACAAACGTCATAAATAACAAATGCCCTCCCCTCCTCCTCCTTTCTCTTAGCTTTTATTGCTGAGCAGACATCATATAGTATGGAATAACCCTTTGGTGAGTTTGGGTCAGCTATCTGGCTACGTCTCCTCCCAAGATCTTGCCCACCCCCAGCCTACTGATGAGGGGGGAATGTTGGAGAGACAGTCTTGATGCTGTGCCAGCAATGCTTAACAGTAACCAAAACACTGGTGTGTTATCAACACCTTTCTAGCTACCAATACAAAGCATAGTGTTATGAGGGCTGCTACGGGGAAAATTAACTCTATCTAAGCCAGACACAATAGAATTATGTAGAGGAAACCAAAGCAAAAAATTTTAATGATTAAATTTATTGTCACTTAATGACTTTTTTATTCATCAGCATTATTAAACGTAATGAAGTAGAGCACTTTTAGTAATTTCACTTTTTATTTGTAATAATGACATGCTGGTGGCATTACTTGCTATCACCTCCCAGAGCCAAATTCTGCTAGGACTTTTCTTCTTGGTCTTAGAATGAAATGCAGATGTGCTGAGTAATGATCATTAAAATACTTCTTCAACATCAGCTTGTTTTTTTCATTTCAGCAATATTTTCAGAATGTAACAACTGGCATTGTGACTAGAAGATTAAAGTAGTTCCCAGCATAGCACACAAAGGGAATATAGAAATACTCATACAGAATGCATCTGGTGGGCAAAAGGCAAATGTAATGTTCCATAGACTTAAATATTTTTATTCTGACATCTTTTTCTTGTGAGCACTTAACATATGGATATGACTACAGTCTAATGAAGGATCTAATTAAATCTTTTTATAACATTTATGATCTTATATGTTATTAAATATATAAAAATGTCCCCTAGATTTTTAAAATCCAGCAAGGCGATACATAATGGACAGGTAGAAAGGGAAATTTGTATTTGTAAATTGAGCCACATATAAAGAAAGGACTGAGAAATAAAAACAAAACCAAAACCAAAACAACAAGAAACACAAACAACATTTTTTTTCTCAGAAGCTACCCTGAGACTAACTTTTGAGATGCTATCAAGCAAAGTGTTTCGTTTCCTGACAAGAACTAAGCACCTTCCTCAGGCTAGTCTTCAGTCAGAACACATACATGATTTCCTCCATACATCTAACTTCCCAGCCTGACTATTGGCTTGAGAGATAGCAAAAGAGAAGACAAACACGAGGAAGTTAAATGAGGAACTTTGTGCTGGAAGTAGTCACAAGGCAGATGACAACTATTACTCTTAAGCAGATATAGAAGACAGCTATGATATTTTATAGATGGAAATGAAAATTACTTCCTACTCACAAAGAGGGAAAAAAAGAATAGTTGGTGAACAGAAAAGGGAGATAACAGAAGAAAAATTGAAATAACTTACCTTGTTTTTGTCAGTGTTTCATTGTTATTTCTGCACTCAGTTGACCACAGTGTCCTCCTATTCCTGAATCTTGTAGCCAGGGAAGTGAAAGGTGAAAAATAGTTGCCTAATATAGGTGCCTATCTAAGTCATTGACACATTGGATTATTGAGAATCTCATGCCATAAGATGATTGCCTTAGTTTTTTATACAGGTAATGGAGACATATGGGAGCCTCTGAATACCCACAGAAAGCTTACAGGTATCTCATTTTACTTCTGTTTACTCTATAGAAAACCAATTTCAAAGTCACCCCCTGGGGATTCTATCTGTTTATCAGTTTACCTCATATCTAAAGCTGGAAAAATGGTGATAATAGCTTTACATAGTTTTGTTTGTTTCTCTTGATGAAAGCACTTACAATGATGTGGGAGGCAGAAGTGTTTCAAGGCCTATTAAAGTCTAAGTGGGATATTTTACATTACAGAGCTGACAGATTCTGAAATCAGGCAGCAGTCATCTCTCTTCCTTTTGGAAGTAGGCTAGTCCCAGGCAGGTGCAAAGAACCAAAAAACCAAAGATAAAAAAAGAAACCAACATGTTTAGTATTCAGGGAATTAATTAATCATAGATCAGAATACCGTGGATAAGAAGACTTGGCATTCATGCCACCACCAGTGAAGTTATGACTAGTTATGATAACATACGGCTTTTAAAAGTTTTGGGGAGACGTCAAATGGAGTATAGATGGCAATGCAATTAAACCTGAATCACAATAACATACCAGGTACAAGGAGAAACAGGATTTCTTTTCATAGTTACAGAGCTATAGTGTCAAGGCAAGTAGATAGGTTCATAGTGAGTTTACACCCCATAAAGTTGAGCATTGTTATAACGTACCCTAGAAGCCATTCAAAGATTATATGTGCAAATATTTGAAATTTTATCACAGAATTACAGAATCATCTAGGTTGGAAAAGAACTTGAAGATCATCTAGTCCAACCATCAACCTAACATTGACAGTTCCCAAATACATCATATACCTAAGTGCTATGTCAACCTGACTCTTAAACACCTCCAGGGATGGGGACTCCACCACTTCCCTGGGCGGCCCATTCCAACACCTAACAACCCATTCTGTAAAGAAATGTTTCCTAATATCTAGTCTAAATCTTCCCTGGTGCAGATTGAGGCCATTATCTCTTGTCTTATCGCTTATTACTTGGTTAAAGAGACTCATCCCCAGCTCTCTGCAACCTCCTTTCAGGTAGTTGTAGAGGGCAATTGGTCTCCCCTCAGCCTCCTCTTCTCCAGACTAAACAACCTCTGTTTCCTCAGCTGCTCCTCGTATGACATGTGCTCCAGACCCTTCACCAGCTTTGTTGCCCTTCTTTGCAGATGCTCAAGTAATTCAATGTCCTTTTTGTAGTGAGGGGTCCAAAACTGAACACAATAATTGAGGTGCGGCCTCACCAGTGCCAAGGCAAGATCACTTCCCTGCCCCTGCTGGCCACGCTATTTCTGATGCAAGCCAGGATGCCATTAGCCTTCTGGGCCACCTGGGCACACTGCTGGCTCATGTTCATCCTGCTATCAATCAAAAACCCCAGGTCCCTCTCTGACAGGCAGCTCTCCACCCAGTCCTCCCCAAGCCTGTAGCACTGCTGGGGCCGAAGGGCAGCACCCGACATTTGGCCTTATTGAAACTCATACAGTTGGCCTTAGCCCATCGCTCCAGCATGTCCAGATCTCTCTGCAGAGCCTCCCTACCCTCGAGCAGATCAACACTCCCACCCAACTCGGTGTCATCTGCAAACTTACTGAGGGTGCACTCAATCCCCTCATCTAGATCATCAATAAAGATATTAAATAGGAGTGGCCCCAAAACCGAGCCCTGGGGAAAACCAGTCATGACTGGCTGCCAACTGGATTTCACTCCGTTCACCACAAATCTTTGGGCCCGGCCATCCAGCCAGTTTTTTACACAGCAAAGCGTGTGGCCATCCAAGCTGCGAGCAGCCAGCTTCACCAGGAGAATGCTGTGGGAAACGATGTCAAAGGCCTTATTAAAGTCAAGGTAGACAACATCCACAGCCTTTCCCTCATCCAACTAGCAGGTCGCCCTGTCGTAGGAGATCAGGTTTGTCAAGCAGAACCTGCTTTTCATAAACCCATGCTGACTGGGCCTGGTCATCTGCTTGTCCCGCATGTGTTGTATGATAGTAATCAGGATGAGCGGGTCCATCAACTTCCCGGGCACTGAAGTCAAGCTGACAGGCCTGTAATTTCCTGGATCATCCTTCCGGCCCTTCTGATATTTGGGCGTCACATTGGCCAATTTTCCATCTGTCAGGACCTCCCCAGTCAGCCAGGATTGCTGGTAGATGATGGAAAGCGGCTTGGCGAGCATCCCAGCCAGTTCCTTCAGCACCCTCAGGTTTATCCCATCTGGTCTCATAGGCTTGTGTATGTCTATGTGATGTAGTAGCACACTGACTATCTCCTCCTGGATTGTGTGGGGGGGTAGTTCTCCCAGTCTCTGTCTTCTGGCTGAGGAGGCTGGATTCCCTCAGTACAACTGGTCTTGTTATTAAAGACTGAGGCAAAGAAGGCATTAAGCACCTCAGCTTTTTCCTTGTCACTTGTCACCATGTTTCCTCCTGCGTCTAGCAGTGGATGGAGATTCTCCCTCATCTTTGTTTTGCTGTTGACATACTTATAGAAACATTTCTTGTTGCCCTTGATTGCTGAAGTGAGATTGATTTCTAGCTGGGTGTTAGACCTCCTGATTTCCACCCTGCATAGCCTCACAGCATCTTTGTAATCATTCTGAATGGCTAGCCCCTTCTTCTAAAGGCCGTAAACTCTCATTTTCTCCCTGAGTTGCAACCAAAGCTCCCTGTTTAGCCTGGGTGGTCTTCTCTGTCGCTGGTTTCTCTTACAGCACCTGGGTGCCACCTGTTCATTTAAGACTTCCTTCTTAAAGATTGTCCAGCCTTCCTGGACCCCTAGAGCCTTCAGGACCATCTCCCAAAGGATTCTGTCAAGCAGGTGCCTAAACAAGAGTAAGTCAGCCCTTTGGAAGTCCAGGATGTCAGTTCTGCTTAGCCATCTCCTGGCCTCTCTAAGAACACAAAATTATTATTTCACGATTGCTGTGCCCTAGTCAGCTTCCAACCACTACATCACCCAGCAGTCCTTCTCTATTCACAAAGAGGAGATCCAGCAAGGCACCTTCTCTGGTTGGTTTACTCACCAGCTGTGTCAGGAAGTTTTCTCCCACACATTCCAGGAATCTCCAGGACTGGTCCTGCTCTGCTGGGTTGTATTTCCACCAGATGTCTGGGAAGTTAAAGTCTCCCACAAGAACAAGGGCAAGCGATCGTGAGATTTCACCCAAGTGCCTATAGAATATTTCATCCACCTCTCTGTCCTGGGTGGGTCGACTATAGTAGACTCCAACTACAACATCTGCCCTGTTGGCCTTCCCCCTGAATCTAATGCGGAGACACTCCACCCTGTCTTCACTACACTTGTACTCAAAGCAATCGTATCAGTCCCTAACATACAGTGCCACCCCACCACCGCTCTCCTTCCTCGTGTATCCCTCCTAAAGATCTTGTAGCTATCAATTGTCACACTCCAGTCATGGGAGACATCCCACCATGTTTCTGTAATAGCCACTACATCATAATTTTCCTGTTGCATCATGGCTTCAAGCTCCTCCTGCTTGTTACCCATGCTGTGTACATTGGTATACATGCACTTCAGATGGGCTGGTGTTTTGCCCTCTTCCCCCTTCAAATCTAGTTTAAAGCTCTGTCAATGAGCCCAGCTAACTCCTGCCCCAAGATCCTCTTCCCCCTCTGGGTCAGGTGCATCCCATCTAATGCCAAAATATCTGGTGTCCTGTATACTAACCCATGATTGACAAATTGAAGCCCTGATGGTAACACCAGTCTTGGAACCACAAGTTCATCTGTTGAGTTCTCCGGTATTCTTTTTCATCCATCCCCCCAACCGAAGGGATAGAGGAGAACACAATTTGTGCCCCCGACCCCTTAATCAGTTTCCCCAAGGCCCTGAAATCTCTCTTCATTGATTTAGGACTTCTCCTGGTAATGTTGTTGCTACCTACCTGAAAAACAAAGAGAGTGTAGTAGTCCTTGGGTCTCACTAGAGCAGGGAGTTTTGCCGTGAGGTCCTTGACATGGGCCCCAGGGAGGCAGCAGGCTTCCCTATGAAGCGGGTCTGGTCTGCATATTGGGCCTTTGACACCCCTCAGAATGGAGTCACCCACTACAGTGACTCTTCTGGGGTTCTTTTTAGAGCTGGTTTTAATACCCGGTCCAGAATGACCTGGCCTTGGTCGACCTTGGTCTTCCTCTTTGTTTGACTCATTATCTTCCTCCTTCTCTTCTTCATTCAAAAGTTCCAGGGCCCTGAATCTATTGTGAAGGGACACCATGGAGGGTGAGGGTGGTTGGGAGAGGATTTTCCTGCGTCGGTGAGCAGGGACCTGTTTCCAGCCTCCCCCATCTCTTAGGTCCCCTCCTTGTGCCTGGTAGCAAGAGGGTGAGGGATTGCCTGCTTCATTTGGAGCCTCCATTTGCTCGTGTTGCTTATCAAAGTACAATTTAGCCTTTAGTCTCTCTGTGATTAATCCCCACCCCCACCCCCGGCCTCATATTTTTTATTAGTATATTGGTCAGTATTATAACAAGAAAGAAGTTTCTCTTAAAAAAAACCCCAAAAACTAAACCAAACAAATTGTTCCGTAACAAACACAGTAAAAGATGGAGTTAAGGTAACTTGGGTTTAACAGGAATTAAGTATTTATAGAGCAGTTTTCACTTCCTTATATAATTCTGAATGTTATTTCTTGACATTCTTTTATCACCACATGCTGGTGATGTTTATCATAAAGGCTGAATATTTAAAAGTATATTAAAAATATTGAGACATTTAAATTTGAAATCTATCCTAGAAAGAAATATTTATCTAATAGGATGTATAGTAGCTTATTCTTTATACAGACTTTGATCTCAAAGTCTCTGTCTCCTCTGTATCTTAGTCAAACCAGTTTTAGTGTTTTGGTTTTCTAATTATTTAGCAGTCTCTTATTTTACTTTGACACAATTATGTTCTGAAAGAAATATAGACAATCAATAGTTGACTGCATTTTGAAACATAGACAGTAAGTTCTAGATAGGGAAAAAAATACCTCAGGAACTCCTGAACTCTATGCAGTTTTCCCTATTTTGTAATATAAACTCTTATTTCACTTTGCTTTTACAAAAAGGAATGAAAAATGCAAGTGTTAGAGAGTACTGTCAGCTCTTCTAACGTTTAGATTCTTGTAAATATTTCCCAGTACAAAAAAGGTGTTTGTTTCCACATGTTATTGACTTGTTTATTTCTTAGCCATCAAAGAGTATATTTGCTTTATTTTAGTCTCTGTGTTTCAAAAAAACCCCCTAACCAAACACCAAACAAACCTCACAAAAAAAGTCAACACACACTGACAGTCAGTTACATCTGAGAGCCAGTAAAGTACATAAGGGACAAGTTTTTCTTCTTGCCACTTCAGTTTTGCTTTCATGCAGTAATGAAGTGACAGCTATACTTATACTTTCATGAACAAGTAACCAAATAAATTTTAGTCCTTCATTCCAACTGAAGCAGATGTGATATAAAAGAGGTACTGCTTTGGAAGCTTTTTTAGGAGCTGGATTTGTTGCTGTTTGGTTGGTTAGTTGGGGATTTTTTCCCCCCTCTAAGTATTTCTTGTCTTCCTTCTGCATTGTGTAAAAGATTGATGTAGGATTTAGGGGATTTTTTAATGGTCTGTTGATCATGCAGTTCTAGAAACCAGAGTACCACAACCTCAGTCAGTCTGGAAATCCAAGCCAGTGCACAAATGTTTATACCCATAGGTTAATAATACAGTTTTCACTACATGGATATTCCAAACAGTGCTACAGCAAGAGCCTGTATGGAAGTTCTCCCAGATCCCTTCCACCGATTATGGCATGTATTTTAGTGATATGGGTGAAAGTAATGCACAGATAGTTGACGTAATGATCTGCTGGGAATATTACATACAATGGTAAAGGTGACATTAAAGATTTTTTTATAGGCCTTTGTTGTGTTTTTATTTACTTCAGGTAATAGAAGCTACACTGGGATCATTACATTGATTAAAGAATCTACAAACTATGATCATTAACCTCATGTTTCTAGACTGTTAACAAAATTCAAACGCTACGCTGAGTTCTTGCTTGGACATCACTGTGGTGGTTTATAGTATGTACTACAATAAGCATGTTTGCAAAACAATCTTTAGGTGGTAACAAAATACAAATATTTAATATTACAGAAAAATATTATTTCAGCCATTTGAAAACTCTCCCTTGTTTTATTAGTTCTAAAACAATGAACTGAGTGAGACTGAATATATATTAACTAGCTGAATTCACTTAACAGCAGAAAAAAACTTTGGACCAAGTTTGAAGGAAAGATTCCAAAACTATTTATTACAGAATTACAGAATCACAGAATCATCTAGGTTGGAAAGGACATTGAAGATCATCTAGTCCAACCATTAACCTAGCACTGACAGTTCCCAAATACACCATATCCCTAAGCGCTATGTCGACCCGACTCTTAAACACCTCCAGGGATGGGGACTCCACCACCTCCCTGGGCGGCCCATTCCAACACTTAACAACCCATTCTGTAAAGAAATGCTTCCTAATATCTAGTCTAAACCTTCCCTGGCGCAAATTGAGGCCATTCCCTCTTGTCCTATCGCTTGTTACTTGGTTAAAGAGACTCATCCCCAGCTCTCTGCAACCTCCTTTCAGACAGCTATAGAGGGCGATGAGTGTCCCCTCAGCCTCCTCTTCTCCAGACTAAACAACCCCAGTTCCCTCAGCTGCTCCTCGTACGACATGTGCTCCAGATCCTTCACCAGCTTTGTTGCCCTTCTCTGGACATGCTCGAGTAATTCAATGTCCTTTTTGTAGTGAGGGGCCCAAAACTGAACACAGGAATCGAGGTGCAGCCTCACCAGTGCCGAGGACAGGGGTAAGATCACTTCCCTGTCCCTGCTGGCCACGCTATTTCTGATGCAAGCCAAGATGTCATTGGCCTGCTTGGCCACCTGGGCACACTGCTGGCTCATGTTCAGCTGGCTGTCAATCAACACTCCCAGGTCCCTCTCTGACTGTCTGTATCACTACAAAGAAGAATTAAGCATTTTTTCCTCTTAATATTTTGGTCATTGCTGTTAATATGTTCTAACCCTAGATTGAATATTAAAAAGAATATTAAAAAGATTGAATATTAAAAAAATATTTCTCTCTAAATCAGCAACAAAACAGGATTAAAAAAAATTAATGTTAAATCTTAATCTAATTTTATACTCTTTCTGACAAAATCTTAATATTAATTTAAATATTTACTTAATTATTGTTACGATTTTGAGTGGTGAGTAATGGAAAATTCTTGTGTGATGGTGGAAGTACTACATGATATTTAGTCACAGTTGTTATGAAAAGTATTTCAACATCTAATAAATAAATCAAACTCAAATGATCATAACATAACACTATGCAATGAGTGGTTTTATATGCATTGGGAATATTTTGTGCTGCATTTCAAATATCTTGTGAGATTATTGTTGACATAAGCTGATTAGAAAAACCTGTAAAAAATAAAATAAACTATAAATATGTCCTCTTTCTCAACCAGTTTACTTAGCATGATAATGTTCTATATAACAGTGAAAAATGCATATAACCATGATGAAATATTCAAAAAAAACCAAAAAAATCCAGACCTCCTAATGTTATGTTTTTTTAAAAAATATTTTATGACAGAAACAGATACACAGTTGTTCTAACTCTCATGGAGAGGAATGATGGGACACCTGTATGTGCAACAGAATACTCTTCCTCTTTTGATGGCACTTGTGAGTGAATTCTTAGAATGAGGACGGGTGCAGAAAGTGCAGAGTTAGACCTACATTATCATTCTTATGACTGTCTTCCTGTCAGTCAGATTACTGTCCTTGATATGTAAAGAGAAAAGTTTTAATGAATGTTTCTGCCTTGAATTTTAGTGAAGAGATGAGGGGAGACTTTTAGATGTGTTTTGCATATTGAGGTAAGCATTTTGGAGCCATGGCAGTCTTTTCAACACTGAACACAACATAAACATGGACAAGTGTTTTCTCAAAGAGCTATGTTAAAAAATACAGATTAATTTCTACTAGTCAGGTCTCAAATGAATAATGTGATAATAATAAGTATTAAACGTGAAAGGTATTCTACTCAGAATCTTACTCTTTAAAGATCTTTTATTGAAATATATGGTCCACCATCCTTAGTTTTACTTTAGCTGTTTCAAGGGCTAACTGTGGTACTGCTGTACTCCAATAGCGCTACTATAGCTTTCTGGTTTGATTTTTTTATTTTCTGGAAGAGTTTTATTTTTTTTCAGCATTTTCCTATCTATCTGAAGCTATAGAAGTTGCAAGAGCTCATATGCATTGAGATGTGTGCTAGTATTGAGGCAGGCCATGGGTAATGACTTAACCCCAGCCGACAACTAAATACCATGCAGCCACTCGCTCACTTCTCTCACCTCCTAGTGGGATGGGGAAGAGAATAGATAAAAAGTAAAACTCCTAGGTTGAGATAAGAATAGTTTAATAACTAAAATAAAATAAAATAAAGAATAACAATAAAAATATTGTAATAATAATAATAATAGTAATGAAAAAGAATATGAAAGAAAGAGAGAGAAATAGACCCAAGAAAAGACAAGTGATGCACAGTGCAATTGCTCACCACCCACTGAGCATGACATCCTATGTTATGGAATATCCCTGTGGCTAGTCCAGGTCAGCTGTCCTGGCCATGCTCCCTCCAAACTTCTTGTACCCCTGCTTGCTGGCAGAGCATGAGAAACTGAAAAATCCTTAACTTAGGATAAGCACTACTTAGCAACAGTTAAAACATCAGTGTGTTATCAACATTATTCTCACACTAAATCCAAAACACAGCACTGTACCAGCTATTAGGAAGAAAATTAACTCTATTCTAGCTGAAACCAGGACACCTTGTTAAGATAAGAAATGATAAAACCTTTTTCTATCATCCCTTACTGCCAGAAAATTTAGTGAGATTAGTATCAATGATACTGAAATCAAAAGACATAATTTTTCATGCTAATGTAGACTCCTTGTACTACTTTCAGATCAAATGATGAGGAGTGAGAAAGAATGAATGAATCGGCCATAATCCTAAAAATTTTTTAGCTAGAAAAAGTGGAAATCCATATTTCCTTCCATCTTGTGCAACTGAATAATGTAAATAATACATTTGAGAATACACACATTACATATTCTTTCTGAATATCATATACCAAGAAGTGTGAACAGTTATGTTGAAGTTAAATACCATAGCTTTTACTTTGGATATATAGTACCTTGTAATAAAAGTTAGATGAAGTGTAGCAGAGAGCGGTCAAATAACTTTACAAGTACATGTCTTACAATCATAGAATGGTTTGGGTTAGAAGGGGCCTTAAAGATCATCTAGTTCCAACCTCCCTGTCATGGACAGGGACACCTTCTACTAGACCAGGTTACTCCAAGCCCCATCCAACCTGGCCTAGAACACTTCCAAGGAGGGGACATCCACCACTTCTCTGGGCAACCTGTTCCAGTGCCTCACCACCCTCACAGTAAAGAATTTCGTCCTTATATCTAATCTAAATCTACCCTCTTTCAGTTTGAAACTGTTGCCCCTCATCCTATCACTACACTCCCTGATAAAGAGTCCCTCCACATCTTTTCTGTAGGTTCTCTTTAAGTACTGGAAGGCCACAATAAGGTCTCCCCACAGCCTTCTCTTCTCCAGGCTGAACAACCTCAACTGTCTCAGTCTGTCCTCATAGGGGAGGTGCCCCAGCCCCCTGATCATCTTTGTATATGTATAGATACATACCCAAATTTTTTTCTGAATGTTTGAAATCCTATATAGAATTGAAGCTTATTGTAAATACAAATACTGGATAATAAGCAATAATCTGTCATTCTGTCTTTACAGGATAGCCAAGCTATTACCGTAGATGTAAAACTTCAATTCTCAAATGTACCTGAATATACTCACCTAGAGAAAACATTTTTTTCTTTATGTTTCTTTTATCAAAACACTTCCATCTAGAACTGTTGAATGTAGAAAACAATGAAAAAAATCTCAATTTTTCTCCAAATAGACATAAACTGTAAAATGATAAGCAAACAGTATTTTACATAAAAAATATCTCATACTACTCAAGACCACTTCATTTTTATTTGAATTTTTTGTTTGTTCTGTTGCTTGAAGCACCCATTTTGTGCCTCATAACTCATTTATCATTGTCTCTTTAGAAAGCACTACAATACAGTTTTAATGGTGTAAATTACCTTCAAATATTCCAATACATATTTAGTGACTTCGTTATTAAGTTTTGTTTATATTATATTTTTCATGGCTGTTGTTTTAAGCAAAAGTACCTATAGTGTTGGTGCATGCATAAGGTGCTCAGTCACTTGTGTTTGTGATGTTTACATATGGGACAGACATGGAAGCAAGTAGATTCCTTAAATAACTTTAATAACCTTGCAAGAGCAAGCAAAGTCTCCTCAAAAGTGGATGTACATTATAAAAAATATACACATTTGCAGCTGGAAGATCTACCAGTACTCTTTGGCAAAACGCCCAGCCTCCTCTCTGTAATTCACCGAGGAATACTTCTGTCTCACTCTGTAAATAGGCAGGTAAGATTAGATTTCACTGCTCAAAAGAGACAAAGAAGGTATCTTAATATAAACACATCTTTTTAACTGTCATTTGATAAGCATGTATCAAACCAGTTCAAACCCCAGCTACTTTTCATTTGCACTAACAATGATATGTGAAATCCCACACAAATGGATATGACACGAAGCCTCTTACATTCTTATTAGTACTATTGTCCTCCAACTTACCCTCAGAGCCAAAATTTTAAAGGATAGGATTTTCTCCCAAGACATTTTGAAATACATTAAGCGAAGCACTCAGATCCTCACTGACTACGTCTGTGAAAATAAAAGAATTCCAGGCCTATCTTTTTGTTCCACTCTGGGCAAGTAATCAAACATGGTCTGATGGGATATCAGCCTTTTGATTTGCTCATTTGAGAATACGTATCATTTTCAAATAAGAAAATTATACCTTTCAGAAAGTCTTTTAACTTTTTTAGGGAATGATTTAAAACCTACCCAAACATTTCTATCTCCAAATGCTCAGGAACTGTTTTGGTTTTCTTTCCAGATTTGTCTCTGATTTGCAAGTCAAAAGAGAAGATGGGAGGGATGTTGTTAGATTAAATTGTGACCTTACCAATTAATCTAGGAATTTTTAGTAATGCAGGCCTTCACTCCTTTCCTGACTTCTTTCTTTCTGAGAAAGATTACTCTCAGCCTGTGCTTAGGACATGTTAACCTTCTCCTCATACAAGGAAAAGAAAGTTGCATGCATGAGTTGTTACACTATTCCTTGTTGTTTCTGTGAGACACTATTGTCTCAACCCTTTCATGACTGCTATTAGAGAAATGCTCCATTTTGGAATTAGTACCCAACCCTTGCTAAATTATTGGGTTGGATTTAGTGTATACTAAATCCAGAATTTTCCATGAGAAGACAGAGAACCTCCTTATACCACTCAAAAATCAGTCTGAAACTCAGGGGAAAATTCCTCTCTAGTGTTAAGAAAAATAATCCATCAATGACATAAAATATTAACTAAACAAGAAATAAGCAAAATGAAACCCTATATTATGATCTTAACTGGCAGATAGAAGAATAAGTTATTAGTTCAAGGGTAAGAGACAGAAAAACATTAGCCATTATACAAGGAATTTAACTCAATGCCTCAGTCATTCTCTATTACTGGTGAGTTTTTCTCAGCCTTAAGGAGAGGCTCTTTCAGGATTGATGACCATTTCTTTACTTTAGATAAGACAGCTTTATCATTGTTTCCTTGTTCATTTTCTCCCCCATCAAGTTTCAGAAATCCAGTCTAGATAGGAAAACATCACAGAAGGTTTTAATGTATCTGCAACCAGTTTTTTAGCTGACAGTCTAACCAATTCACTTTCTACTGAGTATAGTTAATACAGATACTAAGTATAGATGTTCAGGGTCATCATCCATCCCCTCCAAAAATAGAGATAACAAGAGCATTTGACAAATAAATGAAAGCTGTTAGACTACAATAACTCTGAGGGCTTAATGTGTTCTGCAATGCTGTATAAATGCTGAAGCATTTCAGAAAAGATAAACACCCTAGTGAGTTATAAATATGTAACTAATCCTGTTTTACACAGAGTAAAACTAATTTTTGTAAACACTTTGACTTGAATAGAAGAACATTGCAAGATCCCCTGAAGCTGGTTCTTCTTCATGATATGCTAATTTCAAGAATCTGGGGTTTGTGGATAGGTTTGTGACAGACATGGAAATTCCTGACTATTAGTTTTACTCTTCATATGCCCTATTGGTGTCACATTTTTGGATCTACAGAAATGAGTTTGCTTTTGTGCAGGGAGTTGATGTTGGAACTGCCCCAGAAGAATATTTCTGAGCAATGAACAGCACTGGGCGAAATTTTGCCTTTCTCAACCATAGACTGCTGATAACTTCTGGAAAATGAAACATGGAAAATGGGTGTCAACACCAGAAGTCAGGTCATGAATACATAAAAGGAAGATGCTAACATTTTATAATCCCTATGAAATAATTATTACTTTGTATAATGTCTAGTAAGGGGAAAAAATGGCCAGCAATATTTATTAAGAGAGTCTGAAATTAACCTCGATATTTCTTCTTCAAAAGTGACTATTTATATTGCTGTATTCAGAGACAGACATTGAACAGTCAGTACAAAGAATTTTGTTATTTAGGCATCATATGGATGATATGTTATCTCAGAGATTTCACTGTTGATGTCCCTAGTTTCTTGTTTTCCAGAATCAATGTAGTTTCAACTGAACACACAGTTTGTTCTTTGACAAAAAGAAAAAATAAAATCAGGCTATTGAATTTCTGTGTTTTAGGTTAGATTGGTTCAGAAATTCAGAAATTAATTTTATCATTCAGTCAACAAAGCATAATTATATGCAGAACATAGGCAAATACTTAGATGGATAGTTAACATATTTAATTATTTTTTTGACCTCAACTCAAATTGTATAAGTCACTGAAACCACTTCCAATGGGAGAGATACGTTACACTAACAATCTTTTTCTTTATAATGCATTATTTTTAAAACTTGTCAAAATGCACTAAAAGCAATAAAAATAGTTTTCATTTCCATATAACAATAGGTGAGCAAAAAGCTTGGTAAGTATAGAGTTAATTAAGAAGATATATCAATGAATGAGATTCTGCATTCCATTCTCTAGGATAGTTTACAATGCACTTCTGGTTCTCTGATCGAGGATAATTCATCTTGTTGTATGTCATTATTCCCATTAGCAAAATAGAAAGCAGAATACTGTATTTAGCATTATATATTGATTTTATATAGTCATGACAAAAAAGGCTGGAATGTAAAACTTCCCTTAGAAGTTGAGTGACCTCATCTTTAGCTTGGAGAATCACATTTTTCCCTTCCTATTTGTTTCCTGCAGCAATCTGGAAACTTACACTCTGATCTTCTCAGCAGCTCATCTTCAACAAAGAATGAAGATAGCAAAATGACATAGGTCAAAGCTTTCAGGAAGTGGATTTAAATATTCTCAGTAAGGCAAGAAACTCAAAACAAAGCTTGTTTGTTAAAGATGGATCACTTTTTTTGACAGCAGCATTTTAAAAAGAAAGGAGCCATAACTGCTAGCTTTGAGGTCTTTAGTAATAGTGTGTGAAAAACCCACACAACTGCACTGTTACTTTCCAAGAAATTCAAATCCAAAATATTTCAAGTTCCAAATTTTCTGGATGGTAGTGAACTCTGATGAGAAGTAGAATTTATGGTGCTTGACAGAAACATTGTTCTGAAGATCCAAATTTGTAGAAGTACAGCATAGACTCATTTCTGCCTGTGTGTCAAGATTTTCTTCCACTGGCAACCTTAAATGAATTGGTGAGAAGGAAAGTGAGAAGAAAAATGAGGAAAGAGCCTTATGTGAGGTCCTCCAGGCAGAACACAGCCCATCGTACACACCTGTGCTCCAGAGCTGGTTGTACTTCCCCCTTCACTGCTGAGAAATGGTTGTTGCAGTTTAGGGAATTTTCTGCCTCAGTTCTTGAATTAGGATGATTCTGGACAAGTACACTATGCAAAATGTAATTGTCTAAGGGGTTTTTTTTAGTTAAAAAGAGTAATTATCTAATAAGTTTAAGAATATCTAGGGTTAGACGGTTTCAAATCAAGATGTTAGAAGTTCAGGACTAAGGAGTATAAAAACTTATTCTGGATCTCACATTTAAACATAAGCAGCAGTAGTTCTGCCATACCTCATCAAAATTTTAACTTTTTTCAATTATAAGAATATTATATCTAAAATAATCAAAAGGTTTAATTACTACCTTCCCTTCCTTATAACAAACAAAAGCCAACCAGACAGTTAACACTCTAGTTTCTTCACACGTGCACACAAAACCACAGCAAAACAAAAAGAAATGAAAAATAGTGTGAAAAATATATCTTTGACACCAATTTTTAAAAAACTTTAAATTCTTTATTAAACACAATTCTATTTTTCCAGCCATTCCTTATACTGAAACTGGTTAATGTGGATGAAAGCTAAATTTTAAACACATTTTTATCGTACTCTGTATTTCTACTTTTCAAAGTATGGCTTTATATCTTTATTATTCAGCAAATTAATGTGGTGAATAAATTTTGTTTTATACATAATTCATCTGCTGTGTTTCAAGTAGCTTAATTTAATTTTGATAATGGGGTTCTAACCAGTTTTCAAAAGTTTCTATCTACATTATTTAAAATAGTTGTCTTAGATTGCAGGCAGCTGCAGCATGGGAAACAGCAATGAGGCTGGGCTTTTCACTAGACACTCCTGGAGATGTAACTTTAATCTTGTACTGATACTGTGATTTCCCCTGGGGTGCACAACGACAATTGCTGTGGGGTTATGCTCCACAGAAAAACAAGTAGCAATGGCAAGAGTGAAGCACTGAGCATTCTTCTGTGTCCTCTTGGCTGCTCTACCTCTTTGACCTTCCTAATGTCATAGCTTCCACTTCCTAGTGTTTAAAGCATGTTGTCAAGACTACTGATTGGAACAGTATTTCACTAGAGAATATGATTTATTTAACCACTTTTTGTTACCATAAGTAATTATATTTTTATTTTTCATATTGCCTCACTTCAGTTGATTTACTCTTTGAATTTCATAGGTTGTTTATTGGACAAACCGTACTTCTAAGATCTATCCTGTGTGGAATACTGTGTGCTCCTTTGTTTAGGTTTCTAAAATACACTTTCAAAATAACCAAATAATGACATTGACATTCTTTCAGAAAAACAGAATACTTACTGAAATTTAGTTAGTTTAATTGTGGAAGATACAGAGTCTACAAGGTTTAAATAACAACCATCTTTATAACGAAACTCTTATAATTTTAAGCGCACAAAATAAAGTTTATGCCCAAGCCAGGTACTAGGATTTTTTTATATTCTATCTGTGCTGATAACATATACTTTCTAAGGGGAAAATAAAAATCCCCTGTTTTAACACTTCCTATATGATCAGAATTTACAACAAACTCAGATAGAAAGACACTCCAGGAGGAGGAATGAAAAACACCTAGTAATAAATGTAAAAAAAGCATCCTGTGAGATGTATTTGCCATCAGTTAAATAAATGTTTAGCGTGAGAAGTACTAAAATGTCAGGACCATTCATTACAAGTGCTGTTTGTAACAGAAACGGAAATTCATGTGATTTGTGTATCTGCAATTTATCTAAAGAACATCAGTTTCTTCCTTAATTATCACCCATGAAATATTATTGTTTTCATTTTCTCTGAATATGTATTCAATTAGAGTTCAACATCTTACATAAACTTCTAAATTATATTTGTTTAGCTTTTTATTTTGCAAGAAATAAACAGTACATGCCAATTTTGTGTAGCACAGCACATGACTAGAGAGTACTGAGGTAAAGAATTAAAAAGTGAATGTGTGTACACAATACACATAGAAAGTACACAATTCTACTCTACACATATTCCTCAGCAATTTGTCCATTTTGGTAAATACAACTGAAATGCTAGATCTCTTTGCTTTTGTGGGGTTTTTTTCATCATTCCATAGAAAGATTCATCATAACATGAAGGCATGGATTTCAAGGCAATTTTCATTTTTTTTTCTTGACATCTATCTTGAATTTACTTGGAAAAATATCCTTAAAGTCAATATGAAGTTAAGTTGCAGACCAGAATTGCTGGATCCTACATAAAGTAATTTTTATTAATTTCCCTATATAAATTGAGGTGTTAAGTTACTTATCTGGTGTTAAGGAGAGATTGATTCACAGCTGGAGCTTTTTTCTACAGTAAAGAAGAAGACAGGGATGTAGTTAAAAGTGTGAACTAAACCACAAACAACAAGTTCTTTGTTATGCTTCAGGGGACAGCTTAGTCTCTGAGTAAAAAAAAAAAAACAAAAACCAAACAAAAGAGACAGTAGTCTCCTGACCCTAGGATAGAATCTTTACCTCAGGACTTTTGCAAAAATCTGTTCATTATGGGTTCATAACAATAAAGAATGTAAAATGAATTTTGTGTATCTCTGTAAATGGATTACAACTTAAATTACCCCAACCCCAATCACTGAATTTTTCTCTTAGAGAGTCACCCTCGAGGCTTTCAATTTCTCTTTTCTTTTTGGTTAAAAAAAAAAAAGAAGAAAAATTGAGTTATGAAGAAATAAGTTTTAATTCTATGGAATTTGGCTATAGTGCATATCTGTGTATATATAGCATATAGAAATAAAATCATATTGTTTTGTATGAATGGATGAAATGTGCATATCTATAGTGTATATAAATAAGATCATATTGTTTAATGTTAATCCAAATAAACAAGAGAAGAGAAAAATTATTCCTCTTTTCCATACATTAGAAATCTCCTTTAAAGATTGGTTTTTTTTAAAGAAAACTGACTGCAGGAGGAAACTGTACAATAAAACATGCTTCTTGCTAACTGCTACAATGGTCTCAGTGAAGGATCAAATTTGTCAACTCAGGAACCAATTCTGGCTCATTTTCAGTAAACACAGTTAGCTCTTGCACTTGCTCTTCTTTGAAATGAAATGGAAAAGTCCAGAGTACTTATCCGTCCATAGTATTTCACAGGCTACACATGTAGAACTTCAAGCGAGTGAGTGTATTTTTAATGGATACCAATAATCTTGTTGCAGTTCACAGAGAATCTTCATGTCTTACTGTTGCTTCCTTTCTATCTGGCAGACAGATATGAAGCTGGCCATTTTCTGCATGCATTTTTTAACTGTTGCCTTTTAAAGTAATAAAAAAGCAATCTTATTAGTGATCTTAATTAGCCAATACAGAATTTGAAACTAAAAATGACAGATTGAGATCTATAAGAAGATCCCTTAAGGAGTTTCTTGGCAATTCATTCATTGAAGTTTGAGTTTGTCTTCAATTATGGTGGTCTCTGGTTGCTGAGATGACACATTCATGGAGGGTTTTAATCTGAGAACTTGTTTGACTCCTTTCATTCAGAGAAGATGGAGACGTGCTAAGATATTAGAAAACAGTGAAGGTCCCAAAATAGGATAAGAGGATAAATGACTGAAAATTTGAGAAAAAGTCAGGAAAGAGTTAAATTAAAGTATTCAGCCTTGAATATGTTGTCTTTACTTCCATTTGGCTCTTCATTTCAACAAATGTTCAAGTAAATTGTCCATTTTGAATGCAGTGATGACCTAGCTGTTATAAGAAGTTTGGTAGAGAAAGACTTATCAAGTCACATAGTTGAATAAACAATGTATTAGGTAAAGTGTAAATTGAATTAAGATCTTGCAGAGACAAAATACAAGCAAACTATTCAAGGTAGGGTATTCAGTTTGTTGGCTGGGTAAGGACATTCAGTCTTTAATGAAGTTGCCTGCAGTAAAGTTCTCTGACCTCTGCCCACTTTAGCTCAGGTCATGTTGCTTATCTTTATAGCAATGTTAGGATATTATGATATTATTGTGCAATGTTGTGAGTAAGTTTATTCACACTGCTATTGGGTTTTGATTCCATCTCCTCTCCACCCCCTGCTCCCTGCCCCCCCAGTGATTTCCTGTGCACATGAGAACTATGGGCCAAGAATACATTTTCACAAAAACTGAAAATCCTAAATGAAATAAAACCTGAAAGAATCTTTCTGAAGTCTAATGAAAAAAGTCAGAAATGCTTCACACTTAGCATTATTTTTTCATCTGTTTGTGAAGAAGGAAGCTAACATTTTCCTCTTTTTTATATGTATTATTACTAATATATATCTGGAAAAAAAATGTTGTTCTTGGTCCCCTGATAATTATATCTCATTTGTGTTTTGGCTGCTTTGTCCATTCATATTTTCAAGATTTCAAGCCTGTGTGTATTTTATTTTTGAGATTGTAAATATTGAAGAACTTACAATTTAGCCAGGTTGGTCTCTTACTTAGAAGAACTTCAGGGTTATGTTTTTTCAATTCCAAACCTTCCCACCTTTATTTCTTCCTTTCCTTACTAAAAACCACTATGATATAAAGCTAGGGAAAGGCTCAGCATACTTTTTTATCTGTTTGAAATTGATTGAGGAGAGTTGGTTCCCTTTTTTTTCCAGATTAACACAATCAAGAAAATTTCCTTCACTCTGTGGAGCATTGCTAACTCCCCAACTGAATCATCCCCATGAAGATAACTTCACTCAGCAGCTAAGTCAACACCATCATTTGCCTAAAGCCAGAAAAAAAATCATTTATTTTTATTTTTTTAATTAATTCAAACACCTTTGCCATACCTGGCTATGTTTTTGATTTCTTACATTTATCTACACATCAATCAAACAGCATAGATTCCTATTTTTCTCACCTAGATGATTTAAAAAGGGACATATATTTCCAGAGCAGACTTTGTTATAGCCTGCTTGATTTTTATAATTCAAACACCCTGCAGCTTATTCTCATACAGTTTTTGCATATTGATTTGAATGAAATACAGAAAAACCTTATCTTTAAGGCTCTGTTGGTTTGCTAGCCTGTTTGGGGCTTTTTTGTTGTTGTTTTGGGTTTGGGGTTTTTTCCCCCTCTATAATTCTCATACCAAACCTTGTTAATTATGAATACAAAAAATTTTTCATAGTTTCAATTCACGTTAAGTTACATAATAGGACTAATATTATGTATATTAGTCTCTAGAAACTACTACAAAATTAGAATTTTCTCTTGTTGCCCCATGTGAGTTTGTTATTTTGTATATCTGTTACCTCTGGAACCTCAGCACTATACTCATTTTCAAGGGTTAAAAAGATCCTAAGTTACTTATTTAAAAAGTAGAACAGCCATCACTATCTTTATTGTATGAAATCAACCAAGTATGTCAGAAAATTCCCTAGGGGAATTCCCTAACTACACAAATTCAATAAAAAAACCCCAAGTTGTTTTCCTGAGTAAAATTACAGGCAGTTCTAAAGTTGGTGCTGTTGAAGCTGTAACAATTTGCAGGAAATAATTCAACATCCTTTGTTGAAGGAGTAAACAAAAGACATGATGCTGTAGATCTGCCACTAAGATGGTTCCTCAGAGGTGGCTTCTGTGCTCCACTCCATGGAATTTTAATGTAAAATAACTTCACAGCCCTTGGAGCTAGAATCCAGATCTCCTACAGTGAGTGTTGCTTGCTGGAATACACAATTTCATTGCTTCTTGGTTTACCTGATGTATTTATTTATTTTTATTTAATTTTATTTTAAGGAATAGGAGGATAATTCAGTGGGATGGTATTCAGTGTTCTTGCCTCAACTTTAAATAATAATTGTGAGCTTGAGCTCTGTCAAGGTCATAAAATAACTGAATTTAGGATTCCCTCTTTTTGTGCTTATTATATACCATCATAAAAATACACAATCTTATAGTATAATAGATGTAAGAAGACATCACTCTTCCAGTAATTTCAATGTCTTTTTCCCATATTCAGTTTAATGAAGCAAAATAAACTAAGGAAAAAATTATATTACAATACAGCAACAGTCAGGTACACTTAAGTGTAATTCAGAAGACCCAAACAATTATTCATATATTTTAAAGCTAGAGTTTTCTTAAGAAAATGTATTTAATAAACTGGCATGCAATTACTTTAAAAGTTGCAAAGCGGACATTAATCACAAAGATCAGAAATGCTATTTCCTTCAGGGGATTCAGAACTGTGTTAGATGTTGTTGTAGATCTATGTGCTCATTTAAATAAAATGTAGGATAGGAGGGAGGTTAGAAGAGCAACAAGGGAATATTTCAAGAGCATTTGGAAACTTCTGATGTAAATGAAAACAGACTGCTCAAAGTGACTCATTAAAAGTTCTCAGTAGAGGCATCCCATGAGGCATGCCATGAGGCATGAGCTTGGGATCACAATTCTCTTGATTATCAAGCTATAATCTTATAGTTGGCTTAAGACATACCACTGACAGCTCTCTTTTTAAACATTTTCATTTGTCTTTGTTAATACTTTTGATAAGTGAACAATTTCTACAGTAATATTTTTAGAATTACTTCTTACTTTGTCCTCTTTGACAAAGCCTGAAGCTACACACATAAATGATCAAAGATGTGGTCCTAGGTTAAATGACATTTTTTTGTTCTTTCTCTAAGTCTTTTATAAGAAAAAATCCATCAGTCAAAACACTACATTCCCCTTTTCTTCTTTAATCCAGACTATGTTTATTATTGTCTTTCTTTTATCATCCAAAGTGATATAACACACGTGGTTAATAATGATATTTGATTTTATAAGGAAAAAAAAGAAAATATTTTATTATGCACAATATTTAAAAAAAAACCAACCCTGCCCAGTGTATTTAATACAAAAATTAAAGCTTCTTTTAAAAAGTATAAACATGACAACCTAACATCTTGAATGAATCAAGAATATGTCATGTAAAACTAAGAAAAACAATGTATGTATAATATGTGTGAAAAGTTGGTTGTTCTTTCTTCTCCAATGTAGTCATCTGCTGGCTATGTTTTATTTAGATATATCCTGAAATTTGAAAGACAGATTCTACTGTTTATACTACATCTGAGTTGTAATGAGTTTCATGAATATATGGTCCTAACTCAAATCAGAGTGTTATCTAATACATGGATAAAGTATGAGTGTAGGTAGTCAAAGAGTTTGGTCTTAAGTGTAGGATAAAACTCAACCTGCAATAATAATATATAGGCAACTAATGATCCTGTCAGTCTTGGAATTTGCTAGAGTTAATACAGTGTGACTAATAAGAATAGATCTCACTTTTTCATCTTCTCTGCAAGGACATGTTAACCGTATGTTTCAAGGTTCTTCATTTTGAGACTAAATGGCCATACATGATGAAGACCAAGATTTACAGCAACTGAAGTGAGAACCTAGTTTCCATGTAAAAGAAAAATAACTAGAAAAACAAAACCAAACAAGTGGAATCTCTGTGAGGTACTCAATTTAATATATTAAAAATCCTTTGGTATAGACTGCACACAGTCCAACCTTCCAGAGAGTTTCCTGGGATCACAGAATTTATGATTAGTGCCCAAGATCACATCTGGAAAAATAACAATTTTATCTTGCAGACATAAAACTAGGCTCTGCTATTTACTTTAACACTGAGTAACACCTTATTCAAGTTTATTTTCCTGATTTCAAAGGACTGAATAATAACTTTCCAAACTAGAGTCAATCTGCACAATAATGTTAGTCAACTAATATTTGCATTACAATCAAGGTTAAGACAATTGTAAGGGTCAATTATATAGTAAGAAGAAACTAACCATGTCTTAAATGTGCCTACTTTTATCCTTTGAGGCTATATTTTTTAATTGTGTACAAAGAGTCCAGACAAGTAGAGAGTATTTTTACGTAAGAATCTCATCCTGATTGCCACACAATTCTTAAAAGTAAGCTAAGGAGATGTTATCTAGATAATGTAATTAAAGGGCCTGAAATGAACACTGAAAAGAAATAGCTATTACTAGCTCACTGTCAAATGAAAGAATCATTCCAATGACATTTCACAAAGATTTTCTTCCATATTATATTCCTACACAATAAAGAATAATAAGAATAAAAAAGCACTATATAATATGGAATTCATACATATCTAGATAAAATAGAAAAATGATGGGAAAATATAAATATGTTCTAATAAGATTTATTCTCGAGAAACACTAATTCAGAAATATGGATTGGAGACTATCTAGAAAGAATGGAGTCTAGGGACTACATGGATGAAACATTGGAATGAGCCAATACCTTACTGTTGAAAAAAGTCAAATATCATAACAATGAGTATAAAATGAGCTGTTGTCTGTGAGACATATGATGTAAATCATTATATTCTATATAGAACTGACAAGACCTTAGAAAAGTTTATTATGGGAAGCTGTGTTCCAGGAAAAATATGGGCCAACAAAAAATTTAGTATATCAGTATTGTAGTATATGTATATTGTGTATATATGTACTGGGTACAGATGGAAACTGTTTGCAAGTGGGCAGCGTGGGGAGATGTAGGGGAAGACCAAGTAGGAAAACACAGGCCAGATCAAATGGTACTAGATGACAATTTATGAGAAAATATGGAGAGCTCAGTGTTGCCTGAAAAAAGTGTTCAACTTTTCAAATGTGCACATGTATTTTAGGATGAGCTGAACAGCTCTCTCAGTTCCACTGACTGTACTGCTTAGACAAATTATAATGTGTATGAAGACATCTAACTGATAGGCAGATGCTGCAGACAACCTGAATGTCTTAATCTGGGTCTGAATTGCTCCCTGGATATTGCTGACTATTTACACTGGAGTGCATAAATACAAAACATAACATAGTATTATCCATGATTGTTTATACAGACCAACTGTTTACAACAACAAATTAAAAAAGCACAACACCCAAAAATGTGCATAAACTACTACTGTTGTTAAAGCTTCAACTACACTTAAAGTGCTAATCTAAAATTTCTTTGTATTGTCAAATGAACTATAAACTAATACCTCTTTCCATTGAGAAAATAATCAAATATGTTTTGGAAAACACATATTCTTCACAACATTTAAAAATATCTCAAAGCCTGAAAACATAAAAATGCATGGATAGTGAATTTGTATTTCAAGTGGCCATTATTTCTTTATTATTTTCATAATCATAAAAGAAACTGTACGAGTGATATTTGAAAATGATTTGCCAAGAACATAACAATACAATTGAACTTCCACAAGGTATCACTATTTGCATATGATAATATTAACAGAACTTTGGAAGATGCTCAGATGAAGTCTACAAATTAATGTGATGATAATCAATATGTGTTTTCAGGTAACTTTCCATTTCACATGCTACTTATCATCAGCAAAATGTTTTTTAGATAACTCTCTGTTGAGACATTCTACAAAACAATTCAAGATTGGTACTGCATTTTTCACCTAGAAACATGTGAATCAACTGAGGCATGTTCTTAAAAGATAACAATCTTTGTAGCCTTGAAAGTGTTTTCTAGGTATTAGCAGTTATTTCTCTGTATTAGGCAAGATTCTTTTTTGTGATTCCTGTTTAAGAAAAACAAAGACAGTGAGTGTTACAGAACTTTGATCACTGGCTATTGCTTCTACTTTTTCCTCAGTAGCTAAAATATTTTATATTCTGTGTTAAAATTAGAAAACTTTTATGTTCAACGTGTCAGAGATATAAAACATCAGTGAAAAGGTATTTGAAAAATGTTTTTGTTTAAAGATATGCTTTGGGAAAATAGAAGAAATTTAATTTGTTTTATCTCTATACAATATTTCTCAGATACCTGATTTCAGTTTGTGGTTTCAGGTAATAAAATTAGGCCCAAACTGCAATGTTTTCTAAAAAGTATAAAAATAGTTTAAAATTGAATTGAAAGAAATGTTGGAACATTTTGTAAATTTCCATGGAGATAGAAAATTAGAAATTTGTGTCAGCATGTGCTACTGAAAACATTCATGTTTTAAGTATGTTGATTTAATTCTAACTGTAATTCAAGAGAGAGTAATATCATTACTCTAACCATTCTGTTCATTTCAATTTTTGCAAGTAAAATTTAGGCATAGAATTTAACTATATACTCTTCCTTATTTTTTAACAAAAGTAGAGTTTTAACAGCAGGTGAGCGTGCATCTGTAACAAGCATGATGGATAACAATTGTGTGAAGTTCTACTCAACAATATTATTAGTAGTGATGACATGGTAAAGAAATCATAATAGCACTAATTATATTTAGCTCACCAAATGTACACTCAGATCCTTTGAGAGGTAATCCAGGAATTAATAATCTCATTATTATCTGATGCTTTCACATGAGCCTTGGCCTCCATAGTTGGAAAAGCTTAATTTTCCTCTTCTTTTATTGATACGGCTTTCTAGTCATTATGCAGCTTTCTAGTCATTGTGCACACACACACCCCCCTCCCCAGAAGCATACTGGTGCAATATTCACTTGACACTGGGATGAAAAATATGTCAGCTAGACAGAGGGTAAAGAATAAGAAATTTAGTTACCTGCTTACATTAAACCTTCATAAGCTGATGACTGTGTGAGATGTCTGTTAGTCATGTGATGTACTTATGATGGCAGAGAAAAGTTAAATAGTTCCTAGCATTTTGCCCATTTTTATATTTTTTAAAGTCAGAAACATAAAAAGTATGCAATCTTTTTACTACTGCATAGAAGATTTTAGCTCCATGTCTTAGTATCTTTTCTTCTGGCATCCCATGTAATTCAGTTCATTTGACTACAGTTTGAAGTCAATGAGTGAGTCACTTTTCACATTTACAAAAACTGACTAAGCAGGATATTTCTGTTTTTTAAGAGACTTGTTAAAAAATTAAAATGTGCTAGCCCTTAAACTTTTCCACAAAGAGTTCTAATATTTATTCTCCTGCTTTCTATTTCAGATTACGTAATGAAGTCACATACTCTGAGTTTTATCTTTTGGACTTGTGTTTGTTTCAGGAATCTGAGACTTTCCTTTTCACTTTTGAAAGGTTATAAAAGACCTGAAACTAAAGGAGTTCTTGTGTTTAATTTGATTAACCAGACAGAATAATGGCATACCCTCAAGTATTTCGATATGTATGAATGACTACATTTTCATAAAAAGGACCTTTGCTTTTACAGCCATTCCTCAAGCACAGATTATAGCATAGTAATAACATTGTAGCAAGGACAATCTAAGGTTAGAAGAAAAATATATTAAAAGGAAGACATGTTATCTCTTTTTGGTCAGTTGAAAAAAAAATATTTAAACAAACAAACATTTAACTGTCTGTATATAAAGCAAATGAAATCTTTCAGGCTGAAGTATTTTTATAGAACAAATAATATTACTAATATTAAAAGCCAATATTTGTCAATGTTTTTTTATGGCACAATTGTTTTGTTGTTTTATTTGTTTTCATCCTCTATGATAGAGATAATTATCTTTTGCAAAGTAAAAGAGGCATGCATTAATCAGTAGTCTACTGGCTATAGGCAGTCAAGATGGCTCTTTTCTGAAAATATTTATTGGGTGGACAGAAACAGTATATTTTCCAAGGAGATAATAAAATACTGCAATATTTCAAACAAAAAATATTTCATAGGACATTTTGAGAAAATTAAATGCCCTTCTATGATCATTCTGAATGCTAAAAATAAATTGGGAAAAAAAGAAGAATTATCATGTGGACAGATTGTCCTAGATGAAAGTGCACAAATATAATGTAGTTACATACAGAGTCTGGTTTTTTTAAGTATCTAAGCTGATCTCAATAATTAACAAAGATTACAGAAGTTGTATAACTAAGACAGTCAGTTAACTTCACTGTATAGCTTACAGTTCAATATTAAAAATGTGAATATATATTTATGGAACGGCATAGCCCTGACATCCTTGTAGGAATTAGACTTCTGGCATTTCAGAAAAACTAGTATGGGCCTTTATGGACTATATAAAAGTATTTGATGCTGCATGTGCAGATTCCATCTCCTCACCTCTTCTGTTTGTGAATGGTATGACCATAATCCTCTATTTTGTTTATTATTATTTTTAATCTCAATATTTCATCAAAGATAATTTATGAAAAAAATAAATGGGTCACAGCAGTTTCATCTGACATGCATCAGACATGCATCTGACATGTCCCCATTTATGCATGCAAATATACTTGCAGTTAAAAATTAGCTGGATAACTTGGAAAAAATAGATATTAAAAATAGAAATAAAGTACAGCTAGCATAAAAAAGACATAACTCATCTAGAGAACAAGGATATTGAGAATTAGTTTAGCAACAGAGACTTTTTCGTATGCTGAGTAAGAATGGGTTACCAGGCCACACATATTTGAGTGTATTTTTAAAGACAGAGAGGAGATATTCACCCACACACAGACTGAGGATGAGGACATGATGATAGATTTAAAAGAAAGATTGGAAGGAAGAGGCTGGTAAGAAGAAAGAAAAAATCTTTTCCAGGGGTGACAGAGGGAGGGAAGTTATTTAAAATCTGATTAGTAAAGCAACTAAAAACAGACAGGAAGGAGCAAGAAAATCTGGAATAAATCTGTATAAAGTCAAAAAAATAAGCAACTGCTCTTGCAAGATACCAAACATTATTCAGGATGAATTTCTTCATTCAAGTGTGTGTAAGCACATGGTATGATACTTACTCTGTCATGCATGTGAGATTGATATGTTCCAGAAAACAGTTCTCTAAAGGGGTAAAAACAGTATGACAATATGATATATTGTTAAGTATCTTTAACTTATGTGAATCAGGTGTTTATTAGCACGTAGATACCTTCATTGTACTTTACAATCATTATATTGCAACATGTGTGGCTATTTTTTTCCTGAAATAGAAACATAAACCATTGCTTCTCATTTATTTAATGGAAAACCATTGTCAATGTTACTAAGATTTTCTTCCAAATATTTTGTGAAACACAGTGTGGAAAGCTTAATTGCAAGAAAACAAATCAGTGTCTTAGGGGTGAAAACAGAAAATGTTTCACTGCAATACTTTCACTGGCTTCCTGATTTTTTAGCAGGTGTGAAAACATTGGCACACTTTCAGTTATTGACCTACCAAACTGCATTATACACTGCTGTGTTTCTTTACTTTGCTTCCTGGGATGTAATAAATGTAGTGCTGATATCAGATAAAATGTAGCAGTATTATTTTAGTTTAGCTTGTAAAAACTATGCTATCAGTTTCAGCCTTTTCTCTTAGCCAATCTTCTCTATATACCATTTCTGTATAATTGAAAACTATCACTGCAAAATACTTCCTCTGTGAGAAAACAGAAGTTTCCTCTGTGTTGATAGTATTCCCAATTTACAAACTAAGTTTGTGTTCTGAGTTTTCTGGCCTGAAACGCTGTTGAGATTTCTGATAGTTTGGGAAAACATCTCTCTCCTGTAAGTATTTATAGGGCCATCTCTTTTTCTCTTTTCTGCCTTCATACACAATCATGTTAACTTGATTTTTAATGGGAGTCATGATCTAAATATTAAAACTGATCTGTGCAAAGAACTGCATATTTTTAATCTGGTTTGGGTTTTTCCGGCTTTTACATTAGATTTTTGTACTGGTTTTCAAGAAAAATCTCAAACTCCAGTAAGCCATATAAACCTTTCTATAAACTCATGGAAATCCACTTAAAACACAGATAAGGATTTTTTCTGTTTCTTTGATTTTGCCATTACTATTCTGGAACTTGATGGTGAGAAACAGTTTTCAAATTTTGTACTTATATTTATTAATAAGCAGGTTATATTTGATTGCACTGTTCTTCAGGTTAAAATTAAAATTTTCTTTCAGTTTAAAAGAAAGTTTTCCTTCTTGCATAAGGTGCTATAGATTACATTTGTATCTTAGTCCCAGTTTTGGAAATCTAAGAAAATAATATTTTGAATACTGCCCCAAAGGCATGACCCTATATCTGTCCTATTTCTATTCTTTTATCACATTCTTCAAGATCATAAACTAACATATATTAATGGTAATTCTTGACATTGTATCATCAATCTACAGATCAGAACATTCAAAAAATTTCTTTAAGACAATGTCTTCTGGGTACAGATGCTTCACATTTTAAAGTCCTTTCACATACAGACGTTTAAGACCTGTCACATCCAAGTCTGTGGGCTTAGCTGTTCTTAGTATATCAAACTTTGCCTTTCTCTTGATTCCAAAACTTTAATTCCAGACCTGCTTTTCTTCCATTTAATTTAAATTGAATCAAGCTTCAACACACAGCCCAAGATTGGGTTTTGTGGCCCTTCTATAATGTCCTCATTAGAAAAATAAAACCCCAAGCATGTCTAAATAACATCACCTCTTAACGGTTCAATAACTATTTGATGAAGAATTTTTTTTTAATGACATCCATGTCCTTCCATTTTTATTATTTTTGCTTTCCAATTAACATCCTGAAAATTAAATTATTTCATAAAAGAATCTATATTTGTGGTGTTATTTATCCCCATCACACTATGTCACATCCAAATACACAACAGGATCCACCAAAAAAAAAAGTAAAAATCTAAGCCTCATTAGACTATTTTATCATCCTTCCTTAATATGATTTGATGAGAATGTGTTCTGTTGCCTGAAAGTTAGAAGGTTTTACTCCTTTATAATCTCTCACATCATTAATGCCCAACACTGTCTTGTCATCTTATATTGCTAACTTAATTATTGCATATTCTTCAACTGTATTCTAGACAAGACAATTATTTCATAGTATTTCTGGTATGTAGTAAGTGTCTAGTTTCAGTAATTTAGCTCATTTTGATGTCAAAGAAAATTTCTTCTTGTTGAGTTTGCCCACTCAGTCTTTTTTTATTTAATATATGTCTAACCAAGACTAAATGACATCTGACCAACTATTAAACTTTCACATTCTGTGATAAAGATTAATATTAATATGGAAAACAAAGATAATGTCAATCTATTTTTAATTAATTCTGCTATTAATATTCCTTTCTCCATTCTCATATTATCATTTATCTGATTTTATTCTTCTTTGTCCCAAGAGACATAAAGTTTGTACAAGTCTCTCCTTGATTTCTCAGTTTGTATGAGTCACTCCAGCATCAATACAGAAAGATATTTCTTTGTTTGCTCATATAGGATCTGTCATTCCAAATAATTTTTAGTAGATTGTACTGGGTCTGGCTGAGCTAGAATTGGTTTTCCCCTATAGCAGCCCTCATGGTGCTGTGTTTTATGTTGGGAGCTGGCAGGGTGTTTGATAGCACACTGGTGTTGTGGCTACTGCTGAGTAGTGCTTACACAGCACCAAGGCTCTTTCCGACATTTCCCCTCCCCCAGTAGGACGGGGTGGGCAAGATCTTGGGAGGGGACACAACCAGGACAGCTGACCCGAACTGACCAAAGGGATATTCCATACCATATGATGTCTGCTCGAGTATAAAGCGGGGAAAAAGGAGGAAGGGGATGTGGTCACCCTTGGTCCTCCGAGGCAACCACTAGGCGTATTGGAGCCCTGCTTCCTGAGAAGGCCTGACATCGCCTGTTCGTGGGAAGTAGAGAATAAATCTGTTCTCTTTTTTTGCTTCCACGCGCGGAACTTTGCTTCACTTTGCTTATATTAAAACTGCTTTTGTTTTACCCACAAGGGTTGTTTTTTTTTCCTATCTTATTTTCTTTCCCCTCTTTGCCCTGTTGAGAATTGAAAGGGGAAGGGGGGGGGGGGGGGGAGGGGGGGAGGGGGAAGTGATAGAGCGACTTGGTGTGTACCTGGCATTTAGCCAAGGTCAAACCACCACATAGATATATCCCAGTGATCAAATATTCAAAGTCTATAAGACTGTAAGTCTCTCACTATGTTTAGAGATTTTAGAAACTTCCTTTACTGGAATTATCATGAGACAGGATATAAAGCCTTATAATAAGGAGCTATAACAGTACAGTTGTAAGGTCAAGAAGAGTCAGAGAAATATGCCTTTCTGAGAACAGAAGGTCTCAAAAGATCCCTAAAACAAGAACCAGTATACCTAAACAGCTCTTGACAGTTGTGTCTAACCTGATCTCAAAAACATACATTGAAGCATAAATTTCAGTGTCCCTCCTGAACTACTTAAGAACTATTTTTCTGATCCCTTGTAGACAGTTGTTGCCTATGCTCACAAGGGATCAAAAAAGAAAAAAGAAAAAATAAGGTATATGAATTAAAATGTTATCTCTTTAAATGAAAATGCCTTCCTTCTATAGATAATATATAAATTTATTTCAATTTTTCTTTATGCTTTTTTGACAGATATGCTCTATGTATTATGCTTTGCAAATTTTCTACAATATTTTTGAAGTGTTTTCCCAAAAACACATCAGAAGAGAATACAATAAAATAACTCATTTCCTCCTATGACTTTTACACAAATGATTAGCAATATGCCACAAATGGTATTTTACGTATTTATTTATTGCAACAGTATCGTGTGGTGGAGCCATATTCTATTTTTAACTTGTTGAAAGCCCAGCTCCTCTATTTTGAAATACATCTGCTTAGACAGATCAATTTTACTTTGATATACCTTGCCTTAGCACAGTAATTCACATATAGTTTTAATGAAGTGATCTGTATCTCTTGCCTTTTGACCATATTTTATGATGCTTGCAGCTTCTCATAGATTGGTATTATCTATAAATGTGTTCTTTCTAACAACAGGAAAGCTGTTTGTGAAAAATACTGAGTAGAATTAAGTCCAAATTAAACTTTTTTTGTATCCAGCTTGAAAAACTTGAAAAACATTATAATTAGACTTGCAGTAGAGGTCTTGTTGGGGTTGTTTTATTGTTGGTTTGGGGGGGGGTTAATTCATTTCTTCAGGTATTTTAGGATTTCTTAAAACCCCTGATTCCCTACTTTATTCATAAGGTTCCCATGTAGAACATGTTGAAAACCTGATCTCAAGTTATATAAATTCTACTGCTAAAGTTGCTTACTTTCTCCCTAAAAGAGGAAAATATGTTTGATTTCATATGGTTTCTTCTGAGATTTATTTTAATATAATTGATTATTATTAGATTTGTCAATAACTTGTTCTACTAATATTCTAAGAAAAATTGAAGGGTTAGTCCATAATTTCCTGGACATTTTTCTTTCCTCCTTTTATCACGCTATAAGGGATTTTCAGATAGGTAGCAATAAAGCTGAAGTGAAGATTTAGTCTTTACAAAAAGACTAAAATCAGATGTATTGCCTTAAGCACAATTATTTAAGTGAAGAAATCTTAAGGGAAAAGTTTACTTTGCTTGCAGAATTATATTTAATTGTACATATGACAGGGACAAGGACCCAAGATTAAAAAGTTTATGATTCAGTACAGGAGAAATATTGTGACCTTTTGACTCAGCACAACTCAGGACAAATAAGGTTACCCATTAGCTTTTATGCTTTGTGACCAAAGAACAGTGACAGTGAAAGTCTTCATGAACTACAGTGGATGAACATAATCAGCTATTGACCAGTTTTTAAAACTCAATATTGAGATTTTGGTTAGGATTTATATGACATGCATTAATCATGAAAAATAGTGACAAAAATGTTCTGTCTCTACATTATTAAAATTCTTTAAAATTTACATTTTGAAAATTGAAATACGTTTAGTTTTGGAAAGTTCAGGTTCTTTAGGAACCTTTGCAGTTTCTAATGTTAAGTTCCAGCACATGAGTTCGAAGAGGTAACTAGAGAAGGCTAAGCATTAAGATTTTGTAACTTATTCTATAGTCTACAGAAGAAAAACACTTGCAGAATCATATATGTGAGATGTAAAACTTTTAAAAGAAATGTATATTAACCACACTTTGTAAGAACTAAGTAAGTATCAGAGATTAAAAGAGCATTGAAAATTATGTGTGCAAGACAGTTAATTGGGAAGGATAGAATTAGGAACAAAGCGAGATGTGTGCTATGCCATTCAAGACACTGAAGAAAGAAAATGAGTGAGGAAAGTTTCAGCAACAGGAAAGGCTCAAAGAAATAAATAGTTTGCCTGGATTTTTACATACATAAACTCATTTCAGTGTGTCTCTGTTCTTAATTTCCTGACAGTAGAACATAAGAAAGGAGGTTAAATGAGACTCTGCAGTAGAAGACTGTAGATGTTCAGATATAAAAAGGATGTATAAAGACAACAGATTCAGCCCTAGTATCTCAGTTGTATAAAGAGAAAATGGGAAGCAACTTGGCTTTGCTTGGAAGTGGAAGTATTTGAAGTCATAGAAAGCTTAATGGGATAGAAAATAAACCAGGTATCATATTATGTTTAAAAGGAACATAAGTTATTCTCAAAAGAACAGCAGTGCTTACTTAATGACAGTTCCATTGGTCTTAATTCAATTACAGACTGTATTACTCACTTTTAAAGGACAGCATGAGAATACAGATTTTACAACAGTAATTTAATTTACCAAATTATGCCAATTCCTTAAGTGGGATACATAAAGATGAACTATTCAGCTTCTTGGCTCTATTTGCAGCATGGAGACATTAAAGAAGACTTGGTACTCTGTTACCTCTGAGTTGTGTAATGAAACAACAACCAGAACAAAATATACATCAATATCATATACCTGAATTTCTTAGGGAAAGTTTTTACATTTATTGTCATCTTACTTTCCATGCTCTAAGAATGTATTTTCTTCTTTAATGGAAACATTAAAACTGTAATTGTGATGAATTAATTAAACACAATACAAAACTTATGTCAGAGTAGAAAAAATAATGTTTTAAAATTAGAACTAAATTGCTTATACACTAACTCAAAATTTTTGGCAGTTTCTCTTGAACATAGTTACTTAACTAGGAAAAAAAATAGCTTTGCCTGGAGAAAAATATTAGTACTTGCTGTATTTTCAGCAAATTGCAGATATTTTTTGTCACAGAAGGGTTCATTTGGCATTGCTGATTAATACGTTTCATTTTTTTCAATAGATCATTTAGAAAGTGTTGTATATTGAGACATAGTTATGTTTGGAGATGTGACTATCCCTAAGCAGGAAAATATTCTGTTGAATAGTTTTATTCATATGAAGTCAGCCTCAGGTCAGGACATAAGAAGGGGACTGTAGCAAATATTATACTTATTACTGCCAGTAGTATTATCTAGTCAAAAATCTGCAAGAAGCTGTTATGCTAGATGCTGCATGAGCACAGAAATAAAATATAGACCTTTTTAAAGAGTACTTTAATAATAATAATAAACTAACCATATAAACTTCTTAAGTAACACCTTTCTTTTGTGTTGGAGACAGTATGAAAAATTTTATTCTACTCAGTACAGTCTCAGAAATAGAAAACAAAATAATTATCTACTCACTTAAGGAAGAACTGCAGCCAAAGGGCTAGTTTTAGCTCTCATTCCAAATGTAAGTCTGACTTCTATGGGCCAGGCCTAGTTCTCATGCATGACTGATTTCTCTGTTACATTCCTGGTCAGAAAAAAAAATTTCCACTTTGAACTGAAGAAAGAAAGAATTATGATGCAAAAGTGGCACTCCAGAGAAAAATCCAGAGAAAAAGACATTTTGTACTCACAAACATTTTCTTTAGGGGAGAGGATAATATATGTAAACTTAATCTCCTGAATGTATTTGGGAAAAGTAATTGGCGTAACACTTAAGAATATATGCAAAGAGAGATATATCAGTACCCCAGTGGTATTAAGTACAAGTGAATTTTAAGAGCTTTCAAATCTTTGCACAAAGGCTTTAATTTTCACATTGTTTCCAGGAATTTAGTTCAGTGCAATTTTAAGACTTTATAACTTCTCTAGATAGATAAAAATTACACTGAAATAAGGTAAGAAGATCTGTATCCACAATGCCCAGTTCTTTAGTCTAAAATAATGGGAAAACAACTTCTGTTTGGTTTTGTTGGGGTTTTTTTGTGTTTTTTTTTTTTTTTTTCTCCCAGTTGTTATACTGAGAAGCAAGGTTTATGCTAAAAATATTTTTGATTTTTTTTTCCATTTACATTCCAAAATTTCCATCTGCCTCACACAAACTATATGCTACCTTGGTGTTTTGGGCTCAGAGTAACTGAATACCACATCTCATTTAAATACTGAGGTCAGGTAGGGACAGTCACATATCATTTATACAGTACCAGATATGACATATGTAATTATTTGCTCCTATATTGTTCCTTATTGTCTTTTATTTTTGTTTAGTTTAAACGTGGACAAAGAATTCAAGAGAAATCCTGCAATACAGTATCTCAGTAGGTTTCCATCTAATGTCACATTAAAAACCAGAATTTTTTTACAAGTGTCAAAAGGCAAAACTGCGACCTCTGACAGAAGTCAGATGGAAACAATCCTATGACCAGTTCCTGACAGAGACCCTGACTTTAGTTGAAATGCACCATGTACAAGAGTATATAGAGGACTGTGGGACAAATGATGCCTTGCAAAAATAGAGGATTAACAGGTGAGGTGTCTTAAGTACTCATAACTCTGATTCAGAAGAAATTTAAATCAGTCTGAACACTCAGCTTGTCTTCCATCCCCAGAAAAGGAAAAACTTGATCTGTTGCATAGTAGAGACCCTTGTACTATCATTAAATTTACCTTAACCATATGTTATAAGATCTGAGTTTCATGAATAAGTTTGTATCACAGAAATATTTCTATTCACAGAGCTGGTTAATGCCAACGTATTCAGATGTGAATCTCTCTCCAATAATAGCAGGCAAACAAACCCCTTAATTTCATGGAGACAGGCAAATCCTAAAGTACAGGGCAACGATTCTCTTGAAGAATAGTACATTTTTCTACAACAGAGTGATGGTTGATCTGTTACAGCAGTTTGATTTGATACTAATTTTCTGAGAGTGAACTTCTAAATGACAATGGACGTTTGCATCAGAACACACATGTGAGTTCTTCTTTGTTTTACCCTTTCCTTTCCTTCTGGTAATCGATTTACAATATGTTGAGAAACAGAGATCCTTATAACACACACATTGTTCATCCATAGACATTCTTCATCCAGTCATGCTTGTTCTGAGATCCCAAGATGAAACTATTCTAAGTGACCTCCCTCCTGAAACCCCTGTGCAATCTTGTCATATTGTTCTTTGTTGTTTACTCCATTCTCTTCCTGAAGCTGCTGAAGATGGCAGGGAGGTTTCAGCTGTGGCTTTTGTAGCTGCTGCCAAAACTGCTCAGTAGTGCAGCAACTGAGTTACAAAACTGCAGATGTCTGGTGTCAGTATATTCTATGCATTTATGCAAGCCGCTGCATATTCCAGAGATATAGCTCATAAATGCAGAACATTGTTTTATCGAGAATTTCAAAATAACAGTTTTGAAACAGACTTATCCATCACAGAGTCTCTCATGGAAGAACTATAGATTAATTTTCAAAGACAATCAAAGTCTCTTCAGGGAAAATAAAAGCTTCTAAAGGTATGTTATCAGCAGAAGGAGTACTAAAGAAAACATTGGTCCATGTCTTGACGAGGTCTGTCACCTCACAAATAGGGTTGAAGATAAAGCAGAGACATTTAATGCCCTTCTTTGCCTCTGTCTTTAAAACCAGTGATGGGCTCTGGGCCCCCCAGAGTCCTGGATTGGAGGACTGTGACTAGGAGAGTGATACACTCCCAGTTGACTTTGAACTACAGGACTTGCTGCTGCAACTGAATGCACATAACTCTATGGAGCCCAATGGAATTCATTCAGGGGAACTAAAAAAGTTGGATGATATTATTGCAAGACATGCCTCATTTATCAATGGTCTGAGAATTTGGAGAGGTCCCAGTTGACTGGAAGCTAGCAAATATGATTCCAATTTTTAAGAAGGGCAAGAAGGAAGATCCTGGTAATTATAGGCCTGCCAGTTTCACTTCAGTGCCTGGTAAAATTATGGACAAGATTATTCTGGGAGTTACTGAAAAAAACTTGAAAGACAATGCAGTCATCAGTCAAAATTAACAGAGGTTCATGAAGGGAAAGTTATGCCTTACTAACTTATATTCTTTTATGACAAGGTTACCCATATAACAGATGAAGGGAAGGCAGTGGATTGGGAGGGCCAGGGTTTGAGAGATTTTAGCAAAGCTTTTAATACTGTCTCTAGAGTATCCTTCTGGATAAAACATCCAGCATAGAGCTAGACATATAAAAAATATGATGGGTGGATAATTGGTCGAAGGGTTGGGCTCAAAGAGTTGTAGCAAATGGGATAACACCTGGCTAGTGAGCAGTCACTACTGGTGTTCCCCAGGGGTCAGTTTTAGGGCCATTTATCTTCAATGTTTTTATCAATGACCTGGACACAGGAGCTGACTGCACACAAGTTTGCTGATGATACTAAATTAGGAGGACCTGTTGATTCCCTTGAGGGTAGAGAGGTCTTACAGAGAGATCTTGATAGATTAGAGGCTGAACAATCACCAACTGTATGAAATTTAACAAGGAGAAATGCTGGATTCTGCACTTGCGTTGGGGTAATCCTGGATGTTCTTCTAGACTGGGGGACAAGAGACTGGAGTGCATCCCTGCAGAAAGAGATCTGGAAGTTCTGGTTGATGGTAAACTCAAGATGAGTCAACAATGTGCCCTGGCAGCCAAAGGCCTGGCAGTCAATGATATCCTTGGGTGCATTAAGCACAATATAGTTAACCTGTCAAAAGAAATGTTTGTCCCACTATACTCAGCATTGTTGCAGCCTCATCTTGAATATTGTGTACAGTTTGTGGCTCCACAATATAAGAAGGATATAAAAATAATAGAATGTGTCCAAAGGAGGACAGCAAACATGGTAAAAGGAGTAGAGGGCATGATTTATGAGGAGTGGCTGAGGATGCTAGGTTTGTTCAGCTTAGAGAAGAGGAAACTGAGGGGAGACACTGCTGTCTACAACTTCTTCATGAGGGGAAGTGGAGAGGGATGAGGTGATCCAGTGAGAGGATGTGAGCAAATGGGTAAGGTTAAGGGACCACCACTGAGTCAAGCACTGGGACAAGCTTCCAAGGGAGTGGTCATGGCCCCAAGCCTGTTGGTGTTCAAGAAACATCTAAGCAATGCTCTCAGATAGATGGTTTGACTTTTAGGTTTCCCTGTGTGGAGTCAGGAGTTAATGATTCTCGTGGATCCCTTCCAACTCAGGATATTCTATGAAAAAAAGAAAAGTTAATCTGAACTTCTTATTTTCTGTAGAAGCACTAAGAGTTGGATTTATCTGCATATATTGGGCACACAGAAGCTTGATCTAGACACTCTAGATTTTGTTTATAGTCAGTATACATACCTCTAGAAATGATTCACTTCATGTTGATACAGGTGTCTAAGGTTGGATACATAACATTTCTCTAGATCTGCTGACTTGTCTCTATTGTCTATAAAGGATTCCCAGGAAGCTCAGACTTAGACATCAGACTGTTAAACAATCTAGAGAGAGTAGTCCTTTCTCTACTACCCTATGAATGATCCAAACACTCAAATGTCCACTGAAATTAGTTTTGTGAGCAGGGATTTTCTAATGTAATTGAGCTGTAGACATCTGCTCAGCATTCTGATCATGAGTATGATAAATAATGGAATTCAGATCATCAGGAAACTGATGTAGACTTTACAAATATGTCAGGTACCTCTAGGTTGTTGTAGATTAGAGGCACACATTTTACACAGAAACACCAAAACCAGAAATTACTAACTAAATGTTTTCCAAAATTCTACTTATAAGTGTTTATATATATTTCAGAAAAAAAAATAGTGCCATGGCACTCATTATCTTTGTATTTTTGAACATTTTCTTTTGGTAATCTGATGTTCATAACTGGGGATTAATATAACTTTTTTGCCATTCTTGACCCAGCTCCATTTTACCAGTTCTCTAAAGAAGTTCATAAATAGAGTCAGTAGTGTTCAGATTGTACATTCAGATTTTCTACTGTTGAATGTTGAAAATTACTTCTCCCTTCTCTCTAAAAGAAACATACGTATTAAATATGCATTTAGACAAGTTGTACCAGTTGACAGATATTGGGAACCAACAAAATTCTATTGCGACACAAGAGTCACAGTGAGATCATTTTAAGTTCTATTAGTGTCATTATCAAAAATACATCTAAAATATTTCCTCATGAGACATAACATCTGAATTTTAATGAGCTATAACACATCCTATATCCAGTTTGAAAACTGTTGCCTTTTTTCAAGAAAGAGTCACCATAGACACCAGCAATAAAACAGATTTTTCTGAAGAACGTGCTTAAAAAAGATGCGTATGTAGTGTTTGTAGTTTTGAAGATACATCAGGGATTGTTTTTCCTGACACCTTTTTCAGAGTTTCACAAAGGACTCAGAAGACTGTCTCAGCCCTGAAGATGTCATCTACTCTGGCTCATTAGGAAAGCATGTCCTTGCTGAATATTAAAAGTTGGAAGACAAGTGATGCATCTACTTCCAAAGTCACTGAAATGTAAAATTTTAGATGCTGGATTCTACACGGTGACTTTCTCAGTCAAATGATTTCAGTCCTGAATTCGACATACTTTGAAGTTTGGAGCCTGACCCTCAAGTTTCAGCGGTTTATTGAAAAGTGAGTATCAGACTTCTATATAACACAAACAAAGCACAAAACTTATAATATCCATAGATTTTAAAGAGCTAGTTAAACCCTGCAAACAAAAGCATCTTTTAAATTTGGGAATAAGAATTCTGATATTTCCTACCAATTGTTTTTCCCTGTGATCAAAAATTAACAGATAATTTCACATACCTTTTCAAATTGTACATCTAAAGGCAGGCTTTTAAAAATGCTTATTTATATTTAGTCATATCTATATTTTGTCATCTTCCAAAATCAAGTCACATCTAATCTGAGAAAAACAAATGAACAAATGAAAAAAAAAACCCAAAGCCCTTCCTGAAAAAAAAGGAAAAAATAGCAAGTATCTAGTAAAGAACCTTGTAAAGAAAAACTATTATTTATTATAGTATATTTAGTATATATAGTATATATAGTATATTTATTTATATAGTATATATAGTATATCGTATATATAGTATATATAGTATATAGTATATTTATTTATAGTATAGCCAAGATCGTCGCAGGTGTCAGTTTTGTCATTTTATTCACTGCAAATCTCCACATCATGAGTTATTTTTAATTCTAATTTTTATACTCCTTACATGAAAATTGAAAATCCTCAGTAAAAAGACTGCAAAGTTCCAGATTTTTGCTTGCCTTAAGGGCACAACAGTTCCCTTTCTGTTTACTGTTTACACCTGTTATTTCAGCTCTGGATGTAATTTGAACTAGCATGATGTTGAAATGTGAACAACTTCCATCGATTTTTGGAGGTAACAGATGCAGTCCTCTCATCAAATGGCAGTTATTGCTTTTGCTTACTTTGTGTTTCATAAGCAAGCTCTATCTCTCTGCTATTTACAGACTAACCCAATGTTGCAGCCACATCACCTATGCAGGTTGAATGTTTCTGCTTACAGTTTAAATTCTTTTTCACTGTAAATACTAAAGGAAACAGATGTCAATTGTTAAATTCTATTTTATGCCCAAAAGAATCCTCTCTTGAATCATTCCTTTTAAAGCAGTATTGAAGTTTCTACAAATATTTATATCAAGTCTTTTAACCCTTTGTAGCACTTCATGGTTTAATAAGTCATAACCAATATATGTGGCAGGTATAAGAACACAGAAATATTTTCTGTGAATCAATTGCTAAAACTTTCATTCTTCTTCATATCCCTAGATAGACAATTCCAATCTGTAGTTCAGAACAAAAGCAGAATTCTGTCTGTTTCCCTTTGAATCTGTCATGACCTAAAGGGTCACCTCATTCAGCCTCTTGAGGAAGGAATAAGTATGTGCAGTGTGGGAAGTTCTCAGAGAGAGAAGCTTCATTTTGGATAAAAATGAAGTCTTTTTTATATCACAGAGACATAAGAGGGCAGAGGACATTGTCACCAAAACGGGATAAAAGAACTTATCGACACCAATGTGACGTAGATAAGCAGACACTCCTTTATTAATGGCCGGGTGCACAGGGGAGTCGTCTCACCAACAACGCACACCTAACTCGTGTAGCATGCTGATTATATAGGATACAGTAATACATATTAATCAAGTTCTCATACATAAACATGTTAATTCCCATACCTCATTTTCTTATTCACACCTCTTTCCAGTCATGCACACTTGAGTACTGAAATGAGTCAGGGGGCTGCTTTTGTGACTACCACGGACTATGGACCTAAAAGAAAAACCCTCCAATGCCCTTGATCCAAGGATTTTTGGCTCACATTGTGATTTTAACATGCTTCCAGGCCCTTTCACAATGTAACTTTTAGAACACTTGGTCTACAGGGCAATAAATTGTCCTTACCGAACAGTCTAACAATGGTACCTCATCACAGAATCACAAAATCACAGAATTGTCTAGGTTGGAAAAGACCGATTCTTTGTATAGAAATCTGGTAAATGACTATCACTAGTCTACGTGACCTTATCCTGGGATTTTAAAAAGGACTTTTTTAGCACCATAACTGATTGTATAGTTACTCTAAATCATTCCTTATTTAAATCCAAATCACCAGAAATCATTAAAATCAGCTCAAATTAATAACAAATCAGTAACAATGAATAAAAACATCACCATTTTGAGCAGACAGTGGATGCTATTAACTTCTATTTTTCACCTGTATCAGCTAAGAGATGATATTTTCTGTTCTTTCAGACCAATTTTATTTTCCCAGACTGTTTCAACTTTTTTAGATGATAAGTTGCTATTACAGTTTTTTGGGTTTGTGCTTCTCGATGGTATCTCAGGATGTCTCACGTTTCTAGGCACCCACTATACTTCAAAGATGCTGGCTGCACTTTTCAAAGATGTTTCTGTTTCCCAGGCCTAGTTCCCAGTCTCACAGCTCACAGGTTAGCAGACAGTTTCTCTGACATTATTTTTGAACAGGTATTTTCTTCTGTTCAGTATTATTTCCCTTCTAACCTTTATGGCTGCTCACATAAGCATCTCCACTCATTAATACAAATCCCCTGGATCTTTCAAGGTATCTTCATGTTAAAACTGACCTTTTCAGCATTGCATGAAGATCAGAAGAGCAAGTGAAAGAGCAAATTAAGTAGCATATCATTATTAATGCTTTCTATCTTAATGAAGACTATGGCTCTACAAAGCTCTGATTGTTTCTGTAATCTTCCAGCTTGATATACATTTTAAATGGTGCACCAGGGGACCATAACAGAACTTTTCTTAAATTGTAGATGCTTCATGTAATTAATAAATCATGCTTCATGTTTAAGATGTCAACACATCTTAAATGAAAATTGATATAAAAACTTTCTTATTTCAAAGATCAGGAGTGAAGGATTTCTAAACATTCAAGGGAGAAAATGAATAATCTAGGTAGATGAACATCAGTTTAAACTGAAGGGCATTTGAATCTATTCTACATTTAAAAATTGAAAAGAATGCAAAATGTCCCAATAACTGTCTGCAAGATAAAAATGTGTGGATAAAAAATAAAAAGTGGAATATTAGAGCAAACATGCTGTTTTGTTATGTTGAAATATTTTCAGATTGTTATGTAAATATAAGTAAAATCTGAATTTGGATACGGTGGGTATTTTATCTGAAAAGAAAACAGATAATTTATTTTTAAGCTTTAATAAAGATGTTCAAGATTTTAACAGTGTTTTAGTAAAATTTAAAACAAATGCACAGAGGTTTCTCTATAACATTCTTCAGTTCTAAAATCAAAATCCAATGTTGTCTCTTTATTCACTATATCATCTCATCATGGAACGCTGTAAGGTTCTTCAGGCAATGCATGCCCTTGGTAAATCCATGTTGGCTATTCCCAAATTACTTCTTTCCTTCATGTGCCTAGACATACTTTCAGGAAAAATTGCTCCAAAATATTCCTAGGATTGAGGGTATGCTGACTGACCTGTAGTTCTCCAGATGCTCCTTTTCGGGTTTTTTTTGAGATGAGGGTGATATTTGTCAGACTATACCTCTGGCTTGACTATTTCCCAAAAGATCTTACTCTATTTATTGAATGTACTTAGACAGTTTATGAAATAAATATAAAGTGCATGTAGCTTAAAATCAGTACTGATCTGGTTAAGGCCTTATTTAAATAAACAGAGATTTGAAGCTATTTCAATCTGTTCTATAACTATGTGCTTAGAGACACCTATCATGGTGATTAAAATCCTTTGAATATGAAAGCAAAAATTACTGTGCTTGATCAGAAATAATTTTGCACTCTGATATCTTAGAGTTCAGTTATATCAACTATGTTGATAGTTGTAGCTGTCAATTTTATTTAAGAATACACACTTGATGAGAAAAGTTTGATACTTTTAAATATATACAACAAGAGAAAAAAATCAGGGGGATTTAAATTTTTAAAGATCATGGACAAACTGTAATAAAGTATGAGATTATAACATAGGAGGACAGGAACAAGATAAACACTGTCATTTATTTGTGTAAGCATAATTCTGTTGATTGCATTGATGTCAGTTTTCCTTTCTGTGCTAGAAAAGTGAGCAACATTAATTCAGTGTGAGGAAATCTCAGTCAAGAACAGTCAATATTTTGTGACCAAATAAGAATTCTCTGATATCTTTAGTTACTCTTTCACTCACTCTTATAGTGGTCATCAGTATACGTTGTTCCTCTGAGACTCAGAATGAGAAAGGATCCACTGGGAACATTTGCCAGTGAATTGACTGGCAAGCTGAGTTAAAGATCCCATATTGCCATCAATGCCTGGATCAGAGGAACATGATGAAACACAGAAACAAGTTTATGCCTTTATTACCTTATATAAAAGGAAAAAGCAAACCCACAACAGATGGTCCTCTAATAGTCAACCAAACAAAAACCCCAGAGACATACTTCTAAGTGTATTTTTCACAATACATTTTTAGATTAACATGTTTTCTATTTCACATCTGTTCAAACACTGGCATACAATTCAAAACTGCTCTTGCAACACGTCTAGTACAGTAAAGCATCTACTCACAAAGTAATTCTCAAATTTCAGAGTGAACATTAACATGACACAAACCCTTGTTAAATAAGTGTCTTAGAAGACTGGTTATTACACATTTATCACCTTTATAATGATATAGATCAGAGGCAGGTTTGTCTCTCATGAGGAAATATATACTGGTTTAGATGGCTGAGACCCAAATGTAGAACACTTACGTAAACAAATTTAGAAAAATTGCAGTGATATGTATGGTATATTCCAAATTAGAATTAGGGTAAGTGTTTTCATAGAGTTTTCAACAACACAGCAAAATTAAGTTGTGGGGTTTGTTGTTTTTTTTGTTTTTTTTTTTTTTTTTCTCCCCAAATCAAAAGTCTCCTATAATATAAAGGACTCATGTAAAGTTTATTTTTAGACTGCATTATTTTATTTCATTTTGCTGCATTAAAAAAAACATGAAGTTGCTGAGTGAAATTTTTTTTCTGACATGAAGTTCAAAGAAAGCATTTTCTTTTCTAGCAATTATGTTATTTTCAGGTGAGTTACTGCAAGTATATGTATGTATACCAGAACATCATCTATCGTACATACATTTTTAATACCACAGAAGTCTGTAATAAACTTCTGTACCGCTTATTCTGATCTATTTTTGGACTTACAGAACTATCCTGATGTTATTTCCTACAAAACGTTGAAGCCAGTATACAAAGCCAAGAAATTAAAATAGCAATACATCCTATGTAGCTATCATGTAACAATGGAATTGAACAGGGGGTGGAGGGAAATAAGAAAGAAATATCCTCTCCACCTGCTCAGTTGTAGTATGTAAATATTAGAGTCAAGTATTTGGCAAAGCACAATTGAAAAGACTGAAACAGTTATTATCAGCCCTTATAAAATATCCAAAAATCTTGGTTGCAATTTCCAAACTATTGCTAAAAGTGACAGGCATGGAGCAGGTAATGAACTATTCCTACTGAATTAGTAGATAGAAGAAGCCTTCCACATTTCTGACACCAGTTCAGGTTTTCACAGGATGTCAGACTGGATTTTCAAGCCTCACTACCTCTGAAACAGATGATAGCAGAGGAGCAATACCTTTGAGTGTAAGCATTAAATTCAAGGCTATCAGTAAATGAACCAATTACCCATGTTAAAGTTTTAGGCTTCAATCTAGCATAGCATCTCTCCAGCTTTCTGACCCTCAAGTCCCAGAAGGTCACTGAGCAAATATTACAGGTGTGAGGGATCCATTTCTTTTCTTGGAGGAAACAGTCAGTAATGGTGCACTGAAAGCAACTCACTAGATATATGTTTGATCCACCTCCCTATCTGCCATGTACTCCCTTCCCGAGAAACTAAGTCACTTGAACTGAGGAAGTACAGCCACTCAGAAAGCAAGAGAGATTATGAAAGACAAATCTCTTTCCTTCCCTGCTGCCTATTTCTCCTAAACTCATTAACCTTAACTGCTGGCCTGGGAACACAATATTGAACAAATTGCTCCAAGCAGCATTGTATTTTGCTTCCTCTGTCAATCTGGATTACAGTTCTGGCCACCAGAGTTTATGTTTCTAATTGAATTGATTAAAAATAATGCTGGTGTAGTTGTGGGAAAAATATTGGTATAAGCTATGGATTGGGGAGGAATTCTATACAAAATTTCCTCTTCTCTATATAATTCTGTTTTTGAAGAGCATATTGTAAACTACTTTAACATCTGAAAATTTTACTGAAATTCACTTTAACTATGCTTCTTATCTTTTCCAGCCCCATCTCCATTGTGATACATGTTGTCTCCGTCTTTATATGTCTTTACCATAGAAATGGAAATACCATGATGTCCTTTGACAGAAATGGTGGTTTGTATTGAAAGTTATAAAACTGTAATTGTTCTTAGTATTTTCCTTCCTAGTGACTACTGGTAACAAAGGCAAAGAAAAATCTATGTTTGGTCCTAAAGGGCTTCCTTAAAATGCATTTACAGGTCACAAAATTAAAGAAATATATACATGCTAAAGGTGATATTGTCAGGCTTGAGCATTTAAGAAATCAAACGAGTTCTCTATAACAGAAAAAATCTTTAAGAAAAACATCAAATTTCTCAACATCTAAAAAAAAAGTTTTGAGTCAGCAGACTAATATTATGTTTTATAAAAATCTTTGTTTTTTCCACATGTCATATTAATAACTTCACAAGCTTTAGGAATAATGCGCAGTTTATCTTCCTGAGAATGATGGAAAAATTCTGTTATTTTCTTTTCCCTCTGCATACAGACCTGTAACATCATCTTAAAGGACTGATTGCACTTCTGCAAAATAAAAGATCTCAGAATGAACAATGGATGATGAGTTCCACTGAAGCTTGCTATACAGTTAGATTCCTTTACCAAATAGTCATGTCCAAGTATCACAAAGACAATACCATGGAATTATGCTAGAAATGAACACTAGACTCTCTATTATCTAGTTTTTACTTAATATATTTTTAAAAATATTATAAAAATGCATTTTAAAGACTAACATGGTATTTAAAATAGTGAACATTTTTAAAGATTTTAAAGCATCTGTTTCCACAGATATCTAATGTCTGATGTCATTTCAATGCTTCAGTCATTCAGAGCAGTGGTTATGCAACTTTATAGAATAATATTCAAAGTTTATAGCATTACACTAAAAATTTGTTTTCTCAAGAAAAATTAGTTTCATTATGTAAGTCCTGTGGCAACTGATATACCTTGAAGGACTAAACTATAATATCAACGTGCTGTGGAAGTTCTAATAAACTTTTAACTGTGTTTGAAAATATTATTTTAATATTGTTATTCGAGTCAAAATCACAGAAAGGGATCTGTTAGTTAACTACTGCCTGTCTGAAGTGGCTTTCATTAACAGAAGAGAAGTCTTTTGTGTTGTGGTGGGTTGACCCCAGCCACCAACCAGGCACCCACTAGCTGCTTGCTCACACACCTCTTCCCCCCTACTCTAGTGGGATGGGTGAGACAATTGGAATAAGAAAAGAAAAAAGTAACTTGTGGGTAGCGTGTTAGGTTTGTGTGGCAGAGTTTTGGTAGCAGGGGAGGGGTACAGGGGTGGCCCCCTGTAAGAAGCTTCCCAAAGCTCCCTTGGCTCCAAGTCGGACTGTCCTCTGGCCAAGGCCAAGCCAATTAACAATAGTGGCTGCACATCTGTGGTAACATCTTTAAGAAGGGGAATCTGGCAGGAAGAGTTGGAGTTGTGAGGAGAAGTTGTGAAGGACACACAATTGCAAATACTGAGGTCAGTGGAAGAAAGGAGGAGGAGTGGGGGATGTGTGCCAGAACAGAGACCCCCCTGTAGCCCATGGTGAGAGGGAGGCTGTGCCCCTGCAGCCCATGGAGGTCCACAGTGGAACAGATACCCAACAGCAGCCCATGGAGGACCCCACACTGCAGCAGGCGGCTGTGCCCAGAGAAGGCTGGGACTCTATGGGAAGCTCCCACCATTGTAGTTCATCACTGGGAGGACTGCAACACGTGTGAAGGACCCATATTAGAACAGTTCAGGAAGAGCTGCAACATGTAGGAAAGACTCATGTCAGAGAAAGTTCGTGGAGAACTGTCTCCTGTGAGGGGGACCCCACACTGGAGCAGAGGAAGAGTGTGAGAAGTCCTCCCCCTGAGGAGGAAGAAGTGGCAGAAACAACAGATGGATGAACTGACCACAGCCTCTATCCCCTGTCCCCCTGTGCTGCTGGTGGGGGGAAGTAGAGAAACCGGGAGCAAAGCTGAGCCCAGGAAGAAGAGAAGGGTGGGAGAAGGTGTTTTTAAGATGCAATTGTATTTCTCACTGTTCTACTCTGGTAAATTCAGTGGTGGTAGTGGTGGTGTTTAAATTAAATTGCTGTTCTTCTTCTTCCCCGAAGGAGTATGTCTTTTGCCCTGACCATAATGGGTGAGTCATCCCTCCCTATCCTTATCTCGATTCCTGAGCCTTTTGTTTTATTTTGTCCTTCCCTTTCCTGTGGGAAAAGAGTGATCGAACAGCTCTGTGATGTGCATTTGCCTTCTGGGCTCAAACCAGGACAGTGGAGACAAAGAAAGTGTCCAGGAATGGGGAGGGAAGTAATGCAAAGACAATCACTTGTCACCTCCCACCAGCAGTCTCTGAGAAACAGTTAAGTTAGAAAAACTACTCCCCCCCAATTTTTATACCTGACCATGACATTATATGGCATGGGATATCCCTTTGGTCATTTCAGGTCAGCTGTCCCAGATGTTTTTCCTCCCAACTTCTTCCCCACCCATGGCCTACTCTCTCAGGGGGCAGAGTGAGAAACAGAGAAGGCCTTGGTGCTGTGAAAAATATGGAATAGCTACAGCATTGGTGTGCTATCAACACTGTTTTAGTCACAAATCTAAAACATAACAACCTACTGGCTGGTATGAAGAACATTAAGCCCATCCCAGTCAGACTCAGTACATATATTTAAAGAAACTGCTATAAAAAATAAAATGTACACTTCATTAATTTATTTGCAGTGTAATGGAGATATGAATAAGATTTAAAAATCACCTAAAGATTTCAACATTGTTTGAAGATTTTTGAGTCCATAAGGAACTACCTTAAAACTGCTAATTTAACTCCAGTCTTCAGTACAGAGTACATCATGAGGATAAAGGGCTTAATTAAATTTCCCTCTACTGCTATGATTGTCTAGTCACAAGAATGACTTTTATGAGTTGTTCACAAATAACATAGCATTGAGGAACTCCAAGGCTGCTCTATATATGTCAAGAGCAAAGGCTTACAAGGCGAAACCCCAGGACCAGGCAGTCACCTTTTAAACTTAAAGTTATTTATAGATGTATGATCATAATATTTAATATGTTATATAGAGAGATATCTAATGAAATTTTGTCTGAAAGGAGATACTTCTCATAGCAGAAGCTTTTCTCTAAGTAAACAATATAATGTTTTAGTTTTGCTCTCTGGAGATACTAAAAAGCATTTAGCTGCTATGGACTGAGCCCTGTAGAATTTCAGTTTTTAGTATAAGAGAGGTAAGTAGGTATATTTAAATGTGTTGTGGTGAATGAGTAGGCATAAATATACATTTGCATTAAATTCTGGAACACAAACCAAATATATAAGTAACAACCATGTTTAATAGACCTTGTAATTAAGTACCGAAACAATTTCAAGTTTACAAAGTAAAATCTGGAATGAAAATTAACTTGAGCTGGAATCTTGTATTCTAAATTTTAATCTGAAAGAAATGGTATGAAACTCTTGAGAGGTAGCACTCTTCATAACTAGAAACCAAAGAATATTATCTAATTGCTATAAATGATGAAGGGTAGTCCCACAACAGAAGGTTGATGTAATCTTTTTGGGGGGTTTAGAAATACTGTCCAAGGTTAAGGCTATTCAATTAACAGAAGTAAACATTCTCTTGAATAATAAACAGAAAGTAAAAAAAAAAAAAAAAAGAAAAAGCCAGCAGTAAAATTTAGAATTCAAATCAAGATATTTTATTTTTAAATTTTTTGGTTATTTTTAACATATAATCCCTTTTTTATCCTTTTGCTTCCAGATTTTTCTTCACACATCTTGGAAAACCAAACATTAGTTTTCTAAAACAAAAGAAACTAAATTAAGAAATTTCATATTCTCTACACCCCCAGCTTCTTAAGAGGTAATCTTTGTGTGTAGTTTTTGTGTGTCTATTGCACTAGTCAGATAACTCCATGAGTTAATTTCTGGCTTCTCTTGGATTTCTAAGGTTCTAACCCACTTTATATGGAAAGATCCCCTATGATCTTCCTTATATGCAGCTACTATAAGAACTAAGTTCTAGATTATTACTATGACCCACAAACATGTGAATTCCACATTATACTAGATATAAAGCCTGAAATGCTCAGGATTAATTAAAAAAAAAAAAAATCTGGAATTAATTCTGACACAGGATATTTTTTCTCCATACTACCAACAAATAGTATTGGTAATCTTCTCAAATAATAAATACTGGCCTTGAGCAGGATCCCAGCAGCAAAAAGGTCTTACCTTTTGTGTAATGGTATTTTGTGTAATGGTATTACCTTCTCTGTAATGGTATCCAACCTGAACACCAGAGGATGTGACATTAAGATGATCATTAATGAGATTCTATTTCAGTCACTTGCGACACAAGAGCTCTCAAATAATGTAAATTAATTACAATTTTAAAAATCTAAATCGTGATTGTGGTAGTTTAACTTTTTTATCAACTCATCAGCTGTTACACAATCACATGTCCAAAACCAAAATGTAGCATTTGTGGAACTGCGACAGAACAGGTACTATTATTTTCAGACCATTTAGCAACACCACGTAAAATTTCATTGTCATTGATTAGTTCCAAAATGATGGGCCCAAAATGTTCCCAAGACAACTATGTAAAATACAGTTCTTAAAATCTGGATCTATAACTCATTTATCAAAAAAATCATGCTAGAACTACTTCTCCAATATTTCAACATAGCTCTTCAGCAAGAGACCTGTGTGCACTGCAGGCAGCTATTCCTGTAGCCATCCATCCAACAACTATAATCAAAAATAAAATTTTGACTTACTACAAATGCATTTAAAATTAATATTCCAAATCAAATTGTATTTTTTTATTTCCAGCAATGATTCTTTGAATTCTCATACAGCATTAAATCAGGCTGTTAAAGCAGTTTCCAAGTTTTCATCTCAAAACATTAGTTTACACACTCTGTCAGCTTTGGCATCATCTCATAGTTGTTATAGATCTGAATTATAGCATCTTACTTTTTACTAAAAAACAGTTTCTTTTTCTTGTCGGAACAAATTGAACCAAAGGGTAATAATAACTTTCTTTATCTGTAAAGTGAAATGCCAACACTGAAATAAACGATCTATCCAAGGTCTTATACTAAATTAATGGAATAACAAATCTGAAATGAGCTGATGTCATATCTAGAAAAAAATTGAAGACAGCATCAGTCTGATGAGTTAATATGGTAATATGACTGTATTGTCAACAAGTCTAGTCACATTACAGTTTAATTGTGCATTTCTACTTTTTCTGTTTTTTCATGGACATTCAGGTTGTTAAGAAGTGAATACTAATCTATTGAGCTATTGGAATAGGGTAACAGTTGTGCAGGGAATCAAAAAGGATGGTCAGTCACTGTCCAGTGGCAATGGAACCCTGTCCTACAAGGGTTCTTGCACTGGCATCTTCAGCCAGACCGGGAGAAATCTTCAAACCAATGTTCTACTCAGTGCTTATAATCCATGTGGCCCCAGGTCTCATGTGACCACCTCAACACACACATCACTTAATACATCTTAATCACTTGATACACCTTAATCACTTAATAAATGTTAACTACACACAAGACATCTCTTAAATAGCTACATACAAAAGACTATCTGACATGGTCATTTCTGAAGAAATAGTTTCTACTAACTTTTAACCTATATTTTGTCTATGCACAACTTGATCACTTCTGTAGCAAGTCTTTGGGACACTACTCCCAGGATGTTAATCAACACATTTAGGCATGCAAATTGCACTAGATACAGTAGCAACCACCTGGAGGGGGTGGGGAGGAGAAATTGTAGAACTGTCCAAAATTCTCCACCTGAAGAGTTCTTGTTTAATATTAATAGTGAAAGACCACCGTGTTTCAAGTTGGTCTTTTGTCTCACACCAGTCCGTTACATCATCTATTCAGATGACTGGCTGGGGAGTTCCTGGACCACACAAGGAATTAACGACTTAAATTCCTGTCAGTAAACATACAAGCATAGTCCTGATACCCAGCTTCACCACAACTGTAACTGAAGAACAAACTTGATTTTCAGATTTATAACTCATGAATAACTTAAGTCCTATCATTCTTGCCACATCCACAACCACATCTCTAAGTACAGTGTTCTTTCAAACTTAATACAGATCATGCACTCTGTCCACTGTCTTTTCATCTTATCTCATACTCCATCGCAGGACAACACTACAAATATCCTGCCTTTTAGATGTTAGGCAGTAGAACTCTACTCCTCTCTAAGAATTTATTTGTGGAGTGCTTAATATAACTTTAAATCTCTGAGCTATCTCAATGATAATAAAATGATTTTATAGGATCTGAAATTAACCACATCTGTAAATTGGCTTTAGGACTATTGCATAATGACTACCATTCATGGGATGATTAATGTTTTTTTCCACATACATGGGTAGATTATACCACATTACTTCGAAGAAAAGCACAAGATTACAGGAAGCACTTTAGTATTTTAGTTTGTAGATTAAAGAAATCTGTAGCACAGTAGAGGAAAAAAAAAAGATAATTCTAATAGTAATGACTATTCCCCCTCTATGCTAAACCCAGAAGAGAACTGAAGATATGGCTCTCTTAGGAAAGCCAACAGTGAATACTAAGCTAAATTGAGAATCTTGGGATCATGTCTTAAGGTGCATCTTATTATCAGAGCACTTCATTTAGGCATTAGTCACTCTTCTTTTTAGAGGCACTACTGCAAGTCAAATCTTAAATTGCATATATACATAGTGAAAATGTATTTGCATGCGATAGACAAAGGTAATTTTAAGAACTCTTTTTCTCTGAAGGTAGTAGATACTGTTAGTGCTATAATTTTGGGGGTATTAACCAAAGTGACAACAGCTTTTCAAGAGTAATAAAGAAACAAGACTATCAGTGTCACAGAATATTAAAGACTTAAAGGCTGTCAAAGATTAACCAGAGAAGTGCCACTGATAGTGACTAAATTCTTTAAATTTGGATGTTTATTGTTTGTTTTTTTAATTTCATATTTAGGAATTAAAATTTGAGTCCTTAAGTATGAACTAGATCATCTACTTTGGAAAATGTTGCCTACTATAGCATTTGTGCTTACAACAGATGAATGTCTAATATTCCTTCTATTAAAGGTTTTTAAGAATGATCTGTTACCCACTGAGACAGAGCTCTCTGCTGATGATGCAGCTAAAATTCATGAAGCGGTAAAGAAGCTGTACGACCTCTCAGAGCAGTGATCCACATTCACTGCAGCAACCATGCAGAACAGACTTTTTTTCTTTACTAGAGCTAGACATAGTTTTACTTTACTAAATCTAGAGAAAACACAGCCTCTCTGATTAGCAGAAAGACACTTTAAATATTTCTTATTTGTTTGTTTACTGAGTGATCATGCTTGTCTTGCTGCACTATCTAATATTAAATAATACTCATCTTTATAACATTCTCTCATCTTTCCATGAAATATCATCACATTTTCAAAGTATGGTGACTGTTTCTTTTTTGCCTTTTACCCCTTATTGCCACTTACATGATTTGAAGGAGAAGCACAGCACCTCCTTTGGTGATAAATGGCAGATAAAAATTTTCTGTCACAGACAGTTAGTGCTTAGACTGCAGGAGGTTGAATCTTCAATACACCTATTAGGTGTTGAGGAATGTTACCTTAAATACAGGATGATAATAGAAGCCCTTCAGGACATAAACAGGTTTGTTTTGCTTTATGCTTGCCTGACTATAAATGACTATATAAAATGCAAGAATGTGGAGAAACAAGCACCTGTATTTTGCTTCTTACAGCTTTGCCTCTAGTACAAAAAGATGACCTATTTAAGGAAACAGATTCTTAGGAAATCGAGAATAATGGGTACATAATTTACAGCACACCACTCATCAGACGATGTAGGATTGAAACTGATTGTCGGAAGCTAGTATCTTCCCAGCATGAGTACACCTTTTTTTGTAATACAAAGAACTATAATGAGAATAAGATAGGATGTCATTGGCAACATCTTTAAAAATGTTTTTGACATTTATTGTTAATTGAAAATTTATGTCAAAGAAAATAGAGAACAGCAGATAACATAAATGAAACAAAAAATTCAGAAGTTATTACTATGTTTTTAACAATTCATGGTTCATTCTTTTTCTCATCTGTGATTCAAGAGAGGTATCAATTATATCTCTATGTGTAACAGAAGAGTCAGTTTATTGCACATATGTCTTCAAATGATCCCCCAGCTTTTGAGCCTCCTTAACCTATTGTCCTTTGAGCTCAACATTCCCCTACCTTTTATCTTCCCTTTCTTGTATATACTTCTGCAAAGTTGAGAAAAGAATACCTCTAAAGATATATGGGTTATCTGATGATAAGATCTACAAGTCTAACAATATTTTTTTTTAATCTTTGCCCACAAAATCCTGCATCTCCATAGTACATTTTCACATCTAGTAATTAGAATCATCATTTTTACCTTACAATAGAGGAAATAAAAGTTACTTATTCAAGGACAAATACATGGAAAACACAATGTGCCTCAGGTTTATAGAATATGCAGTAGACTATACTGATGTTAAACAGCAAGACATCAAATACACATTGCACATGAAGTGTATTCAATCTATTTTAAATATTCTTTGCATGTATTGCAACCCCTAAATAGACCCTAAGTAAGAAAATATTTATTTGATCATCGGATTTGCTTCTAGGTCAATAGCAAGATCAATAATAAAATAAATATGTTAGTCCATTGACTGCTAGTCTGAAACAGTAAATTAAAATAAAAATCTTTGCTCTTGAAACTACAGATGCTCTTCTTTCCTTATCATAAAAGAAAGTGAGACAAATGACTATTGCTTTCTTATTTAAATAAATCTATACTACATTTAAATGAGTGACTTGAAAGTAAGTTAGACGCATTTCGGTGGGAAATCTTTTTGCCCAGTTCAGTACACAAGGAATCAGAAAATATACAGACAATCCTGTCACTTTTTATCCATCCTTATAACTTAAATTATATTTTATATTACAAAAGTAAAATAAAATTCAGTAATATAAAAACTTTCAAGATGGGAGAGTAATATACACAGCATAAGGCTAATGTTGCCTACATAGTGTTAATCTAGTTTGAAGAAAATAATTTGAAATATGTATGTCAGAACAGATTACAATAAAGCCTCAGTCTCTGGAAATAGTACCAGTTTATGGAAGAACAAAATACAAGACAAATATAATTAATTTTGAACTATTCAAACTTTCTTAATGAAATGTGTGTTCTAAGATAAACTTACGTTAATTAATTTTTATTGTAAATAAATATTTAGGCTTTGTTTTCTCATACACCTGAAAATCTACACGCTTACATTCAGATATATGACATTTGAAGCAAAAAGGTTTTTACAACGTTGAACAAGTGTTGTAGGAGTTGTACCAGACAAAGATATTTCATCAACAACTGTAAACCATTTACTTTTTAATATAGTCCTAGGTACTAGCTAATATTTTTTCAGTTTAAAAACAATGAAAAATAAATTAAACAAAAAATAAAATTTATTTTTAGATTGCCCCTATGAAAGCCTCATGGGTACAAGCATTACAAATTTAGAAAATTACCCATCCATTCCACATACTATTCTTTTACTAACCTTCAGGATTTTTTATTGTTACCAATCAATTCTGAGTGTCCTCCAAGTAAGAACAACCCTTACTGCAAAATCTGTAGAAGATTTCTCATCCATCTCCCACAACACAATCTATTTTTGTATCACATATCACATAATACAGAACTTTAACTCCAGCTCTGGTGAGTAATGAGGAATATTTGATAATATTACCAAGGAAAAAAAAAAAAAAAAGAAGTCTATTCTATAGTGAGCAGTCTCACATGATGGATTGCATGTTATTTTAAATTTGAATTACAGTAGCAGTAAAGATCAAGAGTGAAGAAGCAGTATGAAACATGAAATTGATGAGATGATACAAAGAGTCCCCTGGTGTCTGTAACAATGTATAAGAAACTTTTTTTCCATTCTATTCAGAAAATATGTTAAGGAAACAAGTCATCTCATATATTTCTCCTCTGCTTAGTCAGAATACAGTTGATCAAACTCAATCTCTGAAAAGCATAGAAGCGAAACACAATACGGGATAAATCATAGAAGCTCAAAATAAAGATTTTAAATTTGAGATTTTAAGTTCAGCTTTTAGCTGTCAGGGCCCTGCAGACACCATCAGACTTGACTGTCCCTGCCCAGCCCTCCCAAGCCTCCCTGCAACCTGTCCATGGTCTGGGACTCCATTTCAGCCCCCTGGCGCCATCAGCCCCTGCCCCAGCCAGGTCTCAGCAGGGCTGGTATCCAGCTCCCCACAGCCCTGCTCTGCCTGACTGTGGGCCCCACCGAGCCAGGCCCACCTGCAGTCCTACGTCCCAGCCCAGCCTCAGTCCATCCCTATCTCCAAGGATGTGCCTGATTTCTGGGACTGGGCCTGTCCCACTGCCCCTCAGATTCTCTGCTCGTCTGGGGCAGTGGAACAGGCCCAGGCTGCCAGGTCCTGCCCTGACAAACTCCCTGAGAAGTCCACAGGGAGCCACCAGCTGTGTGGAACCCAGACATTAACTCTGGACTTGCTAAATTCAGTCCATACAAAAGTTCCTTCATTTGTGCTTTTTATTAGTCATGTGGGATTTGTTGGATATGATATGCAGGAAAATAGCACAGTCAAGGAGAGAGAAAAAGTTATTTATCATATTATTAAGAAACTCGGGATATAGTAAAATGAACTTTACTAGCCAAAACTACAGTCTATGCATGGGTTAATTTAGAAGTGTCACATTAAATTAACTAATCAGAGTCTAGTAACACTGACAAACAATTGGCCAAGCACTACAGTTTCTCCTGGTGTGCTCAGTTCTGTATACACATAGGTGTGCTGAGTGCAAGCATGAAAAAACTTCATGAGAAAACTTCTTTGGCGCTTGGATTGCTTACTTATGCCATTTAAACAAATGCTTATATCTTCCTTGTCCTACCAGTTTTCAAATTTTTGCTGACAATCTCAGACCTTATCTTGTCTAAATATGCAGCTCCTTCAGCTTTAAAGCAGACTGTCAGAAACAAACCCTGTCAAGGGAGTTGCCATATGCATTGGACTATGGGCTGTGGGGATATTGCCTTCCCAGGCCCCTGGAGCTGAAACTTGTACACTGTCAGGCCCACGAGATTTCTCCTATTTCAGTGCAATGGATGGGTCTGCTGCTGTTCCTGTTGGCAGGCCTGGGCAATAGCAAGACTGAACACGTACTCCAGGGATGCAGCTGGAGAGGTGCATGCATGCATACACACACACACACTCCCCACCAGCGTGTCTGGCCACAAAAACTAACACAGACAACAAACAGTGTTGTCATGGCAGCAACATAAACACCTACAGCTCTCACATACATGAACACAGCCAGCCAGTGCTGTAGTTTCCTCTGTTAACCAAGTTTGGAGGTCAGTGGTGAAAACACATATACACACAGAAGATTGAAACTCCCTATTTGAAAATACACTCCAATCTCTACAGCTGCAGGCACTCCTGACCTACAGACTCCCTGTGATGTGGGTCCCGTTTTCCAGGTGCTAGCATCTACGTACATACACACAGAGAACCGATAGTGAAATTGCACAGTAAATAGTGAAAAACATGATTTGTTAAAACAGACCGCAGTGATCAGGTGCAAGACTCAGTCAGACAAGTGTACTGCTCAGCAGCTTGTTTACATACAACTAACCTTTTTTATTCCTCCCTCCTCTCTATTTTCCATGGGGATCCACTTTGATCCCTTCCTTTCTCCAGCCTTTTTCCAATATACCATTTTCCAATTTGTTCCAGTGTGCTGGTTTTGCTGGAATAGAGGTAATTTTCTTCCTAGTAGCTGATACAGTGCTCTGTTTCAGATTTAGTATGAGAGTAATGTTGATAACACACTGGCATTTTAGTTGTTGCTAAGTAATGTTTATCCTAAGTCAAGGACTTTTCAGTTTCATATGTTCTCCTGGTGAGAAGGTGCACAAGAAGCTGGGAGGGAGCATGGCCAAGACAGAGATATTCCATACCATAGGACATCATGCTCAGTGTATAAACTGCAGGGAGTTGGATGGGAGGGAGCTAATTTCTGCTCAGGGACTGGCTGGGCATTTGTCAAGGGTGGTGAGCAATCACATTGTGCATCACCTGTCCTTTCTTGGGTTTTATTTCTCTTTTTTTGATATCTTCCTTTTTGTTGCTGTTACATTTAAGGTTGTGAGAGACAAATAATGAGGCCTGCAAGAAACATGGACTGAGAAAAACAGCCTGAGAAAGCGATAAAAGTTAGCAGGGGGAGTGGAGGCCCTCTGAGCTAAGGAATGTCTCAAACACTTGCAAGTAACGAAACTAACAGTCACGGGGTGGATGGTGTGGAGGTCAAGCTGATAAGGCTGCCCGAATAACACAGGATGCAGCTGGAGGGGGGAGCCCTGTGGAGACAGGATGGTTCTGCTCTGGTGCACCTGGACAAATTTCAAGGGCCATCTGTCCGGTGAATGACCTTTGCTTCATTATCCATGAAATGCATATTAAAGTTAACACCCCTCAATATGCTAATGAAGACTAACATGATCATGCTAATTACATCATCCCATGAAACACCTTATGCCTCCCCATACATGGGATATGTAGGTATGTGGGTCGACCTAGGGGATGGACCCAAGGAAAGTGGGTATGATCGAGGTGGGGGAAAGGTGGAGGTGAGCCCAGAGAGTGCAGTGAAGCGAAGAAGACGGATGCCTCCTGGAACCCTCGCTGGCGTGATTGACACAGAAACCCAGAATGGTGATCTCTATTCCCTTATTCCCTCTATCTCCCTCCTTTCCTTTGTCCCCTTTCCCTTCACTACCATTCAGAAACGCCAGGCATACTGTATTGCTTGCCACAACTCGTTATATACTGTCCTGGTTCAGCTAGGATAGGGTTAAGTTTCCCCAGCAGTGGGGACGGAAGCTCTAGCCGGGTTATTCAATACCATGCTGACGTCACGTCTGGGCGCCCAATCGTGGGAGAATTGGTAGATCGCACGGGGGATGCAGTCACTCCTCTCACTGCTGTATCGGTACATTTCTTGCTCTGTTCATTGTTATTACTGTTCTTGTTCTTGTTCTTGTTCTTGTTTGGTTTGTTGCTGTTGCACTGTTGTATTAAACCTCTCCTTATCTCAACCCTGGGGTTTGTATTTCACTCCCTGCCCCGTCTGGTACGAGGGTGGGGGAGGGGCAGCGGCAGCGTGGTCTCGGATCCCAGCAGGGCCTAAACCACCACATATACTTAGCCAATTATCGTGTGTCCAATTAGTACATTGTGGGTAGTTAATAAATGTTTGGACTTTGAGACTTGTCTCACCATTGTCCGCTCCGTTGGGGATTTGCAAATCTGAGTCATTTGTGTCCCTCATCTGAGCAGGGTGTGACAAAGGTAATGAATTAATTTGGTAAGAGATGAATCCCCTTGTGTTCTAGTCGGTCCTCAGAGATAAGAGGGGCTAGGGGTGGCTAGACTTATCTCTTAACAGGTATGTCAATTATGGCTGTAACTATAGGCCTGACACCAGATGCACGAACAGCCCATAGGCTGTAGGTCCGGTTGCATTCAAGAGAAGCGGTCAGGTTCACGAATAGTACGGTTTATTCTTATGCAACATTTACAGATTTTTTTAAGATTGCCCACGATAAATGTACAAACTGCAGGTTGGCCATATAACACTACACACAAAAAAACTGATTGCAATCACACACACTTAATTCCTGGGTAATCACTGGGCGATACAAACTCAGAGTAGTATTTATCTAAGTATGTATGTGTGTGAGTGAGTGGGACTGTGGTGAAGCCATTGTTTCTTGAGTAATGACACAACACTTTCCTTGGTGCAAGGTATGCATTGTTTTTTGTGGGAAAAGAGGAAGAATGAGAGATAAGATCTGCAGAGTACTGCAAAACAGTCCTTGAGAGAAGGGGAAGAGCAGGAGATAAATATGCATAGTCGTGTCAAATGTTCCTTGAGAAAAGTGGAAGAATGGGACTGTGGGGCCTCCACCTTGCTTCGCATTCCTTCTTGGTGCCATGGCAACACAAATCACTGGATCTCCATCCCATCCTGTGTTTATTCTGGGCACCATGTGTTAAGGAAATGTGTGTTTTGCAGATTTTTCGCTGTTTTGCTTTTCCTACACTTCCAACAGTTACTATTACTATTATTATTGTATTTTGTTTCAATTATTCAACTGTTCTTATCTCAACCCACAAGTTTTACTTTTTTCCCAATTTTGCTCCCCATCCCACCAGGGTGGGGAGGAGTGAGTGAGCAGCTGCATGGTGCTTAGTTTCTGGCTGGGGTTAAACCCTGACACCAGTTTAACTCAATCTGTATCCAAATTTGATATTTCTGATAGCCCTTCTGTGCCTAAGCTTTACAGGAAGCCTTCATTATACAGTAACAGTCAGGACTCCAGCCAGTTTCAACATTGCATGTTGTAGCTAAAAGAGAAAATAAAAGTACTTGTTGGACTTTGAAAATATTCTTGCCAGCTTCACTGGTGCATCTTTGAACCTCCACAAATCATCCAGCTTTCATCCAGTTTTCTTTTGACCTTTCTGGAAAGACCATATTTCCTTCTACTTTGTTAAACTTCACTTTACTAAATCAGAAGTTGCAACTTTTAGCAGGAAAGTGTACATTAGTAGCAAAACTGCACTTGTCAAGTGTCTGACAGGTTGCCCAGAAAACTCATTTTTGTGGACAAGGTCTATATTCTTAATGCTGTTATCTGGCAGCCACCCAGGTACAAATTCTGAGTAATTTCCAAGGCTCTTGGTCAGAATAGTGCTCACATTTTGTTCTGCCTTTTACAACTAATTTTAAAAGTGTTTTAGAACACCAGAGATGTTCATAGATGTCAGAGTAACTATAATATACGTGCTGCCACAAGCTGCAGAGCCAATAGTTCTTACTAATATACCTGAGATTTTGGTTTTGAAGGTAAAAATCAAACCTAGACTTGTCCATGGAAAAATCCACTTGCCTGTAGAAAAATCTTTGCACTGCAGAAATGTCAGTAACAGATAATGAGCTCAAAACAGCAGTAGAGGTTAACATCCACGTCAGGATCTCAACTGCACAACATAGATCTTAATAGCCCTTTCCAGCTTTGACTGAGTACCCACACACCCTGTCTACCCATGAGCCTAAGATATCCATAAGGCCTGGTGAGACATCGTAGATGTGCTTGTCTCCAGCTTTGTCTCCTGGACAGACCCTTCAGATCTACACAGCAGTTAGCTTGTCTCCAATCACTGATGCCTGGATGGACACCTTGGATGGACTTCTCAGACTGCCATTTAGTAGCCCCATGCTACTGGTAGGAACCGATCCCAGCCTTGGCTCAGTGCTTGCCAAAAGTGCCACGGACTGTTGGTAGGCTTCATTACTGGCTTTGGTACTGACTGGCACACTCAGGACCTGCAAGACAGCACCCATCAGGGGGTACAGCCACTCCTGGGGTCTCCTCTGTACTTGACTCAGTCCTGAGAGAGTCATCAACCCTGGCTGTGTCCTGGCAGTCAGTTCAGGTCTCTGAGCCAAACACCATGGGGACTTGTCCACGGCAGTGCAGAGCCTTGTCCTCATGGCTTCTCCTAAGTGAACAGCCTGGCCCTGAGCTCTGATCTCTCCACAGAGTCAAACCACTGACCAGCCTCAGGCACCTGAGTGAGTCCTCTCTCCCCTGACATCCCTGGACTCAGAGATCCTTAGGGGCAGCTTGAACACCACCACCTCTTCCCCCAGGGCACATGAGGAACAGCCTGCATACCCTGTCTAGCTCTAAATGTCATATGTTGTCCCTGCCATGGTCCTGACACAGCTTCAAGTCCCCAGTGTCATGTCTCTGTCCCAACTTCAAGATTCTGCCCTGTCTCTGTATCAACTCCAGGTTCCTTGTCCCACTCCCAAGTGTCTTTTGCCATGGCCCTGACGCGACATCATGACCTTGCTGTGTTCCTGACCTGGCTCTGAGCACCACTCTGAGTTATGTGTCTTTCCCAGTTCCCTGCCCTGCCTCTGCATCCCCTGAATGTTCCATAGCAACCAGATCACTGTACAGCACATGTCTTCTGAGCCTGGATCCCTGTAAGATGGGAGAACAACACTTGTTCAGAGGAAGGAGGGCTTCTGTTAGGGTCCTGAAGGCACTAAAAGCAGTCACTGCCCATGCTCAGCCTCTTCTGGGGCCTCCTTTCACCCCTGCCCATGGCCCAGGACACCATTTCAACTCAGGTGTGTTCATCGAGTCCTGACCTGAGCAATGTTGTAGGTATTCATTTCTCCAACCCTGTCACCTGGATAGACAATTTGGACACTCACTATAGCCTATCTCTGGCCCTATGTCTGGGCTAGCATCCCAGATGCTAGATCTACAGACTGCAGCCTTGAGCTATAGACAGCTAATTTCTTATATAGATCCCTTGGACATAGGTTGTAGCTTGTCTCCAACCCTGTCTCCTGAATAGACTTGTGTAATATTTTGTCTCCAGACCTTTCTCTGTGCCACCTCCTGCTGCTCTTGGCTGGACGCTCCACATGGACCTGGACCTGATCCATCAGTGACATGCTGTGTCTGGGGTTGTTTAGCTTTTGTCTTAAAATAAATTCCTTTACATTAGCAAGCAGGACTGAGGCTTAATGAAGACTACATAGGAAATTGTCTGGTATGCAGGCATTCATGGTATCTGAGTTGAAATCTCTAACCTGTTGTCATTTCTCTTCCACAGGTTAATTTAAGTACAAAACACTAAGACAGGTTTTTTATTAAAAAGAAAAAACAACAAATAAACAGAAAAACTCCCATGCAAAATGGGTCATGAAATTTGATACAACCATTTTTTGCCTTGTTGTACATTGGTCATTTCTTTTAATAGTTTTTTTTAAGTACTCTCTATCAACTTACATAAATAAAACCCAGACATCATAACTGCCCTTGAAGTTAGTAAGACCCATCCTCTCTACCCACTATCTCCTCCTAAAGGAGATAAGGTACAACAGAGGGAAGATGTTACTCACAGATTGTCCAAATACAAAGTTAGGATGTTTCTGAAGCATTTTTACCAGAACTGTGTAATGTATCATGGAATTTATGTGTTCCTTGTTGCTGGGACAATTTACCAAGGATCACATTGAAATTAAGGGTACTTAATAATATTAGTTTCGACAAGTAATATTGGCTTAGACTTTTTGCACTTCATGTATGTGTTTTCCTAAATGTAAGAAAGAACATTCTAAAAGCATCAGTAAAAAAAAAAAGCTCTTATATTTTGTTGTCTTGTTTAGTATGCATGACAATACATATTCTTTCATGATTTAATATATAATTTGTTTATTTATGGATATGTCTATATGTATGTTGTTTAGAACTTTAAGGCATATGCTATAGGAAGCATTTACTACAACTGCAGTATGAAAACATACAAGACTTTTCCTGTTCATAATTGCACAATGTTCATGATCTAATGAGGTACTCATTCACCCTGCATAGATGAACTTTTCTGTCACTCTGATTCTTTATCGTAAGAAATATAATTGGCTATTCAGACTTCCTGAAAGTAGGTGAAACACCACAGACTTCAATCAGTTCATCCCGCAGACTCAAATACAGATAGGGCTATAGGAAATGAAAGACAGGAGAGCAGTATTATCTATATTGCAACATTTTTGTTCAGTTTTCAGTTTGACCGCAGCTTACACTCTGCAGTCAATGGAAAGATTAGTTCTAAAGCACAGCATCACTTATTGAAGGTTATGATCATATTCTTTACAAGAATCATCTAAAAAAAATAAAAGGGAAGATTGCTTCTGAGTTGAATTTGAAGCTCTTTGTCTGTGTTTAGGGATACCTACCTACCATCTAAATGAGCTCCTATAATATAAGAGTTAAAGTTATACTGTAATATAAAATAGGACACACATTGTCACTGCACACATGAGATTTCATTAAAATCATTGACCTCTGAAATTCCTATTCTAAATTACTGGAAGCCATTGTTATTTATGCAAGTGCTTTTGATTTTTAAATCTCATGCTACAGTTGCTACTACAAGAAACGAGGTAACTTCATTACATTATGCTGGTTTTACTTTTAAAACAAGAATAGCATATTTCATTGAAAATTGAGGCCATCTATAATGAAGACAGTATGTCAGATCATTACAATTTTTTAAAATTCAGTTTGACTGTAAAGGAAGAGGTTGACTTGCATTTTATTTGGCACTGAGGACTAAACAATTCATTTGTATTTTCTGAAAAATGTGCATAGATAAAGTCCAGCTGTTTAAAGATCAATCCTGAGAGAAATAAAATAATGTTGATATGATGGCAAAGCTAGTAAAAAAAATAATCATTCAGATGTTCTCTGCAAAGAAGTTGTAGCATTTAGACAGCTGGTAATTATTTAGATGACCAATTGATTAGTTTTGCTTATTTCAATGAAAAATTAAAGACACAAGGTACATGTTCTGAGTAGTGCACAATGTTGAGAAAAAATGCACAAATATATGATGGGAGATGGAATGAAACAGGATGGAAAAAGTAAACCAAATCAATCAGAAGCTCAATCACATTGCCCAAAGTATATCAATATATTTGCCTTATTTCAAAAAAGCAAGGAAATATTAGAGAGTTAAATTCATATGGAGCAACACTGTGTTATGTGCAATGTCCTAAATTTGTATCAAGACTTTCAGCTGTTTTTCAGCGTCTTTCTTGACTACTTTACAATTTCTCTTTCAGAAAAAGTTTAAACTTACAGCAGACAAAACTATATTATCTCTGATTGACTGAGATGCAGTAATTTCTTCTGTTTAGAAAAGACTTTAAAGAATTTAAAACTTCTTTTACACAAAATAATTGAAAAAATAGAAAAAATTGTTTAGTATGGTTCCTGAATGGTGTCTAGTTAAAACTCTGTTCCAAGGCAAGATGAACTACTCATCCTTATTTTTAAAGGACTCTGTGAAATATAAAATATAATAAAACCATACAAACTGCTACAATATTAATCTGTTTTCTAAAATATTCCTCACTGTTCCTCTCCATACAAAACAGTGATTTTTAATCAGATTAGCTATAATAACTTTTTCACTCTTGTACTCTGTTTTGCTACATAGCTCACAGTAGACACTCATGATGATCTAATGAAGCTGGTGACAAAAAAGTAACTGTCAACTATATATCAATACCAGCTACTACTAATCACTGTTCTGAAAAGCAATGTAAAACAAATTATAGGATACAGGATTGGTTGCCTTTCTACTGAATGAAAAAAGAGGTGATAGCAAGTTTTCCATTCCCTAGACATCAGAGATAGAATATATAGCCTACTAGTTCACCTCTGCAGCTGGAAATGTTATTACAACTTAATTTCTGTATTAATTAATCACTTATTTGTAAAATATTCTTCTCAGTATTAGCAAATGAACAGATATCTGCCTTCCAAAGCACTGAATTAAATAATATACAGTAAGAATTAAAGTTTCATATTACCTGAACATACCAGAAATACTCTGTCAGACACAGATGACCAGGAAGATGATGACAAATAAAGAAAAAAGATATTTCATAAATAAGCAAGTCAAGAAGAGTTTGAATATCTCCAAATCTAAAACCAAATCTAAACATATCTTCTGATATTTCACAGTATAAGAATTACCACTTCCTTCCTTAGAGAGCAAAGTAGTTAAATGATTAGGACAGTAAAAGGTTGTGATAATTTTTATACCAGCACAATGACACAAAGGATTCTTTGCAGATAATCTTTCCCAAATGGATCAACAACTTCTTAAAATACCCTGTTGAAATATTCATAAAACCTAACATCATGCATTTAACTAGAGTAACATTCTTTAGAGACAAAAATGCAGCTCAGACTTTCATGATTCACATAGAAACAGTTAAAATTATGATCCATTGGTATGTTGGTATCCCTGCTTTGAGCAGGCAGTTGACTAGAAGAGTCCAGATGCCTCTTTCAACATAAATTATTTTGATTTCATCTTTTGAAATCTAGGGTTATAATATAGACACAATGAAGCAGCATGGAATTTATACACCATTTCTGCAACATCATAGAAGACTTCCCTTATAGTTGTGAAAACAAGGTGAACATTTTTTTTGTTTTTCTTATTCACTTGAATTTTAGACAGGATGAATATTATTTAATATATATCAAAAGCTTTTAAGAAGTTGAATATTTACATCTTCTCATCAAAATTATATATCACAAGAATGGAGGTATAATGTAAGATTTTACTAAAAAAAGTATTGTGCTCCTATATTGAGAAAACAACTTATAGTCATTATTTACTGTCTCTTCTAAGGGATATATCTATTTTTCTCCAATGAGTTTCACAGGAGAGTTATATTTTTTGTTTATTATTTGCCATATTAAAAGAATGTGTTAAATTTTCTCAAAGGCTTACTGAGTTTGGTGAGTGGTGATCTTGCCCAAGAACTGTGTTTTCAGACATGCAATCACATTATAAAATAAATTTACATTTCCATTTATATCCACAGATTTCCAGATGAAAAATGAGCTTCAGCAACATTTCAGACTAAATCTTTCTCATTTTACTGAGAATCTCCAATCCAGTAAGAGAAAATATTTGTATAAATAAGGTGGATATTTTTTCTTCAGTGGATGGACTAAGACTTACCAGAAAGCATGATAATCTTATATATCTGTGGAAAAAAAAAAAATCTGAAAACTGAACTCTATTGTAAATATTTACATTTTGGATTTATTTTAAGCATAATTGGTTTTTTTAATGTTGAAGAATTTAATGTCCAGCATAACTTTATTAGCCAGATCAGTATCTGTTTATGTAAAATTAAAATACATTATTTCACCACATGCCAACCTTTTTGATAACTATTTCATTCTGTATTATTAATATGATCTTTATAAATATTGTTTACTTTTTCCCCAAATGAGCCAGTTTCTGATAAAAATTTTGTAAGTGTGAGTTAGTGTCTACCACCAATTTTACCAGTGTAATGCCACTGAAAGTGGATGACTATTGTTCATTTCATAGATAGATCTGTATCCTCAAGATCAGTTGAACCAAATTCCCAAGAAATTTGTTTTATTTCTCTTTGATTTTGTTTGTTACTCTCATTATGTGAGAAATATTCCATGTCCCTAGGAACAGTTGTTTCGCCTTTCATGTGACTCAGCTAGTACTTCTTACTTCTGCAGTAATAAATATATCATGTACTCCTTAGAATCATTTGTGAAAATTCAGTTTTAACATTAGTTCCCTGCTCCAACCAGAAGTTGTTCTCTATTAGAGAGAGAAAGACATCCCATCATTCAGAGCATTAATGCTATTTGCAAGTATAATGCTATTAGCATTTTTTCCCTGATACTAGATAGTTACATAGCAATAAAGTGTGTTATATACATGTATAATAAGAATGTATGATATGCATTATATTAATATGTCATCTATGTTTTACTTTTTAATGAATTATCCTACTGTATAGCCTGGTATAGAATATGTAATCAGAATCCACTTTAATTCATATATATAATCAAATAACATTAACAAAATATCTTTAAAATTGTTTTTCACATTCAAGGCACAAATACAAAACCACTGTAATTTTTAAAGCATGTTTTGCCTAAGTTTCCTACATACAGATATATTTACTTCAGATTATTCTAAGTTTTTGATGACTATGTAGAGGATAACTAGTTAAGTTAACTAACACCTCCTTAGCATTTTATGTCCCTTACAGAATCATCTTTTATTTGAAGAGATTTTTGTCCAGTGCCTTTGGTGAGATAATTCCCTCCTTAGAGATAAATATTTAACTATTTCTGAGATAAGTTTTGAGGCAAGTTATTCTGGTGAAAGAAATGTAAACTTTGTCAGAATGAGCTGTAAGAGACTGGTTTGTCTTCATTCATTTGTCATGAAATAAGAAGTAATTTGAACTTTTTGAAAAGTTCAAATAGTTTCAAAGCAGTAGATGCAACAGATATGTCATAGAGTACTACATCAACTTGAAAAACAGCCCAGGACAATATTTTTTTCAATATAGTGGCATGATGGTAAAGAACACTGACAGAATACTTTTATGTAATTCTATTTTTTTCTTTTTTTTTTTTTTTTTAAGGTATGTTTGTAAGGGTTTCCTGGCCTTTCATGTCATTGTCATCATACTATTATCATTTTTTGCAAGTACTAGAGCTAGTATATAACTCATTTTCATCTGACAGGAAAGAATATCATAGTACCTTGATCACTTCCAGATTTTTAGGCTTTGTTTTTGAGGAAACTGCCTATGCAAGCTTCATTCTTGAGATTAACAGCTCCATTCTTCCAGTCTTCCACAGCTGTTATGGAGAGGTAACACTTAGCCTTGTGCTTCCCCCCTTTACCGCCATTGCTCTTAATTAACTAGTTCTAATAATTCTCAAACTGCTGAAAATAGAAGAAAATTGCCTCTCACAGTAATTCACTCCCAGGGTCATGAGGCAGCAAAATTTCTTGAGAAACTGAAATTCTACAAGTTTTCAAGCCAAATTAATTCACACATCTTTGAAAGTATTCTGACAGTAATTCTTGTTTTTATTCAGATCAAGCACATACTTAAAATGTTAGTTTGGTTTTAGTAAAACTTTAACACTTTATACAGTGAGATTGTGCAGTACCAGTGGTAAGATTACAAAGGTTAATTTTTGTTTGTTTGCTTTTCCCCAGAGTACATGAGATCATCATTTAGTTCCCAGGGAAACAGTGCTATATTAAGACGATATGAAAATGTTATAACTGATCTTTTGAAGCCACTACTAATTTGTGATTCAAGACTGGATATAATATTCAGATTATTTATAATAAATAACATTTTTTCATTTAATGTCAAACATGAGAACACAATGTTAAAACAGGTTCTTGTGTCAGCACAATGTCACCCTTCTGCTGCACAAATGCTGAAGCAGAAAAGGCACTTTTATTTCCAAAACAGGAGACATTGGTCTTGTAACTAAAACAAATAGGCAATCAACAACTGTCTTTTGCAAAGAACTCTTAGGCTTTACTTGCTGTGCACTGTAATGAACTTGTGTTTCATCTTCTTATGACTGTTTCTGTTTAAAGAACTTTCCTCTTTTTTTTTTTTTTTTTTTTTTTTTAATTTTACTAGTTAAAGTAATGATGCACTGTGTAAATTTACAGAGGAATGCAAGATTCCAGAACAGATCTGGCAGGGAAAATACAACATGTCATTCTATGACTGATATTTCCAATTACTTCAGGTAGTGTTACATTTTTCATTAGAAACTTGGCTGAATTGAAAACAGTGGATACAAACCTTCACAAATTTTGAATTAATTTACTAGTGTCTTGTCAATTTATGCTTTGAAGTAGTGAAGTAAAGTTCAATATTCTGAAAAAAAAATCAAAAACCATGTTCAATTTACAATGAAAAGAAGAAGTTTATAATTTGCAGCACTATCTACTGCAAAACTGAGGAAACAAGTCTTGAAAAGTATGCAGTTGAACAACAGCTAAAATTCTGTAGATATCCCACAGTATGTTACAATCTCCTATGAACAATAGAGATCTAACAGTGAGCACAGCATTCAGTCCTCAAACATATGTATACCATATGTATACCAACAGCAAGGAAGAAGATCCCAAAATCAGCACGGAATAAAAATGTAGGCGTGTGTGCTGACCAAGTAGCCTTAATCATAGGTAATGCTGATTGACACAGGTGAGATGATGAGATAAAACAAGTTATTTTAATCTGCATGTCTTGAGGAATCTGTATCATGACCATGTATTGTGCCCTAGAGATTTTCCTCAAGATGATCAGTCCTATTTTTTATTTTCTTTTCAGTCAGAAAGCAGCAAACACATCTTACCAATAATGCAGAAAACAAACAAAACCCCAGAAGTATCATCACTTTTCTCCTCTGATTTCAGTATCAATTTCATGTTATTTTCCTGTGCCCAAACCCAGTAAAAACAGAACACTTTATCTACAAAATACAGTGGTTTCAGCACTGCCAAATTCCAAGCTGTAACAGAGGAATAGGTTTCTATATTCCCAATCAACATCAACTTGCTATACTTTTACAATGTCATACTGTCTTTTGTTTGCATTGGCTTCCAACTCCAGTTACACATTTACATTTGAGCATTATGATGTTGAAAAAACTGTGGAATGAAATATATGTTAAATAAATTGAAATATTAAGAAGTATTAGGGAGTGTGAAAGGGAAATTGATTGGTGGAGTAGCACCTTGGCACCCATGAAGCAACAGGAGCAAATGGAGGCTACAAATGAGGCAGGTGATCCCTCACCCTCTTGCTACCAGGCAGAAGGAGGGGACCTAAGAGATGGGGGAGTCTGGAAACAGGTCCCTGCTCACCGACGCAGGAAAATCCTCTCCCAACCACCCTCACCCTCCATGGTGTCCCTTCACAATAGATTCAGGGCCCTGGAACTTTTGAATGAAGAAGAGAAGGAGGAATAAAATGAGTTGAACAAAGAGGAAGACCAAGGTCGACCAAGGCCAGGTCATTCTGGACCAGGTATTAAAACCAGTTCTAAAAAGAACCCCAGAAGAGTCACTTTAGTGGGTGACTCCATTCTGAGGGGTGTCGAAGGCCCAATATGCAGACCAGACCCGCTTCATAGGGAAGTCTGCTGCCTCACTGGGGCCCACGTCAAGGACCTCACGGCAAAACTCCCTGCTCTAGTGAGACCCAAGGTCTACTACCCTCTCCTGGTTTTTCAGGTAGGTAGCAACAACATTACCAGGAGAAGTCCTAAATCAATGAAGAGAGATTTCAGGGCCTTGGGGAAACTGATTAAGGGGTCGGGGGCACAAATTGTGTTCTCCTCTATCCCTTCGGTTGGGGGGATGGATGAAAAAGAATACCGGAGAACTCAACAGATGAACTTGTGGTTCCAAGACTGGTGTTACCATCAGGGCTTCAATTTGTCAATCATGGGTTAGTATACAGGACACCAGATATTTTGGCATTAGATGGGATGCACCTGACCCAGAGGGGGAAGAGGATCTTGGGGCAGGAGTTAGCTGGGCTCATTGACAGAGCTTTAAACTAGATTTGAAGGGGGAAGGGGGCAAAACACCAGCCCATCTGAAGTGCATGTATACCAATGCACACAGCATGGGTAACAAGCAGGAGGAGCTTGAAGCCATGATGCAACAGGAGAATTATGATGTTGTGGCTATTACAGAAACATAGTGGGATGTCTCCCATGACTGGAGTGTGACAATTGATGGCTACAAGATCTTTAGGAGGGACAGACAAGGAAGGAGAGGTGGTGGAGTGGCGCTGTATGTTAGGGACTGATACGATTGCTTTGAGTACAAGTGTAGTGAAGACAGGGTGGAGTGTCTTTGTGTTAGAATCAGGGGGAAGGCCAACAGGGCAGATGTTGTAGTTGGAGTCTACTATAGTCGACCCACCCAGGACAGAGAGGTGGATGAAATATTCTGTAGGCATTTAGGTGAAATCCCACAATCGCTTGCCCTTGTTCTTGTGGGAGACTTGACCTTCCCAGACATCTGGTGGAAATACAACCCAGCAGAGCAGGACCAGTCCTGGAGATTCCTGGAATGTGTGGGAGATAACTTCCTGACACAGCTGGTGAGTGAACTGACCAGAGAAGGTGCCCTGCTGGATTTCCTCTTCGTGAACAGAGAAGGACTGGTGGATGATATGGTGGTTGGAAGCTGACTAGGGCACAGTGATCATGAAATAATAGAGTTCTCTATTCTTAGGGAGGCCAGGAGATGGTTAAACAGAACCGACATCCTGGACTTCCAAAGAGCTGACTTTGAGTTGTTTGGGCACCTGCTTGACAGGATCTCTTGGGAGACAGTCCTGAAGGGTATAGCAGTCCAGGAAGGTTGGGCACTCTTTAAGAAGTAAGTGTTAGTGGAGCAGGTGGTCCCCAGGTGCTGTAAGAGAAACCGGCAACAGAGAAGACCACCCTGGCTAAACAGGGAGCTTTGGTTGCAACTCAGGGAGAAAATGAGAGTTTACAGCTTTTGGAAGAAGGGGCTAGCAACTCACAATGATTACAAAGATGCTGTGAGGCTATGCATGGTGGAAATCAGGAGGTCTAAAGCCCAGCTGGAAATTAATCTGGCTTCAGCAATCAAGGACAACAAGAAATGTCTCTATAAGTATGTCAACAGCAAAAGAAAGACCAGGGAGAGCTTCCATCTGCTGCTAGATGCAGGAGGACACATGGTAACAAGTCATGAGGAAAAGGCTGAGGTACTTAATGCCTTCTTTGCCTCAGTCTTTAATAGTAAGACCAGTTGTATTCAGGGAATCCAGCCTCCTCAGCCACAAGACAGAGACTGGGAGAACGACCCTCCTGCATTCCAGGAGGAGATAGTCAGTGTGCTATTGCATCACATAGACATACACAAGGCTATGGGACCAGATGGGACACACCCGAGAGTGCTGAAGGAGCTGGTTGGGTGCTCACCAAGCCACTTTCCATCATCTACCAGCAGTCCTGGCTGACCAGGGAGGTCCTGACAGATTGGAAATTGGCCAAAGTGATGCCCATATATAAGAAGGGTCGGAAGGATGATCCAGGAAGTTACAGACCTGTCAGCTTGACTTCGGTGTCCGGGAAGTTGATGGACCCGCTCATCCTGATTACTATCACACAACACGTGCGGGACAAGCAGATGATCAGGCCCAGTCAGCATGGGTTTATGAAAGGCAGGTCCTGCTTGACAAACCTGATCTCCTTTTATGACAGGGAAAACTGCTTATTGGATGAGGGAAAGGCTGTGGATGTTGTCTACCTTGACTTTAATAAGGCCTTTGACACCTTTTCCCACAGCATTCTCCTGGCAAAACTGGCTGCTTGAGGCTTGGATGATAGCACGCTTTGCTGGGTAAAAAACTGGCTGGATGGCTAATCACAAATATTTGTGGTGAACGGAGTTAAATCCAGTTGGCAGTCGGTCACGAGTGGTTTTCCCCAGGGCTGAGTTTTGGGGCCACTCCTGTTTAACATCTTTATTGATGATCTAGACGAGGGGATCGAGTGCACCTTCAGTAAGTTTGCAGATGACACCAAGTTGGGTGGGAGTGTTGATCTGCTCGAGGATAGGGAGGCTCTGCAGAGAGATCTGGACATGCTGGAGCGATGGGCTAAGGCTAACTGCATGAGGTTCAGTAAGGCCAAATGCCAGGTGTTGCACTTCGGCCACAACAACCCCCAGCAGTACTACAGGCTTGGGGAGGAGTGGCTGTATAGTTGCCAGTTAGAGAGGGACCTGGGGGTGTTGATTGACAGCCGGCTGAACATGAGCCAGCAGTGTGCCCAGGTGGCCAAGAAGGCCAATGACATCCTGGCTTGCATCAGAAATAACGTGGCCAGCAGGGACAGGGAAGCAATCTGTACTCGGCACTGGTGAGGCCGCACTTCGATTACTGTGTTCAGTTTTGGGCCCCTCACTACAAAAAGGACTTTGAATTACTCGAGTGTGTCCAAAGAAGGGCAGCGAAGCTGGTGAAGGTTCTGAAGCACATGTCGTTCGAAGAGCGGCTGAGGGAACTGGGTTTGTTTAGTCTGGAGGCTGAGGGGAGACCTCATCACCCTCTACAACTACCTGAAAGGAGGTTGCAGAGAAATGGGGATGAGTCTCTTTAACCAAGTAATAAGTGATAGGACAAGAGATAATGGCCTCAAGTTGCACCAGGGAAGGTTTAGACTAGATATTTGGAAGCATTTTTTTACAGAACGGGTTATTAGGTGTTGGAATGGGCTGCCTAGGGAGGTGGTGGAGTCCCCATCCCTGGAGGTGTTTAAGAGTCGGATTGACATAGCGCTTAGGGATATGGTGTATTTGGGAACTGTCAGTGCTAGGTTAATGGTTGGACTGGATGATCTTCAAGGTCTTTTCCAACTTAGATGATTCTGTGATTCTGTGAATTTTTAATCTCCAGGCTACATGACAGAGCTTAAAAAACACATTGCTGAATGAAATATGGATAAGTAGCATGCCAGATCAGCATTCTACTCTCTTTGCTCCCGTTTTTACAGGCCAAAATACTGAGCAGATTTCTTTGCAAATTTGCCTTCCATTTGAGAAAAGTTTGGTAAACTCAGTATGAGAGAGAGAGAGGAAATGAAAGAAAAAAGAAGAAAAAACAAGAAAACAACCAGGAAAGAGGTTGACAGATTCTGTTTTTGATTGAAAAACCTTTGTCAAAAATACCCAGTTTAACTCTAAACATAGCAAAGTCTGTCTAGCTTTGTCAAAGTTCAGTAATTAGTGAATACACTGCTCAAGGAGGCTGTAATGACTCATATGGGAGTCAATCTCGAGAAACGCAGTACCTGATTTTATTTCAGAGATATCAAAATCTTACCAATACATACCTATCAGTCTACGTAAGTTTTAATCAAGAATAATAAACTTTGATTTTCTTACCAAAGAGTTGCAACAAATTTCATGCAAATTTCAATATGCAAACAAATGTCTCTTTATCTGAGAAAAACTTGAAATAGTTCTGAATTCTTTCTTGCCTTGTTACAAATTTTATTTAAATGTCTGTCATGTTGCTTGTTGGTGACATTTTCAGAAGCAGTTTTGAAACCTGATTTCATCAGTTTGGGGTAAATTAAGAAAACCTGAAGTAAGATGCTGGACATCAAATATCTATGATTTTACTAAATTACTGTTCAAAGGTTCAGCATTATGGGTAGTGAGACAAGAAATAAAAGCATTAATAATGTTACAATACCAAAAGAGAAGAAATTAGTCTTTTTTCTTCTTTTTTTTTATCATCACACTTATAGACAGAAAGAGTATGAAGGCTGTCGAAAAACTTTCTTAGGCTTTTGAACCATGTTGTGCTGCATAATTACTCTGCAGAGGTTACATAACAGGTATTCCATTTGCTGTTTTGGGAAGATAAAACAATTTTTTATAACTTTAAACAAAATAGTCTTATGTCTCGTCTGTTGTGTTTTGTTTTAAGGCTAGACTTATTAATATGAAGTTTAGTTCTAGTAAATAAAAAAATAAATATTCCAGTGACTTATCTTCAAATTACTTATTTTAGAATTGATAAAAAAAGATGAATATATGCTGAAGTTTTTTTGTATCCCTAACTAGTTAATATTCTACTATTTCTTTATTACAATATCATATGGCAAAGTTTTTTGTCCATCATTGTAAAGATTTGTTATAGTATTCTGTTTGCTAGTTTGGTTTTTAGCTACAATTTTTTAGGTAAGTTTTCATGCATTGTCAAAGACATTAAGTAATTTAGTGCTTATTGGTATGTATCTGTGGTCAGAAACTGGTTCTGTGCAATACTGCAGTAAAGAAAAGGTATTTTAACAGAAAACTACTGGTATGTACAGGCCCTGGGATGTAGACTGGGGGCATAATACCTAATTTCAGAATCCATTTGCCTTTTCTTATGACAGATGTGAAAATGCTGTTAGCTAAGAATGTGAGGAAAACATCAGCCCAATGTCAAAGAAATAGCAGACACTTCTCAATGTCACCCATTTTCATTTTATGAAATGCAACAAATCAGTTGAGACAAAGTGCTTGACCATTCCCAAGGGGTAACACTACATCAGTATAATATTTTTATCAGGCATATAAAGCAAAAACATTACAGGTAAAATTATGTATGAAAACATACTATTAATTTTTCTATGTCTTAGTTTCCCAAGCATACCTTTTAAATACCCACATGCTGTTTATGAATAGTAAACTTTGCACGTAATAGAATACTTATACATAATGAAATAATTCATCCTTCATTCCATTTGCTGCCTACCTTTTAATCACTTATGAAAATTATTTTTAAAAAATCTGGTGTCTTAGACACAACTTCTCAGGAATCTTCAGGATCTGTAGGAGGACACCTTCAGTTATATTTTGGAGGACACTCTCAGTTGTATTTTAATTCTAAGCTCAGTGTAATTTTACAGTATAATGAGTCAAGCAGTCATAAATAATGACAAGGTCATATAAATGTTAAGTGCAGTAAATATTTTAGATCAAATAACACTTGATAACAATTGTCTGGAAATATTTTTCCTTTACGTTCTTTCCACCTACTTCAGTTGTTTAAATTGGCAAATACATTTCAACAATGTACTTAATGATTAAAATAAAATTATGAGAATAGTAATTACGAGAGTTCCATATCCCTACATATGTGACTAAAATTTTGATGCTCCTGGAGTGCTCTCTACACTTTCCTTATTCAGTTTCTAATGCAGTTTTACAAATATAAATACATTGTTTTAATCAGAATATCAATAGAGTTATTAAAATTCAGCTCCTATCAGGCCTAGCGTCTTTTAGACTTTTTGTGACTGACCCTAAGAAATGTTAAAGTGTGGTGAAAATCATTGTTCTTGATAACATCAGCTAACACACCTCTCTCCATTTTAGAGGCATGGGTTGTCTCTTTTTCTTTATGTATATATATATGTGAGTGAGTGGGTGTGTGTATACACTTGTGATGAGTTGCTACATCTTTCTTATCTGTTTCACTAATCTCAAACAACATTGCATTCTTCAGATACCAAATTCATTTTGGCAAATCACCCTTGAAAATTTATAACTGTGGAAATGTTTAATTAGTGTGATTCCTCCCTCTTTTTTTCACTATAATGTGTCAGGCCTGATTCTCCATTACCTCAATGCATTTACTGATTTCATTCTTTTCTCTCTCTCATTTCATTTCAGAGCCACTAAGTAAAGAATGTGGGATCGTAGCCCTTGTACTGATTCTGTTTATTAACATGGGCTAACACGAGATCAGAGAGCTTGACTCAAGTCTGAATTTGAAGTACACTAAGAAAATAACTGATGGAACCTATGTTCTACATTATCTCATAGAATTCCAGAGAAATACACAAATAAAATGCTAATATTTTGCTGGCTGTTTCATAGATAACATTTAATCATCAGTAAAAATTTCTGCATCAGTTGCAATGTAATTTATACTTATGTATTAGAAAAATAATGGCTCTTCTGTTAGCCTTGAAATGTAATACATTTCATTTACACTTCATTATTTTCTTCTTTTCTCCTTTTTTTTTTTCTCCAGTGAAGAAGTCATTGATACATGACTTCACATACATTCCTTGAAGTTCCTGTATTAACATGTTTTATAACATACAAAAACAACTAGGGAAACACTTTGTTTTCACAGTCAAAGCTTTGAGAAATGTCAGTTGACTGTTTTTAACAGACTTTGAAAATGCTGCTAGCACTTCCTGACAATTTTAGTTTAGGTGCTGCTGCTCTGACAAACGGTGACTTTGTGATAACTTTAGCAGTGTGAAGCCAAAGATACCCTCTAGCTGTTTTAGTCTTTTCATTAATAATTCTCCATGGTCCTCCTCAACATGATGATGCTTCACAGATCCGAGAAACTAGAAAATACCAATTCCAGTGCAGTTCTATCATAGCTGAGGATCTGGTTTTCCTAGTCCTCAGACTAGTATATGTTGTGACTTCAACAGACTTTTCTTTCACTGAGGTTTAAGATCATCACTTTGACCATATGGACTCTAGTTTCTTTTGGTCTACATACGCAATTTATATCTTATCCTCACCAGTTGTGGTTTTTCTTTGGTTTTGGCTTTGGTTTTTCTTTGCTTCTTCAGATATTTTTGTCTCCTGGAATCCTTATCACTCTCTTTTTCTTACTTTTACAAACTTCTAAATGGCTACTTCCCCTCCACCCCCTTCATAGTCTATGAGTCCTACTAGAGAAAGAACATTTTGTCTCATCAAAAAGCCTTTTCATCATACCTGTAGCTCATGATGTAGCAGCTTTCAACAGACACAAAGAACAGCTTCAATAAAAATCTATTTTGGGCCATTACAACTGTAGAAGAGAATCTACCTGGTTATTAGCACGGTGATGCAATCACAGTCCACCCTGTCCATTGAAGATCTGAAAGGTTAGACAGAACTGCTTAACCAAGAATATGTTAACGTAATCAGGATACCTTTCACAGAAACTGTAAACGACAACTTGACTAACAAATAATCTTGAAAAATTTCAAGTCATGTTTGCAAGCTTTGTAAAATAAGAGCTTCTAAATAATACGCATTCATTTTCTACAATTTAATTTATACATGTGTATCAGAAAAATACTGTCTCTGGACGTTTCTGGCTAAAAAATTTTCAGAACACTTTATGGCAAGGGAGACAGCTAGGAAAATTAGTTAAGTTATAACCAGTTGAAAATTAAATCCTATAATAAGAAGCATTCTCTAGCATCACTTAAATACTCATCAGAGATAACTCTTAACTATAGTGGTACCTTACAAATATCTTTGAAATCCTGGAGAAATCAGTCACCAGCTTAAAAAGAAACGTACAAACCGAAAAGTTTTATGTGAATGAGAGATCACTTTGCCAGAAATCAGTACTTCTTATGAGTCACAGTCATTCACTAATTCTGTTGTTCCATTTTCTCTGCCATTGCACAATACAGAATAACAAACACCTTTTACTAAATTATTCCAATCTGTGTATTGGATCTTTTTTCAGTTGTGATTTTAGGAAGTGCTTAGCATAATACATTGATCAATAAATAAATAGGTACCTTACTGTATCAATAGGTCTAGCATGTGTTTAATAAGTATTCTGCAAAGTAGCATTTCTAATTAGTTAAGACAAAAGATAATGTGTAAGTAAAATAATCTAATTAGGGACTCATTACATTTACAGAACCTCTTATCATGTCACTGAAATGTCAAAATATGTTGTGTTTATTTTTTGAAGAACATCTTTCTAGCTAAACCATGTCTGATGGTTTCTGAATATCTCTAAGGAATAATACTCCAAATTTCATATGAACTCAAGTACTTTTTATCTAAATTATCTCAGTTTTGGAAATTAATATTTTTCATGCATGATTAGGTAAACTTTAAGCTAGATCATTTTATATATAGATCAGTTTGTATGTGTGTGTATTACTTGCCATGTGCACATACATGTTCATTTTGGAGGATTTTGGTTGAAATCCAGATAAAGTTATTCAGAGTTCTACAAGAATAATTTATGTATCATCTCATACAATTCAAGTAAAAACCTTCAGTTAAAATGTATCAAAGTAAAAAGTCCAGCAAAATTCCAAGCAATATCACTTTTATGCATTTTGACTGTCACTCTATATCTACATGTATATATTTTCATAAATATGTACACTAAAAAAAAATCTGTTGCCTGAATGTCACTGATGTTTCTCAAGAATTAGGAATTCAGGATATTATCTAGTAATTTGAACCCTTCAAAGCTAAAGTTTAAAAGAGAAATAATGACCTCTAGTTCCTGCAAAAAATATTTTCAATATCCTGTTGATCTGTCCTGTCTCATATGTGAAGAGTAATTTTTTTTCTATTCTGCTTTAGGAAAGTAAATCTTCCACATTTGGATCAACAGCACAAAAGCTGTTGCTGTGAGGCCCACATAAGTTGATCATCTGATTCAGAGTAAACTTGCATGAGCATCTGCCAAGAATATACTAGCCTCTAGCAAACAGGTACATAGGATGCAGCTGGATGCATTTTTGCCACATTTTAATATCAAATACCGTTATATTTGAAGCTGAAGTTATTGTAGTTAAAATTATATATGGAGTTTGACCATTAACCCTCACGTTTTGCCTTGCATTTACTTTTCCTTTGAGGGATGCAATTTTCCATATTTGCAGGTGGATTTTTATATATAGAAAGGAGTACTTTGGGAAAAATCCTTCAGCTGTTTATTTTATGAGAATGAATCTTGTAATTAACCTGAAGGATTTTAAAGTATGTTTAATTACCAGAATGGAAATCCAATAGCAAAAGTTAAAATCTCATTCATATGCCTACTCCTTCATTTCAATGTTATATGATTCAGATTAAAAAAAACCCCAAAACTATGAATATATTAAGGAGGGCATATAGCCTTTAGAGCTTTTTCAGTAGGTCTCAGCTAAGATTTAGAGTAATGAAGAAGTGTTGTTTCTATGGAAATACACCTCGGTGAAACATATATTTTCTGTCATTAGCTTAAGAGGCCTAAAACCTTAGATCTCAATTCTCACTATTTTAATTCAATCTTTTCTTTCATCATTAATAAGATTGTTTCTTTCAAACATCAAAAACTCAACTGAGAAGTCAGTCGTTAGTTAAATTTCAAAACCAGAGAAATTCCTAGGAATTAAATTTTTTTTTAAGTAATCCAAAACATGCTGTAAAACATTTCCATGAAATTTTCTTTATGAAGCTTTAGCTGCTCATAGAAGTATTATTCAAAGTTGTTTTTTTTTCTATGCTTATCACCAGAATAAGTGATTAACTTCAAAGATTTTCATCTTTTGACATATGAATATGTCATAAAGAGCATTAGTTAAATAGTTGATTAGCTGTTCTTTTGAAAACATCACATAATAACGAAACCATTTCCTTCTTTTTTCAAGTGATGCTGAGCAGTCTTATAGAAAACCATGGGGCTGAAGTATAGAGAGCAGGATAAATACATCTTGTTTTGTAGAAAACACTTAATGTGAATTACTGTCACAGAAACTCCCAACTATTTCAATATAAAGTTAAAGGACCTTTAAAAAGGAAGAAAATGTAGTTCTTTCCTCCTGTAGTTATGAAACCACCTTCAACATCAAGACAATTACAAAAATATTAGCAAATTGCTTTTAAAGCAGTGAAAAGTAGGAAATCTCTGCTAAAAATAAAGAGTATATAACAGCATTTATTGTTATTCTGAACTAAGCAAGCTACACCAATAAAACTATGATGCAGAAGCTTTAAAGTGCCATTAATAGGGGTGTTTGACAGCTATGTCAGTTAGGCATCACCCTTTCTTCATGTAACTGAATGACATAGCTGTGTTTCTCAGAGTCAAACAGTATTTGGCTCAGATTTCTTGATCTGATTGAGAAAAATAGAATTTTCTGCACCTGGATAAGGATGGACATATTCAGACCTTGGACAAATATATAAGTATTCAGCAAAACAGAATTTTCTAAGTTCAGGACTTCTTATAATTCTGAATGATAATAATACTGAGTGAAGGATTTAATGTGTTGATATGTAGATTAATTTAGCTCACAACACTACAACCTTGCATTGACACGATGTGATGAATCAACAAACCCTTATAATGGAAGAAGGCTCAGAGAAGATGAATAATGTTCTGATGGAACTCAGGGAAGTACGTAGGGAGTGATTTGCTTTTGCAAAGAAAGCTGAATTTATCTCAACAAAAAGAGGACTAGAAGGTGGCCTTTGTTTTAGAAAAATGGCTGTATCAGTTAAGCAGATCACCTGGCTGTATCAGTTGAGTGGAACACCTGGTTGTGCAATGGTTTTCCTTGAATAAATCAAAAGAGCATACATGTCTTCCTGAACTACCAGACCAACATGGGGCAAGTATACACATGGATCAGCCTAAGATAAAGTATAAAAATTGAAAAAAACAACAAAATTTTCTCTGAAGAGAGAAATGGGCTCGAGTTATCTTCAATCCATTTATTCATTTTTGGGAACAGAGGACACCCAGTATTTTGATGGTGAGCATACAGAAACTGGCAATTGGAATCTCGTTTATATTGTGATACAGCTGTACTTTGGATACAGCTGAAAGTCGTATAGTACTTCTATTGTGATTGCACCACATTGCTCCATCACTCTGCTACATCTAAATCTTGTGTAATATAAAAAATCTTCAAAAAAGTAAATTTGGGATTAAACATTAAACTATCCTGTTATGAGATATCTAAAGAACTTGGTCAGAGAGTGTAGGACTCCGACACATGAACTATGAGCACTCAGTATCTTTGACATTTAAACTCAAAGTGTGTAGGAAGAATCCTTAGATATATGTTTATTATATGATTATGAATTTGTCTACCCTCTTTATCTCCAGAAAATAATTCTAGTAAAACAAAAAATTAAAATAATTTACACAAAAAATGACTTAATTTACAATGAAACAATACAACAGCGTAACTTATGATCCTTGGAGTTCAAATGCATTTTCTACAACAAAGGTGGGCATTTAGGGTGAGGGGAAAAAAAGACAAATTTCTAGTGTTTTTTTGTGTTTTATTTTGTTTTGTTTTGTTTTTTAAAGCTCTTAAGAGTTTAAAAAGTTCTCAGGAAATCAAGAATTATTGTGAATATGCATGTCTGGAAACCAAGTTGAAGTATATGATCTAAACTAAAACTGGCTTTTTAAACTGGCCATTTAAACCTAAACTCTATAGACACAAAATATTTCTGAGAAATGTTTGGGTGTTGAGGGATACATATATGCTAATGAAAGTGTTCCCAGGTCAGCTATACTTCTAAGCAATCCTTGATCATATATTAAATTTAGAAAGAAAAAATTTTAAAAAGTCTCATTTCCTTGATCTTCAGACTTATTATAGTTTGGAGTTTTCCTGTTTGTCATGATGACTGCGTCCTGTTTGCCTACTTTTTTCACTTATCTTCAGGAATATCTTATTTGGCTTATTTGAAGTCATCAGTAGTGTATTATTTGCTGCTTGGTGTGACACATTAAACGTATTCACTGTTATACTTCATGAGTTCTTTTTACTTTAATTTTGGTTAAACTACTTCTAGCAGTGGACACATGACAGCTAGAGAATTTTGAAAGCATATTTTCAAAATCAGCTTTAAAAATACTGAAATTATATTCTGAGGATGCATTTTATTTACAATTTTTTTCTTTGGCACTATACTATACAAAGAATTAACTCAAATTATGATATATAGCAATCTCACACTGGCTGAGAATGGAACTTCAATATTGAGTCTTCATCTGCTTTTGGTTTTGCTTTTGGATATATTCTCCTGTTTCCCTTTTATTTTAGTCAGCTGGTAAACTAACTCTTCTTAAATGTCTAAATTCACTCTAAAATCAATGTCAAGAAGTGGTCAATTTTGTGAAACAGTCTGTAAGAGCAACATTCTGGGATTTCAATTGCCTTGAGTTAGGTTCTTCAGCTCAATAATTAGGTGTTTAACACACTGTCTATAAAAACAACTTAAGTTCTTATTTAAAAAAAAAAAAAAAAAAAAAAGATCTGGCTCACTTGGTACAAAAAGTTTAAGTGAAAACTTTTAGTTAGATGTTATGTCTCATACAAACTTTTAGATCCCTAATTTCAGGGATTCTTCCACCAACAGAAAAGAATAAAAGTAAATAGATCTGGTCTTCAGGCAGAATACTTTCTTACATACACAACCTAACGAATCCACAAAATATCTGCATAATTATGCATTTGCAATAACAACTTTGAAGCTCAATCCTCCCCGGACAGAATTTACATCTGTGAAGAAAAAGCAGCAATAGATTTATGTACTTTACCTTGAATACAGTTTAGCAACAATTTGAACATTATTTATTTATTTAAGTTTAAAGTGACATACTGGTTTCACGTTGCCATCACAAGACAAAGTGCCTTAGCCTGGGACCTCAAAAAATCTAGACATGGCATTAAGGTTCAGCTATGAGTGATTTTGTATTGACTTTTAAATAAGCATAGAATTTACAGCCTGTCTTAAAATGCTGAGGTTTCTTGCCTGCCTTCACATATACTTTTCTTTGAAAATCATAGGACAAAGACCTTAATTTTTAAAGTCAGTTTCAGATTTCTACATTTATGAGAGAAGACTTGTAAAACCAGGCCTGCGAGAAACATGGTCTGAGAAAAACAGCCTGAGAAAGAGATAAAGGACAGCGGGGGGAGTGGAGGCCCTCTGAGCTAAGGAATGTGAGGTGGGCCCAGAGAGTGCAGTGAAGCGAAGAAGACGGATGCCTCCTGGAACCCTCGCTGGCATGATCGACACAGAAACCCAGAATGGTGATCTGTATTCCCTATTCCCTCTATCTCCCTCCTTTCCTTTGTCCCCTTTTCCTTCACTACCATTCAGAAACGTCAGGCTACTCTATTGCTTGCCACAACTCGTTATATACTTAACCAATTGTCGTGTGTCCAATTAGTACATTGTGGGTAGTAAATAAATGTTTGGACTTTGAGACTTGTCTCATCATTGTCCGCTCCGTTGGGGATTTACAAATCTGAGTCACTTGCCTCCCTTGTCTGAGCAGGACATGACAACATTATAGAAAATTGTTCAAATCTTCAGAGTCTCAGTGAGAAACTCACTTTCAGACAAAACTGAAACTGGTTTGAAACTTTATAAGTCTTTAAGCTTGCAAGTGGTATAAAAGAACCTGTATTGTTTATGACACTGTAGGAATTGAGCCTCTGAGAATTCTCCAGTCTCCTGGCCTTCTGAAAGTGTAAGATATTAAATCCTTGATAGAAGAGTGTGATGGTTAAGATCTTTTCCTGTAACTGAAGGACATTTATGTAGGAGTGGGAAAAAATCTGAACAACATGAAAAGTAAAACCCAAGTTCTTACATTCACTTTGGTTTAAATAGTTCATAGATGATGAGGAAGTTTTATTAGTTATTGAATACTGAAAGAAAATTTGAAGTAGTTCACATTTACTAATTTCTACTTATAACTACTACTGGGGAGCATCTTTACGAGCTTCTTTTCTACTTTTCCCATTTTGTCAGTAAGGTCTAGAAATTAAGAAATCCATCCTTCTTTTATCTTTTGCAAAATACCATTTAGCTATTTTAATATGAATGAAGATACACGCTTCCTAAGGAGCTGATTGGTCTGTTTCTAAATGATTCTTGCCTCTGTTTACTGTCAGATCTTAATGACTAAATGCAGTGATACCTCATACTAGAGTAGCTGTCTATCCTGTCAGCTATCTAGTTTGTGTTCAGGATCTAATTTCTGTCTAAAGAAGAAAAATACAATTACTCTGAAATAAATGGTAATGAGAGTGAGAGCTTTTAAGTCTGGCTTTGAGCTGTGTAAAGTATTTGTATGAGATCAATGAAATTTTTTTTTTTTTCCCAAAAAATAAGTGTTCCAGATTTTAAGTAAAACAGAAAAACAACCAAATAAAGGCGGGGGGGTGGGGTGGGGGTGGGGTGGGGTGGGGGGGGGGGTGTGAAGAGAGAGAAAAAAAATATTAAAAATAAAAATTAAAAAAAATTCCGTGAAACAAATACAGAATCAGATGTTAACAATTTTCCAAATATAAAACTGTTTTGCTTATTTTCCAACTAATATGTCAGCTTTTTATTTTTGGTTGTCAGTTCATTATTTTCTAAAAATTAGTATTATTCTTCAAGAAGGATGGACTAGAGTCACTCGTTCATGAAAAGAGAGCACAGAAAATCTTGGGTAGCAAAAGATGGTGAAACATCTAAAATGTGATTAATTTCTCCTACTTTAGCTGCAAGTGGAGACAGAAACTGTAGTGTATCACCACTCATTAGTACACCCTATGTTTTCTGTTGGTAGCAGCGGCAGCATGGTTGGTTAAGGCATAGGGAAAACAGTCAGGAAAGACATCTGTAGTATTTGCTGTCATTTGTTTCTCTAGAAGTCCTGGTTTATACCAGTCATCTATACTGTGTGCATATTAGGTAAATACCAGGATCTTTTCTGAAGTAGAAAAACTATATGAACCTGATAAAGTCTCAGTAGTTAAGTCGCTCCAGGACACTCAATGGACTCACGTCGAAAGCCTTTATCTTGTCACATTCCATTTTTCCAGCGTAATCACAGAAGGTCTCATCCATGTATATCTTCAACGTCAAGTATTGCAGCTCAATTGTTATAGGATTCAATGCATGTCATATCCTGAGTACTTTCTGAAACAGATTAAAACTTGGAGAGACTTAAAAATATTTCTAAGATTTCCAAGACCCAAAGAAGTGTTCATTACAGCACAGAGGAGACCCAAGCTCTTGTCACCATATGCTCCAGGTTGCCCCTCTTCCAGGGAATATTGGAAAGATCACTTCAAGGACAAATAAAGTACTTTTTGTTCTGATTGCAGCTTTGATCAGAGTTGTTCAAAATTGCAAAATCACAACATAAATAGGTAAATAAATAAATAAAGTTAACTACATTGCAGAGAACCTCAGTCATGGAAACCAGTTTGCTCATATGCCATGATGGAGAACACAGCATCCTGTTCAGTATCTATGGCAAGACAGAAAAGGTTTGTAGGAGAGAATGTTATATAAGACAGATACCAATCTTGGGATTAACCAAAATTGTATGCAAAGTAGTCAAAGATGCTCAACATACTAAAGTAGGTATATTGCTTCCAGTGTTTAAATACAATTTTAAAGAATTTTCTCATATAATTTTCAATAACATTTTATTGTGTCACAGAAAATTCATCTTAGAGTACAATAAATCAGAAATAATTTTTTTTTTTTTTTTTTTTTTTTTGTATAAGGGAGAGAAAATGCTCCTATTAAATTGCAACCTGGTATTCAGAGGTGTGTCCTGCTTTTTCCTTTCTTATAACATGTATTTAAACTACGTGTAATTAATTTGGTCAATGACCAACTCAGTGTAAACTACTGGTATTGTTGTGAGTACATGAGGATTTCTAATCAAATAATATTTTATGAATGTTATCTGCATGTAAATTTAAACAAAAAATTAGTCGATTTTGGAAACGAGATTGAAACAAATGCCTATTTACCAGAAATATCATCTTGAGCTCTCATAAAACTAATAAAGGTTGTATAGAGTTCTATTATAAATCTGAAGTGAAACAAACTTGAAATGTTTCTCCTCTACTTTGTCACTTTTGCAAGTCCTTTTTCTTTCACACTGCTAAGATGAATGACAGAAGTAGAGAAAATGAAGGAAAACATAATAATGTAAAAATACTTAATGGAAGAACATTTTTTTAAAAATCACACTAGAAACATGACAAATATTTTCAAATGAGTATGTTGGAGCAATCATTCTAATTATTTTTTTCCCAGAGCTTGTACCTCATTTCTTTACAACTCATAACTGTGAAATCATTAGTTTAATGTTATTTTTAATCAATACTGAGAAATTTATCTTTTTTAAAAAAGTATTTCTTAATTTCCTTCATAGTGTTAGAATTCCAATGACACGGTAGTTGAGAATTTAAAAACAGAAATTAGATTGTACTGGTTTTGGTTGGGATAGAGTTAAATTTTTTCATAGTAGCTGGTATGGTGCTGATATGTTTGAAATTTGGACCAAAATAGTGCTGATAACACACCTATGTTTTAGCTGAGTAGTGCTTATATAGCATCAAGGACTTTTCTGATTCCTACACTGTCTTGCCAGCAAGTAGGCTGGGGGTGCACAAGAAGCTGGGAGGAGACGCAGCCGGGACCCAATATCCTAACTAACAAAAGGGAAATCCCATACCGTATGACAGTATGCTCAGCAATAAAAGCTGGGGGAAGAAGAAGGAAGGGGGGACGTTTGGGGTTATGGTGTTTGTCTTCCCAAGTAACTATTAAATGTGATGGAGCCCTGGCTGAACACCTGCCTGCAAATGTCACAGAATCACAGAATCATCTAGGTTGGAAAGGACCTTGAAGATCATCTAGTCCAACCATTAACCTAGCACTGACAGTTCCCAACTACACCATATCCCTAAGCGCTATGTCAACTCTAAACATGAAGTGAATTAATTCCTTACTTTGATTTGCTTACACGTGTAGCTTTTTCTTTCCCTATTAAACTCTTTATCTCAACTCATGATTTTCTCCATTTCATCCTTCTGATTCTCTTCCCCATCTCACTTGGGGTGGTGCTTAGCTGTCTGCCTGGGTTAAGCCACAACACTGATATTACTAAAGACTTGTTAAATAGTGTAAGCTGAGAGTTACAGTAGTATCAAATTGATGAGATCTCCCTTACTTATATAGAATTCATTACTAACTTTTAGTTTGCTTAGGTGTCTTTCTTATTGACAGCCACTGACAGTGTAAGATAGCAGATGCCTTGAAATATACAGTAACAAGATAATACTAGAGGACCCAGGGCTGCACACATTAATGAATAATTGGTAGTAAAAGAATTGTGTAGCAACAGTTACATGAAGCTTCCCACAACTGATAGCATAGGTGGAGCTGTCTTTGAAGTATGACTTTGTAAGGCTACGTAAGGCTACAACAGACCTAAACGGTTACACTGCTTCAGAAACTGCTATACAGAATTGATCACTCTGATATACTGTACTGCTGCATATGCAAATACTATCTTGTTGTCATTAAAGATAATTGTATTTTAGTACTTGATCTCAGATCTTGTTGATTGTATTAATTGGTTACCCATATTTAAGGTCTTTCTGTTTGATGTCGACACTGCAGTGTAAGGTGAAATTCTGCCATCAGCTTCCAAAAATTGACCACTTTTAAAAAAGTTTTCTTTCTTACTGTATATGCAATATATTCTGCAAACTGCAGTGTTTTTTTTTTCACCTTGCTACCATATTTTTATGTCCAAGATTTCTATTTCTGTTCTAAAAATACTTTTTTTTTGTTTTGAAATAATGTCATAACTTTAAACAAAAGGAAAAAAAGAAATTAATATATGATATAGATGTAAAAATTCCTACTATAAATTAAATATGAAATAACATTTTTCCCCAAAGTGGATATCCAATCATCAAACCGTGCTATTAGAGGTCTGTACTATATTAAGTGATACATAAAAATTATTAGTTGCTTTAAATTTGCAATAGGTAAAGGCATAAGATCAACTGGGAAACCTCTTTCTTTGTAAAATAATTTTAGATTACAGATGTGGTTTTATCTTGGTTTTAGTTTTGTATACCAGATAACTCATCCAAACCCGTGATGTGGACATTTATCTAGAAGAGAGGAAGTTTAGATCAGTCTTCTGTTTTAGGTGAATTTAAATTAGTTTCTGACATACCCTAAGTGTATGCCCATAAATCCTTCTACAGCAGTGGAGTAGGATATAGTCTGTCTTTTGAAATTCCATTCTGAACCTGAGATAGTTTCCAAATTAAGTTTAGGTGTTGCCTAAAGATCTTTAAAGAAATAAGTTTCTACAAAAGAACATTTCCTGATTAAAAAAATATTTTAATGGAGAGAAAAAGCCAGAATTACTAATCACATCTCAACAGCTGACAAAACTGTCAGAGGATGTTAACTACATTAAAACATAATAATATCATTAATTTAGAAGTTGCCTTTATTGTCCATATGAAACCAATTTAAAAAAAATCAGATTATGTGCTAATTCTTATTATTGTTTTTCAGGATCATACATTTTACACTTTCTCTCTTCTTTCTCTCTTTCTCTCTTTCTTTCTTTCTTTCTTTCTTTCTTTCTTTCTTTCTTTCTTTCTTTCTTTCTTTCTTTCTTTCTTTCTTTCTTTCTTTCTTTCTTTCTTTCTTTCTTTCTTTCTTTCTTTCTTTCTTTCTTTCTTTCTTTCTTTCTTTCTTTCTTTCTTTCTTTCTTTCTTTCTTTCTTTCTTTCTTCTGTTGTTGTTAAATTAAAATTTGAAATATTGTTTACATGTAGTCCCAGGGGGAAAAGGTATCCATTCCTGTGAACATTGTTTTAAAATGCTCAATAAGAAATAGGATTCTTCTTGTTTCTAATAGACATCAGGTTATCTTCTTTTTAGTCAGAGAATAGGTACATCGGTGTTTCTAATAACATGTATTTGAAGCAAGACTTAATTTAAATAACTGTGCAGAAACTTCTAACATTAAATATACTAAGTTTAAACTAACTTTTCTGTGGTTTGAGTCACAATGGAAGAAAGCAGGAAATTGGTTAAATACACTGGGAAAAATCTGGGTAGTTTTTTTTAATAAAGGAATGCTCCTACTTCTACGTCATACATATTCTGTGCATTTCTTCTCTATTTTTTTTTACATAGGGAAAAGGTGGCAAGCTTTAATTGAAAAGAACTTTTTCTTTCCTTGATGTCTACTTGGTGTCACTTCTGTGACATCAAGAGGTGTCCTAATAATGATTGTGATGTCAGAGGACTATGACTTCAGCTGGAGAAATAAAAAGAAGCAGCAGATGAATTCTTATGAAATAAACCCCTGCTTCCATAAATATGTTTGTTAATGAGAAATAAGAAAAGAAAAAACAAGAGACGTGATATATTTAGGTTGGTTTCTTTCCTCTAAACAGGATGCCCTTTAATATTCAAGATGTATCCCATATGTACTGATTTCTAAAACATTTTCTTGTAACATTTAACCCATTACAGACTTACTAATTTTTTAAAGTAGCCTTCAGATATTCCTGCTGATCCTTATGATAGCTAAAAACTTTCATATTCACTATGTCCACATAAATGTCTTCTATATAAAGTCAATTGGGAAGTAATACCATAGCCATTGTCTGTGATCTCATGATTCATTCCTCCAGTTACAGTGTTGTGCAATGTCTACGGCTATAGATACAATTAAATACCTAACTGGAAGACAGCTGAAATCATAACATGGAAAAACAAACGTGTGATTTCTCTGTATTTTTATTTATATCTGCATTAGACTCACATTTCACATTTTGATATAAACACATTAAATGTACAACCTTAATTCAGGTTAAAATACGTATCAACTGTACAACTATGAATTACTATACTATACTATAATATACATAGCAAATCAGTTCGTGAAAAGATTGTATTAAAAAAAAGTTGGTAGGGGGACACCCAACCCAATCAAAAAAACAAAACAAACAGAAGAAACTCAGAAGAAACTTCACTGGGTCCACAGTGTAGTACCTATACAGTCCCTCCCCTACTGTCAATACCATGATAAAATACATATAATTTTCAGTGCAAGATTTACATAATCTCTGAACTACTTTGGACAAAAATTAAATTTAAATAACATGAGGCAGACACACAAATTTCCAAGTCAACAATCCCTTCTCTTCATGAAACTTAAAGTCTCGTCACTGACCTCAAATGTAACAACAGAGTATCCTAGGGAAAGAATTAATTTCTCAGATAAGTAGGTTGGTAGCTATGGTGAGTTTGACCTTGGTTGCCTGCCAGACCTCCACGCAGTTGGTCTCTCCGTCACCCTTCTTAACAGGACAGGTAGAGAAAAATAAGATTGTGGGTTGAGATAAGGACAAAGAGATTACTTACTAATTACCATCATGGGCAAAACAGACTCAACTTGGGAAGGAACAATATCATTTATTGTTACTTAGAAATAGAATAGGATGGTGAGGAATAAAGACAAAAATACTTTCCCTTGACCCCATATCCTTTCTCCCAGGCTCAGCTTCACTACCTTGTTCCCAACTTCTCTACCTCC